>NC_143207.1:2179545-2505681 GCF_051530095.1 Phoenix dactylifera
TATCATGATCACTTCGAATGGCTACTAAGGTGAGTTTCTTTTCATTTATGATTTTATTATATAGTTTCAAAAATTCTGAAAATGCTTCATTCTTATGTGCCAAAAATGAAACCCATGTATACCTTGAAAAATCATCAACAATAACTAGTCCATATTTCTTTCCTCCTAGACTTGTAGTTCTAGTAGGTCCAAATAAATCCATGTGTATGAGTTCAAATGGTCTAGTTGTTGATACTACGTTTTTCGATTTGAAAGATGACTTAGTTTGTTTTCCCAATGAACATGGTCCACATATTTTGTCCTTTTCAAAAATCAATTTTGGCACATCCTTTATTAATTCCTTCTTAACTAGTTTTGATATTAATTCCATACTAGCATGTCCTAATCTTCGATGCCAAAGCCAACTAGTTTCAATTTTCTTTTCTTCATTAGTAATTAAGCATAAACCATTTTTCTTGCCTAACTCATGAAGATCTACTAAGTAAATATTTCTTTGCCTTTATCCTACAAGTACAATGCTATTATCTTTAGGATTTGTGATTATGCATACAGATGCTTCAAATGTAACTTTAAATCCTTTATCACAAAATTGACTTATGCTAAGAAAGTTATGTTTCAAACCCTTAACTAATAAAATATTTTCTATAAAAATAGATGGAGCAATGAAAATTTTACCCTTTCCAATGATATACCCTTTACCATTGTCTCCATAGGTCACTACTCCACCTTTCTTTGGTTTCAAGGTGACAAATTGATCTTCGTCACCGGTCATGTGTCTTGAACAGCCACTATCTAGATACCATCGTTTTTCCATTTTATCAGCTGCAAGACACACCTGCAATCAAGATCAAGAAGAACTTTTAGGTACCCAAGCTAAGTTGGGTCCTTTAGGGTTAGTACTCCATGTTCCTTTTGGAACCCAAACTTTCTTGAATTTTATCTTTTGATTATTACTTGATCTGTTTTGACTAGACTTTCTAAAATTACATTCATATGCTCTATGTCCTATCTTATTACAACAATAACAAGTAATATTTTCCCTTTTAGCTTTTACAAAAATATTCTTTAAGAGTTTTTGTTTCCTATTTGCTCTATACCCTAAACCGGCCTTATCATATACAGCTTTTTGGCTATCAAGAATCAAGTTTAATTTGGTAGAACTAAGAGTAAATCTATCTACCAAAGATTTATATTTTTCAGCATCTTCTTTTAGCTTGACATTTTCAGCAATTAGATTTTTGGTTTCATTTTCAAGTTTCCTACTTAATGTTTCATAGTTATGAGACAGTTTTATCTTATCTTTAATGAGAGATTGATTTTCTTCTTTTAGAGCTTTATTTTTATTAATTACTTTCTTATGTTCTTCCATGAGTTCTAAGAATGCATCATGCAATTCATCAACAGTAAAATCACAGTCAAGTTCAGAATCTACCTCATCGTCATTGGCCATATGACATATTTGGGCCGTGTCTTGATGATCTTCGTCCTCCGAACTTGATTCCTCACTTTCACTCCAATCGGCCATAAAATTCTTCTTTTTCAACTTTCTTGCCATCCTCTTCAAATCTGGACAATCTATCTTATAATGCCCGGGTTTGTTACACTCATAGCAAATGGGAGTCTCCTTTTCTTTTTCCTTATCCTTAACCTTTTCTTTGCTTGAGTTACCTTTAAGAAAGGGTTTCTTTTTATGGAACTTATTCTTACCTCTCATGAATCTTCTGAATTTTCTCCCAAGCACTGCCATCCCTTCTTCATCAATATCTTCATCATCATCTGAATCTTCCGATTCAGTTTGTTGTCTAGGGGTGGTAGTCTTTAGGGCAATGGGTTTTCTTCTCTTGACCTCATCCTCTGAATTTTGCCTCATTGCCAACTCATGGGTCATGAGAGATCCTAGGAGCTCCTCTAACTGCAGTGTGTTGAGGTCCTTTGCCTCTTGAATAGCGGTTACCTTGGCCTCCCAATTCCTTGGTAGAGACCTGAGAATTTTACGCACCAAATCAGAGTTAGAATAAGACTTTTCTAAACTTTTAAGCCCATTTATAATATCAGTAAAACGAGTAAACATATCAGTTATGGACTCAGTAGATTCCATTTTAAACAGTTCATACTTGTGTACTAATATGTTTATCTTGGACTCCTTAACTTGATTGGTCCCTTCATGTGTGACCTCAAGTCTATCCCAAATTTCTTTGGCGGTGGTGCAAGTGGATATTCTATTAAATTCATTTACATCTAAAGAGCAGTAAAGTGTATTTACAGCTTTTGCATTTAACTGTGCTAATCTTCTATCACTTTCATTCCAATCCATTTCTGGTTTGGGTATGATAGTGCCATCTATGTTAAGTGTGGGTATGTGAGGTCCTCTAGTGATGATTTGCCACAGTTCATAGTCCGAAGCTTGAATGAATATCCTCATTCTAGCTTTCCAATATGTGTAGTTTGTGCCATTAAATAGAGGTGGTCTATTTGTGGATTGCCCCTCACTCATTGCACATCCCACTTGGGTTGTCATGATCTTTAACTCTTGATTGTTAGATCAATGAGCACTATTAGAGCACCTAGCTCTGATACCACTTGTTGCCCAAGGTGACAAGCCAAGAGGGGGGGGTGAATTGGTTTCTTCTAAATTTTGATGCTTTAAACGTTTTCTTAATTAAGTGCGGTGGATGCTTTCTTAAGCTATTTGAGTGAGTTAAACTAACGCAAGAGTAGAAGATGATGCAAGAGTAAATGAAAACACAAGCACAACACAAACACAACAATATATAGTGGTTCGGTGCTCTCCTTAGCACCTACGTCCACTCCCCAAGCGTCCCCTTGGGAATTCACTATAATCTCGCAGATTACAGTTGGATTGTTTTCCGGGCTCACAATCCAAAAACCTTTGTTGGTTTTACGGGCTCACCAACGAACCTATACACTTTGGTTTTCCGGGTTCACCAAAAACTTTTGTTGGTTTTGCGGGCTCACCAACTAACCTTTACACTTTGGTTTTCCGGGTTCACCAAAAATCTTTGTTGGTTTTGCGGGCTCACCAACGAACCTTTACAAAGTGTTTAATTAACAAAAGGAAAGATTCAAACTCCTAAATGAGCATATGAAACAATATAAGCTACAAGGAAGAGTTAGAAAGTATTTATCGCTTTGAAGTCGCTTTGCTCTTCTTTGTCAAGGATGCTTCACTCTTTAAAGGGGATGGAGCTCTTGATGCCTCTTTGAATCTGCTCAATCTCTTTCTTTGATTCTTGAATGAAGCTCTTGATGAAGAAGATTAGGGCACTTTTGTATTCTTGGGTACTCTTTGATATTCAACTCAAAAGTTATTCTCTCTGATGAATAGTGCCCCTTTAAATAGCTTTCCACCTTCTTAGGACAAGTCCCAATGGTTAGATTTGAAAAACTAGCCGTTACTCACCTTGGGAAGGACAAAAAGTACAGTTGCAGAACTAGCCATTACTGTTCAGCCCGTGTTTGGGTCGGCTCAACCTGTCCTTGGGTCGACCCAACTTTGCCTTGGGTCGACTCAAACATTCCTTGGGTCGACCCTCTCAGAAACCACAGAAACTTCAATTTCAGCCTTCCTTCCCATGGGTCGACCCAACCATTCTTTGGGTCGACTCAAAGTCCACTTGGGTCGACTCAACTTCTTCTTGGGTCGACCCTCTCAGTAATTCCAGAGAACCAATTTCTGTCTGTCTTTCTGTCTTGCCTTTGGGTCGACCCTCTCAGGGTTTGGGTCGACTCAAGCTTGGGTCGACTCAACCACTGTTTGGGTCGACCCTCTCAGTAAATCCAGAGAGCATTCTTCAGTTGTGTTTTTGAGGTTCTTCAAGGTTGGGTCGACTCATGCTTACCTTGGGTCGACCCAACTCACTGTTCATTTGTGCCATTTTTGCAGGAGTGTGCCAAATGATTTCTTGATGTGCCGGGGTTGACCCAATCAACCTTTGAGTCGACTCAATCCACACTTTGCTGCATTCTCAAGATTAGATTCATTCAAATGAACAAGGTCATGTATCTATTTTCAATTAACCAAATATACTGAGAGTAATGAACTTATAAATGAAGTATCAATTTAACTTATAGCATACTCTAGATAATTGCTTGTTAATCATCAAAATAACACTATCATCCTCACTCACCTCTCTGACTATCTCCTGTCGCAGCTCCCGGAGCTGCTCAGGATCAATCCGGACCGCCATAGAGGGTGGTGCCGAGGAGGAAGGTCCGGCGGAGGTGGTAGGAGCAGGAGGAGTGGATGGAAGGTCTGGATGGTCTGGAAGGTCTGGGTTGTCTGAATCGGGCTCAGGACTGGGTGAAGGTCGGGTGGTCTGAGCGGTGAGGGTAGACTTCCTAACCCATACCCCCTCTCTCTTCCGAAACCCCATCCTGTGTAGGGTCCCCGCACGCGTGCGATCAGTCCATCGCAAAGCGCGAAAGGGCTCCCCCTCAGGAATGGGAACCTCGTACTCCCTAAACAGAAGGGTGAATATCATGCCATATGGGAGGGTGAGCCTAGGTCTATCTAGGGGCTCACACATGTATCGATATATGAGTTTAGGGAAGTTGATTGGGGTGTCATGAAGCATATAGAACATAAGAGCTAGGTCCCTCTCATTTACAAAATCAAATCTCCCTGTCTTAGGGAAGATGGACCTAGACAGTATACTCAAGAGGATCCGCATCTCAATCGGTAGTGAGCTGGCGGATACCTCGTCTACGGGTGACTGGGGTGGATGCCCGAGAACGGCCGTAAGGGCCTCAACTCTGTCCTCGGGATGTGTGGGAGCCACCCCTACTAGTGGAAGATGGAGGATGTGGCCAATAAGATCCTCCGTGACAAACACAGGGACACCGGCTACTGTGCCCTCGATACCCCCATCTCCCCGATGGACGGTACCGTAAAACTCTCTAACGAGCCCTGGATATGTGGGGAGGTCCAATGTAAGGAAGAACTCTAAGCCCTGGACCCTAAGTCTTTCACCTATGGTGAACCCTTCCCGGGAGAGGAAGTCGAAATCGACATACCTCCCGGTGGAGACGACCTTCCCGGCCAATGGCCTCGCGGGAACCGCCCTAGGCGGGGAACGAGCCGGAGGTGGTTGCCTCGCGGGATCGTGCCGCGCCTTGGAGCGCCGCTCGGGACCGGCCTCGGGACGGGACCTCTTCCTAACCACGGTCTTACGTGGCATTTTGACCTAAAATGGAATGAAGAACCTAAAGGACGGAGAAGGGTCGACGGAGGAAGCTTGGGACGGACCGGAGACGACCTAGGAACGGACGAAAACCCTAAGAACCGGTGAAAAATCGACGGAAAAAGGGTTGGATACGATCGGGGACGACCTAGGAGTCGGCTCTAGGGCTTTTTGAACAGTGGCGGCTTGAGAGAAAAGTGTTTTCGAAACGACAAATCTAGGGTTAAAAAGTTGGATCCCGACTGCGAGTCGACTCCACTGAGTCGCGAGTCGACTCGACCTCGAGTCGACTCCAGAATATGCGCGAGTCGACTCTCCTTATGCGCCTGTAGGCCTCGAGTCGACTCCCGACAATATGCGAGTCGACTCCCCCTCTGCTGCCATCTTTGCGAGTCGACTCCCGCCAATGCGCGAGTCGACTCCCCCTTAGGAGCCGGCTCTGTAACTTACTCGAGTCGTCTCTAACCTTGGCACGCACCTAAAAATCATGCTATAATCGTGCCAAATGAGGGAAAATCACCTAATTAAGATCTGATTTGATGATCATTGAAAAGGAACTCTATTTTAACCACATTGTAATCATCAAAATCAATGAATCTAGTGGAAACTACCACTAGGATGGATCAATCACTCCTAATCCCCTCCTAAGCACACTAAACCTCTCTTCACTTAGGGGTTTTGTAAAAATATCTGCTAATTGATTATCAGTACAAACAAATTGGAGTGTCACATCACCATTCAATACATGATCTCTTATGAAGTGATGTCTTATCTCAATGTGTTTAGTTCTTGAATGTTGAATTGGATTTTTAGTTAGATTTATGGCACTTGTATTATCACAATTAATGGGAATTTTATCTTGTTTAATGCCATAATCTTCTAACTGTTGTTTAATCTATAAGATTTGAGCACAACAACTCCCGGCTGCAACATATTCAGCTTCTGCAGTGGATAATGCAACCGAGTTTTGTTTCTTGCTAAACCATGAGATAAGGTTTTCTCCTAGAAATTGACACGACCCGCTGGTACTTTTTCTATCAAGCTTACATCCAGCGAAGTCTGAATCTGTGTATCCTATTAAGTTTAGGCTAGATTCTTTAGAGTACCATAGCCCTATGTTCTTAGTTCCTATTAAGTATTTAAAAATTCTCTTAACTGCAGCTAGGTGTGTTTCTTTAGGATTAGCCTGATATCTAGCACACATGCACACACTAAACATAATATCAGGTCTACTTGCAGTAAGATACAGTAAAGATCCTATCATACCTCTATAAAGTTTTTGATCTACAGATTTACCTGATTCATCTTGGTCTAATTTGCATGATGAGCTCATGGGGGTGCTGATTGATTTGTTTCCCTCCATATCAAACTTCTTGAGCATCTCCTTGATATATTTAGTTTGATTGATGAAGATGCCTCCTTCAGACTGTTTGATTTGAAGCCCGAGGAAGTAGTTCAGCTCTCCCATTATGCTCATCTCAAACTCACTCTGCATCAAATCAGCAAACTCTTCGCAGAGGCGATTGTTAGTAGCACCGAAAATGATATCATCAACATAAATCTGCACTAATAACATATCCTTATTTTGCTTTTTCAGAAATAATGTTGTATCTACATTTCCCCTAGAGAATTCATGTTCTAATAGGAATTTGCTAAGCCTCTCATACCATGCTCTAGGTGCTTGTTTTAAACCATAAAGTGCTTTGTTTAGTTTATATACATGATTGGGATATTGATGATTTTCAAAACCAGGAGGTTGTTCTACATATACCTCCTCATTAATATACCCATTTAAAAAAGCACTTTTTACATCCATTTGATATAGTTTGAAGTCCTTAGAGCATGCATATGCTAATAATAATCTAATAGCCTCAAGTCTAGCTACGGGAGCAAAGGTTTCATCAAAAATCTATGCCTTCTTCTTGATTATAACCCTTTGCTACTAGTCTAGCCTTATTCCTTATAACAATTCCATTTTCATCTAGCTTATTTTTATATATCCATTTAGTACCTATAATTGGATATTCAGAAGGTCTCTCTACTAGATTCCACACTTTGTTTCTAGTAAATTGGTTTAGTTCTTCTTGCATTGCATTTATCCAATTTACATCATTTTCGGCTTCTTCTATATGTTTGGGCTCAAAGTGTGAAACAAAAGCTAGATGGTTATTCAAATTCCTAAGGGATGCTCTAGTCCTAACGGGTTGAGATGGATCATCTAGAATTAGTTCCTTAGGATGCCCATGAGCATACCTCCAAGCTTTAGTTAGCCCATGATCCACAATACCCTCTTGGCTTGATGATTCTCCTTCAATCAACTTTTGATTATTATCTTGAAATCCCATCTCATCTATCTTTTCTTCAAGTATTTCAACATCATCATCAAAATTAATCTTCTTACTAGACGAGATGTCACTAGAGTCATCAAAAACAACATGTATAGATTCTTCTATAACTAAGGTTCTTTTATTAAAGACTCTATAGGCTTTACTAGTTGTAGAATAACCTAAGAATATTCCTTCATCCGATTTAGAGTCAAATTTACCTAGATTATCTTTTCCATTATTATGAACAAAACACCTACATCCAAAAACATGAAAGTAATTAACTTTTGGTTTTCTGTTTTTCCAAAGTTCATAAGGTGTTTTCTTTATAATGGGTCTTAACAAAACTCTATTTAATATATGGCAAGAAGTATTAATGGCTTCTCCCCAAAAGTACTTAGGGAGGTTACTTTCACATAACATAGTTCTAGCCATTTCTTCTAGTGTTCTATTTTTCCTTTCCACAACTCCATTTTGTTGTGGTGTCCTAGGTGCTGAAAAATTATGGGTTATCCCCTTTTTACTACAAAACTCCTCAAATGACTGATTTTCGAATTCGGTACCATGGTCACTTCTAATAGCTATTACTGAGTTATCTCTAGCATTGGTTACTTCTTTATGGAATTTCTTAAAGACAGAAAATGCTTGATCCTTATGTGCTAGGAACATGACCCATGTGTACCTAGAATAATCATCTACAATGACTAGACCATATTTATTTCCACCTAGGCTTGTTGTTCTAGTTGGACCGAATAGATCCATGTGTAATAATTCTAGAGGTTTAGAAGTAGAGACACATTTTATGGATTTAAATGAGTTCCTAGATTGTTTGCTAAATTGACATGCTTCACATATTTTGTTCTTTTCAAATTTTAATTTTGGCAAACCTATCACGGAGTCTCTTTTAACTAGTTTAGTTATTGTGTCCATGCTTGCATGACCTAACTTACGGTGCCATAACCAACTAGCATCATTTTCTTTAGTTTCATTAACAACTAAACATTGGTTATGTTTTGCAAGATCTTCTAGGTCTACAACATATACATTTCCACGCCTAATCCCTTTAAAAACTAAACTATTATCATTAGGATTTGTTATAATGCATAGTGATGGTTTAAACATAACATCATATCCTTTATCACATAATTGACTAATGCTTAACAAGTTATGCTTAAGACCATCAACATATCTAACATTATCTATAAAAGTAGAAGGGGTGATTTGAACTTTACCAATACCAATGATGTGACCTTGGTTGTTGTCTCCAAAAGTCACAGCACCTCCCTTCTTAGCTTCGAGGGTGAAGAATTGATCTTTATCACCCGTCATGTGCCTTGAGCAGCCACTATCCAAATACCAGCAATTTTTGTTGACCTTGGCTGCAAGACACTCCTACACAAGCAAATCATGTCATCTTAGGTACCCAAGTTTTCTTGGGTCCTTCATGGTTAGTCAAGTTGGTTCCTTTTGGAACCCATACCCTTTTTATTTTCCTTTTTGTTTTACTTTTCCTATAGTCACATACATTTACCTTATGTCCGATAGTTCCACAACAAAAGCAGGTTATTTTCTTAGTTTTAGTTTCCCCAGCTTTAACAAAGAAGTTACTAAGAAGTTTTTGTTTATTTCTTGGTTTATATCCTAACCCCGCTTTATTAAATACGGCTCGTTGACTATTAAGTATCATGTTTAACTTTTCAGAACTATAGGTAAATTTTTCAACTAAGGGTTTGTATTTGTTAAGTTCTTTAGTTAGTGTTTGATTTTCTCCTTTTAGATCATTAAGTTCTTTTGTGAGATCCTTGTTTAGGATTTGTTTATGGTTTTTGGGTTCTAATGTTTCTTTATTTAGCCTTTCATTTTCTTTAGTTAAGGTATTAGTCTTTTGAGTTAAAAGTTTATTGCTTGTCTTAAGTTCCATATTTTCTTTGGTGATTAAGTCCTTATCCTTAACTAATTTATCGTACTTAAGTATGTATGATTGATTAGCTATTTTTAGTTCTTTATTCTTCAGATTTATTGCCTTATATTCTATCATTAATTCATTAAAAGCATCATAAAGCTCATCAAAAATAAAATCTAAAGGTGATTCGCATGTTACCTCACTTTCATTGGCCATGAAGCAGAGATTGGCCTTTTCCTCTTGTTCCTCATCCGATGAAGAGGATGATGAGTCGGAGTCGGATAGAGTCGTGACAAGAGCCTTCTTCTTTTTGTACTTGCTCCCCTTTTTCAGTAAAGGGCATTTAGCTCTTATGTGACCCGGCTTCTTGCACTCGTAACACCCAATCCCCTCGTTTTTCCTTTCCTTACCTTTGTCCTTGCGGTAGAAATTTGAGGGGCCTCTCCTTTGATGATAGGACTTCTTGTGGTTGATGAATCTCTTGAACTTGCGCACAAGAAGAGCCTCACCATCATCTTCCTCATCCTCTTCTTCGTCACTGCTGCTACTGCAAGATAAGTCCTTGTTAGATGAAGTAGATTTTAGAGCTATTACCTTTTTCTTATGGGAGGACTCTTCCTCGTTGTGTTGCTTCATGGTTAGCTCGTGCGTCATTAGGGATCCAAGAAGCTCCTCTAGTGGTAACTTGTTCAAGTCCTTGGCTTCTTGGATTGCCGTCACTTTAGCTTCCCATGACCTAGGTAGACACCGAAGGATTTTCCTGACAAGATCACTGTTAGTATAGCTCTTGCCAAGGCTTTTTAGGCCATTGACAATGTCTGTAAACCTAGTGAACATGCTAGTGATTGTCTCATTAGAATCCATTCTAAATAGTTCATACTTATGAACCAGTATATTTATTTTGGATTCTTTAACTTGATTTGTGCCCTCATGGGTCACTTCAAGTCTATCCCAAATCTCTTTTGCAGAGTTGCAAGTAGAGACCCTATTGAATTCATTTCTATCTAAGGCACAATAAAACACATTCATAGCTTTAGAGTTTAGTTGTGCCTTCTTCATGTCATGTTCATCCCAATCCGTTTCTAGTTTGGGTACCTTGACACCATCTACATATATGGATGGGATGTATGGCCCATTTACTACAATAGTCCACATCTCATAGTCTTGGGCTTGGATGAATATTCTCATCCTAGCCTTCCAATATGAGTAGTCAGACCCATTAAAGAATGGGGGTCTTTGGGTGGACTGACCCTTAATGTGGGAAGATCCAAATGGGGTTGTCATTTCGATCTTTTACTCTTGGGTGGAAGAGTTTAGGCTCTGATACCACTTGTTGCCCAGATAGACAACCCAAGAGGGGGGGTGAATTGGGTTTTAAAATAATTTAGATAATTTAAAACGTTATGGATGATTAATTAAAAACTATTGCAAGTTATTTAATTAATTACTATGTGCTGTGAGTAATATGAAATGAGAAGAAGGAGAGACAATCAATCACAAACACAAGTTTTATAGTGGTTCGGAGCTAACCCTTGCTCCTACGTCCACTCCCCAAGTCTCACTTGGGAATTCACTATAATCCCCTTGGATTACAGCCGGTTGTTTTCCAAGCTCACAACCAAACTTGTTGTTTTACGAGCTCACAACGAACTCGGTCGGTTTTTCCAGGCTCACCGACTAGAACCACCCCCGATTGTTTTCCCGGGATCACAATCGAACCCTTACACACGTTGGTTTTAACTCGGCTCACCAACCAACCTCAATCCCCTTGATTCAATCCCCGATTGAACCAAGTAAATACAAGTTGTAGAAAGAAAACAGAAAATGAGCTTCTCAAAAAGCAGATGAAAACAATATGAACAATAAATGAAGTTAAGAAGCCTCAAACGCTTTTAGATTGGAGATGAGGAATGGCTTCTTAAACTTCTGGTCTCCTCTTGAAAGAGTAGTCGACTTGAATGCAGGAGAAGGAGGCTTTAATTGCTGGGAAGATGTAGTTGGAAGCAGTAAATGCAGATCTTCCTCTTTTTCGTTGAAGAGCACGTTGCAGAGCTTGAATGCTTGATTAGTTGGAGTGAAATAGTTGTTCTCACTCTTGCTACAGTCCTCTGTGGCTATTTAAGCCAACCCCCACGAAAACTAGCCGTTAGAGTGCTTTTTCTGCCCGTTCTGAACACTCTGCGCAGCCTGACAATATGACCGTTGGTGGGTTGGAGTCGACTCGCGCGATCAGGAGTCGACTCGGCTGTAGCGGGAGTCGACTCAAGCTTTTCCGGAGTCGACTCGGCAACTGTTCCAAATTTGAATTAAAGTTGCCTTCACGACTGGGAGTCGACTCGTCTTGACCTGGAGTCGACTCGTCAACTTCTGGAGCTGACTTGACAATTTTGGAGTCGGCTCATCCACTGAAGTCCGTGGATCCAATTTTGAATTTTGTCCACTCGAGTCGACTCGACTGTCCTGGGAGTCGACTCGAATCTCAGAGCCCGAACTCCCGATCCTCTGTCTTTTGGCTCGTCCAGTCTTAGAGTCGACTCGAACTTCCTTGGAGTCGACTCGGCTCTCAGTTTCCGAAAGATAGTCTTCTGCCTTTTGACGTGAAGCTGTCTTGGAGTCGACTCGAGCTTTCTAAGAGTCGACTCGAATCTCAGAGGCAGTAACTTGGTTTTCTGTCTGTCTTGGGGTCGCGGTGTCTTGGAGTCGACTCGCGTATTGCGGGAGTCGACTCGAATCTCAGAGTCCATAAAATGGTCTCTGACTTTCTTTGTGTACCGCTGAGAGTCGACTCTTGCTTTCTTTGGAGTCGACCTGTCAACCATCGGAGTCGACTCGCATTCCACTGGAGTCGACTCGAATCTCAGACCCGAAAACTGCTCTCTGACTTTTCTGCCTGTGACTGCTTGGAGTCGACTCTTACTTCCCTGGAGTCGACTTGGTGAACATTGGAGTCGACTCGCGCACTTCAGGAGTCGACTCGTTGACAGGTTCTGAGTTGATCCTTTCTGTTCTTCTGTCTGTTCTCAGTCGGAGTCGACTCGTACTCATCTGGAGTCGACTCGAGCTCGTGCCAGTGAACTTGATACGCTTGGAGTCGACTCGTGATACTCGGGAGTCGACTCGAGTCTCAGACATTGGTTCAAATAGACTCCTTAACTTATCCAACAATTATGAACCAAGTCTTGGGACACTTAGACAGGATTTTCACTGAAACACTCAATTGAATTCATTAGTAATTAAAAGATATACTCAAATGCTTTGAGCTCATCAAAATCAAATGGGGTTTTAATCAATCACTCCACACATCCTATATTTTGGGAATAAAGGTCTATAGAGATAGATCTAAAAGGATGCTTGGCCTATCACAGAAGATGTACATAGAGGAAGTGCTGAAAAGGTTCAGCATGGAAAACTCTAAAAGGGGTCTCTTACCCCTAAGGCATGGAATTAATCTCTCCAAGAAGATGTGCCCCAACACATCTGAAGAGATTCAACGCATGAGCAAGATCCCCTATGCATCAGCAATAGGGAGCCTCATGTATGCCATGCTATGTACATGACTTGATATAGTACATGCTATGAATGTCACGAGCATATGTCAATCAGATCCAGGCAAAAAGCACTGGATAGCTGTGAAGAACAGTCTTAAAGTACTTGAGAAGAACTAAGGACATGTTCTTGGTCTTTGGGAGAAGATCAGAGTTGAAGGTAGAAGGATGCACACATATTGATGATAGAAAGTCTACATCAGAATATGTGCAATGGTGGTTCAGTAAATTGGAAGAGTTCTAAACAACCGATCATTATAGATTCTACCTTAGAAGCTGAATGTTAAGCCGTATCTAAGGGTGCAGTGGAAACCTTCTGGTTAAAAGTTCATTGCAGAGTTAGGTGTAATGTCATTAGATGCCATAACACTTTACTGCGATAACATTGGCACCATAGCACTAGCTATGGAGCCAAGGTCTCATCAAAAGTCCAAGCACATAGAGCGGCGCTTCCACCTCATACGCGACTATGTTGAGAAGAAATATGTAGAGGTGCAGAGAGTAGACTCCGCGGATAACGTGGCAGACCCGTTCACTAAGCAGCTAAGTCAGCAAAAGACTGAAGCCCACCTTGAGAAGATGGGGCTTAGATATATGACTGATTGGCTTTAGTGCAAGTGGGAGATTGTTAGATGTATGCCCTAGAAGCCAATCTGGCTGACACATTGTTAATTCTAGGAACATAATTTTGTACTTGACTATTTATTATTGAATAAATAAAAGGTATCTTTTCATTCATATTATTTATGTGTCTATGAATCATCCAAGAAATTAATAAGATGATGATGCATATTCTTAAGAGTTGAGAATTTGAGCCATGTATCATTGGTGATTAATTTCTAAATGCTCATGATCAATGGATCATCACGAGGACGGTGATCGATCCGATCAGTGCACAGATCACTTTCCTTCTGGATGGACGAGACTTGAGTCCACAGTGTAGGGACACTGAAGTGATAGTGCAGGTGCTTGTTAGAGAACAAGGGTACTGAGCGTGACCAAGACAAGAAGTCACTTGGATGTCTATCCATTCGTCAGTGACTTGCTTGATGTTGCAGTAGTATGACTGGTCCTTTGACCTGCGGTGCTTCAGCTACTCACAGTGAGGTTATTGTAGTTTGACTACACGTATACATGGTCTCTAGTCATATGAGTCCTTGTAGTGTAGATTGGCTGCAGTAAGTTCACTGTAGGAGTAGGGTATGCACTCACATGAAATCTATCGACCTTAATAGAAGAGGAGTGATCCTATGTGATTTGTTAGACTGAGTTCTAAGACCTTGGCCAGGACAGTAATATAAAGTGGAGAAAGAGTTTTCCACTAACGAACTCGAGTCGAATAAATCTTGACATATGACAGACGAAGGGGTTTGACGAGTTATCCATGACCTCCGTCCTGTAGGAATCCACGATAGTAGGACTGTATCACACGATAACTGCACCTAGAGGTTCATCATTCTATTCTACTGGGTAGCCACTACATGCTGCTAGGTGTCACTGGTGGATGGTGGGACTCACAGGGATTATCTCGATGATCGATAAACCCTAATGAGTAGAGTTGGAATCGTTCCAATCCATTGAAAGGAGTTTTCAATGATATTGTGATAGAGATCATAATATATCTCACTACCAGTCAGAGTAGAACCTATGGGGTCACACACTAGAAGTATTGACCGATTCGATGGTTGAATCATGATTAGAAATCACAAGTAATCAATTCGATTAATATTCAGTTGAAGAAGGAACAAAGAGAATTAATTAATTGGACTTAAACACAAATCCTACTTCGAGTATGATTCCTAGAGTCCTAATTGGATTAGGACTGGGAATCCTAGTTGGAGTAGGACTGGGATTCCTACTTGGAATAGGATTCCTACAATCCTAATTAGATTAGGAATTTTGAATTAAAATTGGATTCCTACTTGGAGTAGGTTTCCTAAGTCCTAATCGGATTAGGACTTCGGATTCAAATTAGAGTCCTAATTAGATTAGGACTAAAATTAAATAAGTCCTAATTGGATTAGGGTTTCTTAAGTCCTAATTAATTATTAATCTAATGAATCAACATGACTCCTAATTGGGTTAGGATTGAAGAGTTCAATTGAGTCATGGTTCACTCAAGTTCTAATTGGATTAGGACTAGTATAGATTGAACCCAATTGATTCATAGTTTGGTTAAACCCTAATTGGATTAGGGCTAAACCACATTAGAGGCTCCCAATCCTCATTAGATGAGGATTAGGGCAACACAAGAAGGAGGGGCTCAAGCCCCTCCTCCTTTGCTTCATTGGTGCGGCAACACAAGAGGGGCCGGCGCCCCTCTTGGAAAAAAGTCTAGGGCTCCTAACTTGTAGGAGCCCTAGATGCTTTAAAAGGAGGTTAAAGGGGGCTGACGCCCTAATGCATGTGATGCTCTCCTCCTTCCAAGCCGTGGCCTCCCTCTCCTCTCTGTTAGAAGTATGCCCTAGAAGTCAATTTGGCTGACGCATTATTTTATTCTAGGACATAATTTTGTACTTGACTATTTATTATTGAATAAATAAAAGGCATCTTTTTCATTCATGTTCTTATGTGTCCATGAATCGTCCAATGAATTAATAAGATGATGACGCATATTCTCAAGAGTTAAGAATTTGAGGCATGTGTCATTGGTGATTAATTCCTGAATTGCTCCTGATCGATGGATCATCACGAGGACGGTGATTGATCCGCTGAGATTAGTGCACATATTGCTTTCTTTGATGGACGAGTCTTGAGTCCACAGTGAAGGGACACTGGAGCAATTGTGCAAGTGCTTGTTAGAGAACAAGGGTACTGCGCGTGACCAATACAAGAAGTCACTTGGATGTCCATCCACTCGTCAGTGACTTGCTTGATGTTGCAGTAGTGTGACTGGTCCTTTGACCTGCGATGCTTCGGCTACTCACAGTGAGGTTATTGTAGTTTGACTGCACAAATACATGGTCTCTAGCCATATGGGTCCATGCAGTGTAGATTGGCTGCAGTAGGTTCACTGTAGGAGTAGGGTATGCACCTATAAGGAATCTATCGACCTTGATAGATAAGGAGAGATCCTATGTGATTTATAAGACTGAGTTCGTAAGACCTCGGCCGGGGCAGTATGCACAGTGGAGAAGGAGTTTTCCATCCTCGAACTTAAGTCGAATAAATCTTCACATATGACAGACGATGGGGTTTGACGAGTTGTCCATGACCTCCGTCCTGTAGGGATCCACGATAGTAGGACTGTATCACATAATAACTGCACCTAGAGGTTCATCATTCTATTCTGCTGGGTAGCCACTACATGCTGCTAGGTGTCACTGGTGGATGGTGGGACTCATAGG
The DNA here is from genome assembly GCF_051530095.1 of Phoenix dactylifera. NCBI lineage: Eukaryota > Viridiplantae > Streptophyta > Magnoliopsida > Arecales > Arecaceae > Phoenix > Phoenix dactylifera. The sequence continues at coordinate 2,195,866 of NC_143207.1, forward strand.
AATTATCTTGATGATCGATAAATCCTAATGAGTAGAGTTGGAATCGTTCCGACCCATTGAAAGGAGTTTTCAATGATATTGTGATAGAGATCACAATATATCTCACTACCAGTCAGAGTAGAACCTATGAGGTCACACACACTAGAAGTATTGACTGATCCGATGGTTAGAAAGTGATTATGAATCACGAGTAATCAATTCGATTAATAATAAGTTGAAGAAGGAATGAGAATTGATTAATTAGACTTAAAACACGAATCCTACTTCCAGTAGGATTCCTAGAGTCCTAATTGGATTAGAACTGGGATTCCTAATTGGAGTAGGACTGGGATTCCTACTTGGAGTAGGATTCCTACAATCTTAATTAGATTAGGAGATTTGAATTAAAATTGGATTCCTACTTAGAATAGGATTCCTAGAGTCCTAATCGGATTAGGACTTCGAATTCAAATTAGAGTCCTAATTGGATTAGGACTAGAATTAAACAAGTCCTAATTGGATTAGAATTTCTTAAGTCATAATTAATTATTAATCTAATGAATCAACATGACTCCTAATTGGGTTAGGATTGAAGAGTTCAATAGAGTCATGGTTCATTCAAGTTCTAATTGGATTAGGACTAGCATAGATTGAACCCGATTGATTCATGATTTGGTTAATCCTAATTAGATTAGGACTAAACCATGAGAAGGACACCTAATCCTCCTTGGAGGAGGATTAGGTTAACCAAGTAAGAGGGGCATGAGCCCCTCTCCTCTTGATTGGTGCGGCATGAAGAGAAGGGGCCGGCGCCCCCTCTTGGAAATAAGTCAAGGGCTCCTAACTTGTAGGAGCCCTTCATGACTTTAAAAAGGGAGGTGGGCGGCTGACCTAGGGATCATTAGAAGCCCTCCTCCTCTCCAATTCGTGGCCACCCTTCTCTCCTCTTGGATCAGCCGCAAGCAAGAAGGAAAAGGGCCTTAATAGTCTTCTTCTTCCTCCTTCGTTTAGGATTCAACACAAGGAAAAGGAAAGGCTGCATCTAGCCTTTTGGATCTTCTCCCTTGATCCCTTCATCTTCTTCCTCCTTCCTCTATCATTCAAGAGTTGAAGTAAAGGGAGGTGATCAGCCATCAAAGTAATCTCTGCAAGAGAGCTAGCACCCGGGGAGATAGAGAGCTTGGATTGGTCCTCTGCTTCGTGTGGATACCCGTAGAGGCCGGGCACTCGAACGGCTTCAAGCGAACCTTCATCCAAAAACCACAATTATCAGTTTGCGGTGATCATCTACCCGCACAAGGTGAAGATCTGATCTTTCTAAAGTTTTTAAAAGGTTTTAATCCTTATCTATCTACGAACGGTTCTTGAAATACGTTCATGCGATGAACGTCGATCCCGCGCATGCCTCTTCCGCTGCCATCTGAATTTTTTTGAATTTTCTGCGGCATGGGCGGGTTGCCAACACCCTCTCCTTGATTCAGCCGCAAGCAAGAGCAAAAGAAGAAGAAGGGTGGCGGCCTCCTCCTCTCTTCCTCCTTCCAACGTAGGGAGAATAAAAGAAGGCTGCAGGCTTCGTTCCGCTTCTCTCTATCCCTCCTTCTTCTTCCTCCTCTCAAGCACAATCAAGGGTTGATTGAAAGAGAGGAAATCAGCCATCCAAAGTTGTCTCTGCAAGGGAGCTAGCACTCCGGGGAGACAAGGAAGCTTTGATCGGTTTCTGCTTCGTGTGGATACCTGTAGAGGCCGGGCACTTGAACGGCTTCAAGCGAACCTTCATCCTAAACCACGAACTTCAGTTTGCGGTGATCATCTACCCGCACAAGGTAAAGATCTGATCTTCTAAAGGTTTTAAAAGTTTTTAATCCTTATCTATCTACGAACGGTTTTTGAACAACGTTCATGCGATGAACGGTTGATCTCGCGCATGCCTCTTCCGCTGCATCTGAATTTTTTAAAATTTCAGCGGCATGATCGGGGATTTCTAACACGAAAATCTCTCTTCGCGAGCACATTATTTGGAAGGTTCATGGCAGAGGCCTTGCTGTTCACTTTGGCCGAGGCCTTGCTGTTCACTTTGGCCATGATAGGATAATCACCATTGTAGAGGATAGGTTCTATTGGCCGTCCCTGTGAAAGGATGTGGATCGAGTCATCAAGCAGTGCCATACTTGTCAACTCGCCAAGGGATCAAAGACTAATACCTGCCTCTACTCTTTCTTTCCCTTGTCGAGTTCACCATAGGAAAATCTTAGCATAGACTTCATGCTAGGATTACCAAAGACGGTACGAGGACACGACTCTATCTATGTTGTTGTTGACAGGTTTTCTAATTTGGCACACTTTGTGCCATATGAAAAAACATATGATGCATCTGGAGTTGCTGATTTATTTTTAAGAGAGGTGGTTTGTTTGTACGGGCTACCTAAGACTATTTTATCTGATTGTGGTGTCAAGTTCGTGAGTTACTTTTGGAAGACGCTTTGGGCGAAGCTTGGCACACGTTTGTCATTCTCCAACGCCTATCATCCTCAAACTGATGGACAGATTGAGATGGTGAACTGTAGCCTTAGAAACCTTCTTCGATGCTTAGTCCGGAACTATGTGAAGTCATGGGATCTAATTTTGCCATATGCCGAGTTTGCCTACAATAACAGCATCAATCGGACCACCGGATTGTCACCAATCGAGATTGTTCTCCGGTTGAAGCCGCGACAGCCCATTGATCTACTTCTCCTTCCCATCAATACAAGGACCAGTGAAGGTGATAAGGACTTTGCAAGGCACATCCAGGACATTCATGCTGAAGTTCGATGTCGATTAGTCACCAACACCAAAATCTACAAACGGCAAGCATATTTGAAGCGGCGTCCATTAGAATTTAAGAAAGGAGACCTCGTGTTGATACGGTTGAGTGCTAAACGCTTCCTCCATAGATATTTTCAGAAGCTTCATCTTCGCCAAACTGGACCCTTCAAGATGCTTAAACGGATGGGGACCAATGCTTATGTGCTCGAGTTGCCAGATGATTTGCAGGTTAACCCCATCTTCAATGTTGAAGATTTACAACTCTATGATGGTCATTATGCCGAAGAGGAAGACATTCTGCCTGTACCTTCATCACTACCTCGACGATCAGCCCCAAAAGACACCATTGAGGCCATCCTGGACGATCCGATCGTATCCACATGCCGAGGAGGATATCAAAAGTTTTTGGTCAAGTGGAAGGACCGACCAATTTCAGATTGCTCATGGTTGAAGATAGAGGAAGTCCAACAGCTGAACTCGGATCTCTACGAGCTCTATCAGTCGCGAAACTCGACGGAGTCGAGTCTTTTTCCAGCAGGAGGAAATTGAAGTAGGAGCATCTCACTCTATTTCTTTGGGCGTGAAGCATTGGGTTCATTTGTGAGGAAGAGGATTGAGTCTAATTTTGTGTGGTGATTGAATTCATTTGTTGGGGCGTGTCAAGTCCCTTAAATCTTTATTTGCTTGGGCGTGTGGACCCAATTGGGCTTTGTGTTCCAACGCCATGAGACCACATTGAGTCCATGGCGATTTGGGGGGGCGGGTTCTTAATTGATTAGGATTGCTGATTTGTTCCATGTGGTGTTTGGGAAAGAATCCTAGTTGATTGGGCTCTCTTCCATGCGCCATCAAGGAGTCCTAGTCCTATTAGGAGTCTGGTTTAAATTTGGTTTAAAGAGTTAATTATTTGGGGGTTAATTTGAAAGAGTCCTTGTTGAGGTAGGAGTCCTAATTAGAGAATGATTCCATTAAATTCAGGTTGAAAGAGTCCAAATAAAATATGGTTGTAACTTTTCTTTCTTATCCAACCTCTCTCTCTATATAAGGAGAGGTATGAAGAATGAAATTAGATTAGTATTTTTAAGAATTCTTGTTTGCTTCACGTGAGGAGTGATTCCCTTTCTTGGTGCGACGCGAAAAGGCTGAAGGGAAAGGTGAGACGCCTATCCTCTTCAACGCCCACCTTTTGATTTAGATTTGGGTGAGACTCTCGCATCCAAGTCATACTTATCCTTTTTTGATTCATGCCTCTTCTTGTTCACGCCATCCTTATCTCGCCACATCAACAACCAGCTAAGTCCTTCACACCCCAAATCCCTTCACATCCTCCTTAGAGTCCCTCTCCAATTGAAACTCCAACTAACCACACTTCAGCCTAATCAACCTTTGGTCTAACCAATTTCAGCCGCCAACTCTAATTGATGTCCAATTTTAGTCATCTGGCTACTCATCCTCGAGCCCAATATGATTCAACCAGCATCCCACTTTCTTTCTCCTCCCTTCCATCCACAAAGAACCCTAGCTGCCATTGACAAAGAAAGAAGAAAAAAATAAAGAAAGAGAGTAGCCACCATCATCAATTTTCAGCCTCCTGCCCATCCCGTCTGCGCCAGTGCGGTATCTTGTTAGGGTCCTAAAGGTTTTGCCTAGGTCGGCAACATGGTGCTTAGTTTGCCGGCTCTTTACTAGCATGTCATCAACATAAACCTTCATGTTGTGACCGATTTGTTCTTTGAACATGTTATTAACTAGGTGCTACTAAGTAGCTCCAGCATTCTTCAATCTAAAGGGTATGATCTTGTAGCAATAAAGCCTCTTGTCTATAACGAGGTCTTCTCCTTATCTTCTGGTGCCATCTGAATCTGGTTGTAACTAAGGTACATTTTATTAGCCCAAACTGGATGGTATAGAGCATACCCTACCATACTAGTTCGGTATCGGTACCCGATACGAGTGGTGTACTGACACTATTTCAAAAAAATTATGTACTGATACTATACTAGTGTGGCTCCGATATGAGTCTGATATCGAGCTGGCAAACCTTGGTTGTACTAAGAAAGTGCCCATAAAACTAAGAAGCTGGTGACCTTAGGTGGTGTCAACTAACTGATCAATTCTTGGTAGGAAAAAGATATCATTTGGGCAGGCTTTATTAAGACCGGTGAAATCGATGCACATTTGCCACTTTTTATTCAGCTTCTTGACCAGTACGCTATTGGCCAATTAGTCGACGTAGCCCACCTCTAGGATGAAACTTGCACGGAGAAGCTCTCCATCTCCTCCTTAATTGCCTTTTTCCTTTCCAAGGCAAAACTTCTTTTCTTCTGCTGGACAAACTGGTGAGTCGGGTACACATGCAACCTGTGGACGATGACCCCTGGGTCTATTACTAGCATATCGGAGGCCGACCAGGTGAAAATATTAGCATTTGCATGGAGGAATTTCACAAGTTGTGTTCTGACGGTGTCATCAAGATGCGCTCTAATCTACACCATTCGGTTCGACTCCATCTTGTCTAAAGGTATGGAATAGAATTCCTCAGTTGGCTCTCCGCGTGTTGACTTTGGTCGTCGTAAGGGTCGAAGCTTTCGATAGGTAGTGCCTCTTTCCACTTCTTTTCCTTGATCATCCTGAACTTTTTTCACACTATTTTTGGTCGGAAACTTCATCAACAGATGGTAGGTAGAAACTATAGTGCACAAAGCATTTAGGCCAGGTTGCCCAAGGATAGCATTGTAAGTTGATGGGACCTTGACGACTAGGAAGTCCAGCATAATGATGGCTTCTTGTGGGGCATGTCCCACTATGACAGGAAGGGTGATGATGCCTTCCACAAGGACCAGATCATCAGAGAAATTAACTAAAGGGGAACTGATCTTTTTGAGCTGATCAGCCAAAAAGTTCATTATAGAAAAGGTCTTGTAAAACGAGATGTTTGTCGAGTTTTCATTATCTGCTAAAACACTTTTTACATCATAATTTGCAATAGTAAGAGAAGCTACAACAATATCATCATGGGGTGTCTGTACCCCTTCCACAACAAAATTCGAGAAGAAAATGACCTCGTCCATCCTTGGTCTCGACGAGCTTCTTGTTTGGGCAGCTTGCTCATAGGCTCTTTGGGTAGATAACAACCGTTGGTCGGTCGGTTTTCAACCTGTGCCTCAGGAGCTAGCTGCTCTAGATCGGGATTAGCTTGATCGCAAGGGTCTCGAATGTAGGCACCGAGGTAGCTTTGTTGAATTAGGGGCTCAATCTCATTTTATAGCTAAACATAGTCCTCGTTGTCATATTCGTAGTCGTGGTGGAACTGGCAGTATTGCATCATGTCCTTGCGAATTACTGACTTCATTTTTCAAGGCCACTTCATATAATTACGGTTGCAAATCTTTATAAGAATCCGCCCTTGCGAGGCATTCAAACATGTGTACCTCTCGAACCTTCGAGGAGGACTTCTTGATTGATGAGAACCTTCATCATTCCTCCTTGGCTTCTTGCTGGGCTCCGCCAGATCATCTTGGGCCCGCTTGTTGCTCTTCTTTTTGTTGGGCCCACCCCCAGCTGATTTGTGCCACACTATCATGGCCTCCTCGGCATCAATGTACTTGTTTGCCTTGGCCAAAAGCTCAGCATAATCCCTCGGGAACTTCTTCTCTGGAGAGAAAAGGAACCAAGATATCTTTGGTTGGCTCCTCATGGTAGACATCACGACTAAACGGTTCAGGTCGCATACCTCCAGCATAGCTGCATTAAAGCGACTGATGTAGTCCCATAAGGACTCGTCCTCTCTTTGTTTAATGGTGAAGAGGATGTTTGAACTCTTCCTTTGCCTTTTGCTGCTTATGAAGCGGGCAACGAACGAATGGACCCGAAATGGTGAAAAGAGTGTCTGAGCATCCTGCTGAGCTGCTTGAACCAATGGATCAAGCTTGACTACAGCCCAATTTACCATAATTGAGACATCTTTCGAAGGGTGCTAGGAAAGCTCTACATAGTACTTCATCGGTGGCCCTCTAGAGCATCATGAGAGCCTTGAAGCTCTCCAGATGATCCAGTGGATCCATGGTGCCATCATACATTTCTAGTTGCGACATCTTGAAGTGGGGAGGAACAACCTCCCTTTTGGAGGCCTTCTTGGGTCAGTGAGGAGAGGAGTTGCTGAATGCTGACTCTTCCTAGGAGGGAGAATTAGAGAATCAAGGTCGGTCATCTTTTGATAGGCTTTGCGGCCGAGTATGGTGACTGCGTGGGCCCTAGTTAAGTCTTTGATGATGAGTACGTTGGCCAGGTGATACTTGCCTCCCACTCTAAGATAGGGAGTGATGGCCTGGGTGCACTGAGTCTTTGTGTTGGCATTATTCACGGGCCTCTTACTGCTGCTGGTTTGGGCAGCCGACTGTTGCATGTGTTGGATTGGGACAGTTAGTGCCTAGACCTACTATACGAGCAATTTAAACTATCAGAGGATACTTCCAGGGTCATCTACAGCTTTGGCAGGGGTGGAGCCCTTCGTGGGCTCTGTAAAGAGCCACTGTACTCCTCTAGTGCATTTGGTTGGGCGTTGGAAGGTGCCGGTTGTGCCCTTCGAGACTTCATAGTGATTTGTAGATGAGACCTCCTGTAATGGGATTTGCCCTTCCTTTAGTGCAAATCTGTTGCCATTGGGGACTGACTTGTCCTAGGCGTTGAGCGAGTGAGGCAATAGTACTGGACGACTAGGTGATTGGCTGCTTGAATCGTGCTGGGTTCGGCTCGAGGTGGGTGGTAGGATCCTGGTCTACGCTTGCACTTTAACTTGAAACAGCAAAGACGAAAAATTCTTTTTGTTGGAGTGTGTTCGGCAAGAAGCTCTCTGATGCCTAAGTTAGAATGATACTTAGGGAACAAAGGGAGATTCTTAGTAGTTTGTTAGGGCGTCCGAGCAATTACCTAGAAGGTCCCCAAGAGAGTTGGTTGTATAAACGAAGGCAAGGGCCTGATGCCTTGGAATTCGGCATGTGGGTTGGCCAGGATTGGCAAGCCTTCGCATGTTCTGAATATTGGATGTGAACATTTTGTACACGAATTGCGCTCCGCTTGTTTGCTTCGTATAACTTTAAAGATCACTTGGGATCTTGGTTGGGATATCGCCAATTGTAAGGAGCTTTTGAAATTCGAACTTGGCCGCGCGCTTCCGAACATGCTATGTGGTGGGCTCCGACTGGTGGTGCGCTGGCTTCGTGACGAATTTTGGTTGGCCGGCTTTTTGGATGAGTTGTGGTCGATTTCAACGCACATCACTGATCACCAATTAAATTAAAAATATTTATAATATTATTATTTATATTTGATTCAAATATATGAATAAATGTATTATAACTAGCTGATAGCAGCAAGAAGCTAGCTTAGTTGCACGTTATTGTTCCCCAACTACCCTTCCTCCGAATTATGGCGGGCGATGACGTGCTGGAGTGGGCATTTTTGTCCGCCCACGCCAAACCGAACTCCCTACCTACCCCGGTCAGCTGCTGCTGCTCGCCTAACTCCAGTCTTCCACGCCTGCTCGCAGTCCATAATATCCGGTGCCCCAAACGCGGGGAGACATACCTCGTAATCCCCACCGCTCCTGCCCGCCTCGTAAACCTCTGGTGATGGCGCCACTGGGAATCGTCCTGGCCGGAGCGTTCCTCCTGGCGGCGCTCTACTGCGGGACGGACCCTCTTGGCCACAGCTCCATGGCCGACTACCCGGGCTTCGAGGCGTACCCGGTGGAGCTACCGCCGTGGTCGGAGCTCCCTACTGCGCGGGACCCTGAGGACCGGCTCCAGCGGGCGGAGATCCGCTTCGTCGGCCAGATCCAGGGTCCCGAGAGCGTCGCCTTCGACCCTCTCGGCCGCGGGCCCTATACGGGAGTCGCCGACGGGCGCGTCCTCTTCTGGAACGGCCACTCCTGGTCCGACTTCGCCTACACCTCGCCCATCAGGTCCCTCCCTTGCTTTTCTCTCTCTCTGTTTCTTATCCACCCGCCGGCCAGTGGTTATAAGGGCTTTTATTTTGTTAGCGCTCCGTTCTCTGTTCAATGAAAAAGAGGAAAACTTTTCGATCACCTCACACCGTTGCAGTTATCTCCCTTCCTTTTTGTTTGCTTGCGATGAATGGTGGTTTTGATTATCCGAAGCAAGCTTGAGAATTGCCTCAGTTTTATGGGATCGGTGATTGGTTAGTAGTGTGTCTGCAGAAGAGTTTATTTTTGACTTGCGCATTCATAAGGAGAGTGCTTTTTTTTCCAATTCTTATAATCTGGATTAGCATTTAAAGTTTTTTTTCCAATTCTTATAATCAAGATTAGCATTTAATGTGGATTTGTGGTTGCTGCGCAGCCATGTTCATAACTGATATCAGATTTCTATGTAAATGGGGGCATGGGGCGCAACTAAAAAAAAAGTGAAACAACAATATGCTTTTCTTTATTGTTTTGTTGATTTGTGGGGTGGAGCTCTGACATATAATTGTCTTGTTCTTTGAGAAAAATTAAAGTTAAAATGAACATTTTGACTGCCACCATCTTTTTTAATAGCGAAAACCATATTTAAAAATGTCGATTACACGTTTAGCACCAGAACCAGCATTGACTCCCTTTAATGGCTTTCAAATGCCAACATCAACTTCAATTATGTTTTCCAAATCATGCTTGCGAAATGTGCGGGGTGGCCAAAAATGGCCGACCCACATACCCGAATTCTCAAGCGACAGGCGTCGGCCTTCGCCTATACAATCCACTCTTACGGGGACCTCTAGATAAGTGTTTTGGAGCTCTGCCAAACCATCATGTTGTCGTTCTCTAAACCTCTATTACTCTCTGAGTGTCGTTCTACTTAAGTATCAGAGGGTTCCTCGCTGGACACTCTTCGATAAGAGGACTTTTTCGTCTTTGCTGTTTTAGGCCGAGCTCAACGACGGACTGAAACCTTAGGCATGACCTTCCAGTTCTGCATAGCTCAGGCGGCTGAGCGCCGAGCTCTTCAGCAACCTTTCTCGCTCGGTGCCTCGGTCGAACTGATTCTCAGCGGCGACAGATTGGTGCTAGAGGAAGAGTCCTTGATCCCATTGTAGGAGATTTTTTTTAGAAGACAGATAGCTCACCACCATGAAATCTTCAAGAGCACAACCAACATTTTCTAATGCTCAACCAAGCATGCCAGAGGAATTCGATGGCTCTTTGCAGAGCCCTTAAAAGTTTCTAACCCCGTTAGAATTGCAAGAGGCACAAGCGGTTTCAATCGACCAGTTTCACTTGCTCATGTAACAGGTTCAGGCGCTGACCATAGCCATTTAGAACTTGCAGCAGTCAGCACCGAGCAATAACAACGACAGCAGTAGGCTTATGAGCCGAGTCATCAGAAAATTCCGGGGCAGCGGGGCCGTCACTCCCCTCTTAGGAGCTTGAGATGGGGTCAATAAAGTCACCATGCTTGTCCTCGAAGCCCGAGGAAGGCCCCTCGCATTCATCACTCCCATCCGCGGAGTTTGGGACAAGATTCTTGGCGCCATTCCCCATCTTGGGAAGAGTTGGCATCCAACCACTCCTCTCCCCATTGGTCTGAGAGAGCCTCCAGGAGGGGGGCAAACCTTGATTGCAAGTTTTAGAAGATGGATCGCCGTCTCGAGGTCCTAAGGCAGCACCAAAACGAGCAAGGGAGGAAAGTGGAGTTCGCCACTGAACCCTCGTTCTTGGCGAAGATAATAGAAGAAATCGTTCCTCCTCGCTTCAAAGCTCTCATGATTTTCTAGGAAGCCACCGATGCAGTACCATGTAGAGCCTTCCACGTGGAAGGCAGCCCGATTGTGGTACATTGGGCTATAACCGAGCTCCATCCATTCTTTTGAACAGTTCGACAGGATATTTGCTGCCTATTTCATGAGCAATAGGAGGCAAATGAAGGGTTCCGGTACCCTCTTTGCCATCAAGCAGAGGGAGGAGTCCCTGCGGGACTATGTTAGCCGCTTCAATGTGACCATGTTAGAGATCTGCCACTTGAACCACTCGATTGCTATATCTGCCATGAGGAGTAGATTGAAGAAATTTCAATTCCTCTTCTCTCTAGGGGAGAGGTTCCTGAAGGACTACACCAAGCTTCTAGCCCAAGCTGATATGTATGTTAACGCTGAAGAGGCCATGGTAGCTCAGGTAGATTGACTTTCCTCTGGTTGGATTTTTCGGAGATCTGGTCCCAATGGAAGACATCATCACCCTTCTAGTTATTGCAGGGCAAGCCCTGAAGCAGACCATGATAATGCTCGACTTCCTAGCTATTAAGGTCCCGTTGATTATAACGCCATCCTAGGGTGGCTAGGCCTGAACACTCTGCATGCCGTAGTCTCCAGTAACCACCTACCGATGAAATTCTCGACTAGGAATGGTGTTGAAGAAGTTTGAGGCGACCAAGCGCTTGCTCGGCGGTGCTATGTCGCCGCGCTCTGAGGAAAGAAGCCGATGGAGATGTTGCCTATCAAGGGCTTTGACACTCAAGATGAATAAAGGTAGTAAGATGGAGATCCGGCTGAAGAAGTCCTTTCAGTTTCCTTAAGTAAAGCAGAGCCGAACCGCATAGTGTAGGTTAGTGCCCACCTCGGCAACGTTGTTAGGACCCGACTCATGGAATTCCTTCAAGCCAACGTTGATGTCTTCACTTGGTCGGCCTCCGACATGCCAAACATAAGTTTGGACGTCACATATTGAGTGTAGATCTAGCCCACTAGCTTGTTCGATAGAAGAAAGGATGCTTTGCCTTAGAAAGGCAGAAGGCCATTGATGAAGAGGTGAACAAGCTCCTCAGCACGGATCTTATCTGTGAGGTTGACTGTTCCAACTGGTTGGCCAACATTGTCCCGGTTAAAAAGGCCAACGGAAAGTGGCGGGTTTGCATCGATTTAATCAACCTCAACAAAGCCTATTCGAAGGACAACTTCCAATTGCCGACCAATTGGTCGATGCCACATCAAGACATCAAATGTTGTGCTTCATAGATGTGTTTTCGGGCTATAACCAGATCTGAATGGCACCGGAAGATGAGGAGAAGATCTCTTCATCATAGACAAAGGGCTCTACTATTACAAAGTTATGTTCTTTGATTTGAAGAATGCGGGAGTCACTTACCAGCACTTGGTCAACAAAATATTCAAAAATCAGATAAGTCAGAACATAGACGTTTATGTTGATGACATGCTAGTAAAAAGTCAACAAGCCAAGCACCATGTAGCCGATCGGGCGAGACCTCTTTCCAAACTCGAAAAAAATACCGCATGAAACTCAGTCCAAATGCGCATTCAGGGTTTCCTCGAGAAACTTTCTAGGATTCATGGTGACTCAGCACGAGATTGAGGCTAATCCCAAAAAAAATGAGCCGTGCTTGAGTTGACTCCGAAGATAAAGGAGATGAGCCATGTTGATTGACCAACCATTAAAGCCAGTCTTGCAGAAGTTGAATTCATTGAAGAGGTTAGTCAAATGGGTAGTGGAGCTTGGAGAATTTGACATTTACTATCAATCCCAAACAGGGTATGCTGAACCGACCGGAACCGGTCGGTTCCGGTCGGTTCAGCCTGTACCGACCGGAACCGGTCGGTTCAGCCTGTACCGACCGGAACCGGTCGGTTCAGCCTGTACCGACCGGAACCGGTCGGTTCAGCCTGTACCGATTGGCATACTTCATCATGGAATGTACAATCTGATGATAATGAGGCCGGTACACCACTAGTGGAGCACGAGCCAAAGGATTCCTGGACACTCCATGTCGACGGGTCATCTAACCCGAACAAGAGTGGAACCAGAATGAATTTTACTACTTCGAATGGAGTCATTGCAGAGTATGCATTGCCTTTTTGCTTCAAGGCCTCAAACAACAAAGCAGAGTATGACGCTCTCCTCACCAGGCTAAAACTTGCTCAGGAGCTTGGAATTCGGAGCTTAAAAGCTCTCACCAACTCCCAATTGGTCGCTTGACATGTTCGAAGAGATTTAGAGGCTAGGTCCCCCGCAATGGCGCAGTACCATCAAAGGGTTAGGGATATTTCTTCGACCTTCGAGGAGTTCGAAATTCTGCAAATCGCAATGTCGAAAAATGTTAGGGCTGACCTACTATCGAAGCTTGCCACCTCGGATTGCTTTGATCTGCACAAGACCTATCTGGAAGTGCTCGATTGGTCGAGCATAGAAGAGGAACTAGCCCCTATATTACAGACTGATCTTGAACCGAGCTAGATGGACCCGCTTGTGAGGTACTTTCAAGATGGGAAACTCCCCGCAGACAGGAGAGAAGCTCGAAGGTTGAGGAACCAATCCGCACTTTACGTCGTGCTCAAGGAAAAGCTCTACATGAGATCGCTTACTTTACCTCTCCTTTGGTGAATTCAACCATCCAAAGCTGAATATGCACTATGGGAAGTCCATGAAGGAATTTGTAAAAATCATCTAGGTGGTAAGGCATTAGCCTACAAGGTCCTACGATAAGGCTACTTCTGGCCGAGTATTCAGAGAGACGCTGTTGACTTCGTAAAGAAGTGCGACCAGTGCTAAAGACATGCGTATGTCCAGTGGCGGTCTACAGCTTCGCTCATGCCGATCAGCACTCCTTGGTCTTTGCCTAGTGGGGAATGAATGTACTTGGGTCGTTCTCTCAGGCGACCAGACAAAAAAAAACTTTAATGGTTACCATCAACAACTTCACTAAGTGGGTCGAGGTTGAGTTTTTAGCTCGGATCACCGAGAAAAATGCCCAAGACTTTGTGTGGAGGTGCATTATATGCTGCATTGGACTTCTCCAATCCATTATTATCGACAACAGGAGGCAGTTCGACAATGATTGCTCTAGAGGATTCTATACTGACCTGCATATAGACCATCGACTCACCTCAGTCGGGCACCCCCCAGTCGAATGGAGAGGTTGAACAATGAAGTGACCAATAGAACCATCCTGTAAGGTCCGAAGATGCGGTTGGACAGAACAAAGGGACTGGTTGGACGAGCTCTACAGCATTCTTTGGGCATACAGGACCACACACTGGACTCCAATGGGAGAAACTCCTTTCAACCTTACCTTGGGCGTCAAAGCAGTGATTCCCATGGAGATTGGTTTACCTTCACAGTGGGTGGACTCCTTGGACGAGCAGAGGAATCTGGAAGACCTCTGAGTTAGCCTTGACCTCTTTGTAGAAACTAGCGAGAGTGCTTGGATTCTCATGGCCACGTACCAATGACGAGTAGCCCGATATTACAACTCTCAAGTGAAATTCATTTTTTTGTTCCAGAGATGCTCAGGAGAGTTGAAGTGGCGCAACCAGTCAAACGAGACAAGCTTGCAACAAACTAGGAAGGTCCATATAAGGTGTCCGAAGTTGTATGCCCCAGAATCTACCAATTTAAGCATCTGGATGGAACACCCATACCTCGAACATGGAATTCCACCAATCTCCGAATGTATTATCAGCAAGGTATATCAGTATACTCTGTAAGTTTGACTTATCAATGAAACTATTTCCTTTGGTAAGAAACTCTGTGAGTGTTTTAGGTCGGACTCTAAGCACGAAGTTGGGCGTGTCCTATAATGACCACTGATGAAGATGTCTTCAGACACAACACATCGAACGAGCTATCTAACAGCTTCGACCTACAAGCCTTTGTGGCTCGTCCGATAAGCTATTCAATAGCTCCAACCTTTATGCCTTTGTGGCTAGGAAGTTCCCAAGGGAGCTTCCTGAAGGCCTACACCTCTGTTTGTCGGATGAGCTATTCAACAACCTTGACTTCCATGGCTTTGCCCCTAAAAGGTTTCCACAGAAGCTTCCGTGAGGGTCTACACCTCCATTTTATTGGCCCTTGAACCAAAGACTTGGTGAGCTAACCGATCTTCCTGGGTCGGGACAACCCAAGTAGAGATACAAGCTCTTGAGCCGAAGACTCGGTAAGTTAACCGATCTCTCTAGGTCGGGATAGCCCAAGTGGAGATACCGGCCCAGCCAAAGACTTAGCGAGCTAACCGACTTCTCCACGTCGGGATAGCCCAAGTGGAGATACGAGTTCTTGAACCGAGGATTTGGCGAGCTAACGAAACTTCTCAGATCGGGACAACCCAAGTGGAGGCAATGACGACTTGACTAGTTAATAATATTTCATCAAGATGGCAGTAGCTCTTCTTGATTAACCCTGCCTGTGTATACTGCAAGTCATAACGGGGACTGGGGAGGCAAGGCCCTAGTGTTCTCTGATGGCGAGTTCAAATTTTGGTCTGTGTCTAAGACTCGGTCCCTGAAAAGGGCAAAGCCTAACCGCTTGCGAGGTAGCAGCACTCTGCGGCGGCTGGCTCGACTCCATGAGTTTATGCACACAACGTTGCGCAGAGCAAGAAAGGAAAAAAAGGAGGGCAAAGAGAAACCTTTATTCATCCATTTCTTTAGTTATAGTGGTATCGGTTCATTGATAGGCTACATTCACAAAAAGAGGGGACATGAGATGCTACCATTCAGATGAAGCAATAGTCTGTTAGGGCAGTTCAAATGTGGCCAAATCTCTGTCGACTACAACATCCAAAAGGAGTCTGGCTCTTACCTCATGCTACGTCCCCCTTGTGGGGTCGCAAAGGAGGCTTCAACCGAGTGGTCCTCAATGAAGACTCAACAACATTACATCTAGTTGCGATCGAAGGTTAGCACTCCATTATCATGCCAGCCTTCTTTTCGTGGTTTACGACACATTGGAGTGTGACTCGCAACTCCATGACGAGTCCGAAAACCTTGAGATCTACTTCCTCTACTTGGATTGTCCTTCGCTCTGCCTCTGCTTCCTCCACCTTATGATGGGTTGATGCCGCCCACTTGGCAACCAGCCTGCCTTGGAGAAGTCCGAGTTTGCCATCGACTTCCGCCAATTGCTCCATGGCCTATTGAAAGCTCCACCGGAGAGACTCGGAGTAATCGGGCAACCGTTTTGCTGGTGAGCGGCTCATCAAGCCCAAGCAAAGGACAAAGGAAGCAACAAAGAACGGCGAAGATTGACCCTTTACCAAAGGTTGGTTTCCTGCAACACGGATAACTGAGATCAAGGCCTCCCATTTGATCACACGCCATGTGCCAAACTCCCAAGCCCTGGCAGTATGCATTCATTTCGGGAAACATTCCCTGCTATCCAACTTTTGGGGATAATGTCACTAGAATTATCATCCACGTAAAGATGATGCAAAGCTTAATGGACCTTTGTTCGAGGAAAGTCTATTGAAAGTTGAAACCTTGAAAACAAATCAGCATGGTGACCTCAACACCTTCAAGAGAAAGCAGATAGGGCCTAGCCATGCAGTGACTCGGGGCAGGCCACTCTACCATGGTGCCCTCGTCATCTGTCCCGAGCAAGCCTACCTCGGCTCGCGCATCAGTTATCACGAATCACGTGAGGGTCAAGACACTGACTTGCTCAATGTAAGTAGCTAAATGGAAATTTACGGATCAAGTGGCTTTGAGAAAAACACATGATGAAAATAGAACAAACAAGGGGAAGATCAGGAGATAACTTAATTCATTCAAGAAAAAGGGGGATTACAGAAATTGCCAAAGAAGGAAAGGAAGGTGCAAAATCACAGCATGTGAATACCCAAGTTGGAAAACAACCCTACTCCTTTTCTCTCTATTCTTCTTCTTCCTCTTCATCCTTGCTATCAGTTCCTTGAAAGAAGGTCCCTTCATTGAAACACTCTCCTGAGAAAGTGACCGAGCTGAGTTCACCCTTAGGGAGCAACTTGTTGACTCTCCCTCGGCAGATAGTGAAGCCTTTCTTGAAGGAATCTCCTACGAAGCCTTGTACTCCGCAACAGCATGCTAGGCCCATTCCTCAGCATGGCCGATTCTCTTCTTGGTGCGGGCGCAGCTCTCTCCTTGGATTGGGTAACTTTGCCTTTTCCCAGGCGAACCTTTGCTTGGTTTGAGAAGCCCTCTACTCAACCTGAGCCACCATGTCCTTCAGACGAGCGATCTCCTCGTCCTCTCTTCTCACCCAGTCCCTTTCTTCATCGGGCCCGCTGGATTCCTTGAAGCTTTGTCGCCACCAGGCTCAGCTAAGCCTGGCCAGCCTCCGCTCTTATTTCTGAAAGGCGGACTTGTGCTTCCGGCTCCTCTCTCGCCCTCTCGTCCATGGCCTGCCTCTACTCGGCGTGAGCCCTTCCTCGCTCGGCCTCCTGGATGCTACGATCGGTGCTTTTCGACATCTGCTGGTAGGAGCGGATGATCGCAATGAGCACTCTAGCAGTGTGCATCCCCTGCAAACAAAAAGGAGGTAGTCACTTCCCTTGGTGAAGAAGAAAACTCAAAATGAATGAAGCCAGCGCCTTACCTCAATGATAGTATGGCACGTGGAGGTGAGCAAGCTCCTTTTATCCTCGGGGAGCATGAATCTTCAAATCATGTCGCCTTAGTGAAGCATTGAATCGAATGTCCTCACCAACTAATTCGGTCAAAAGGCCTCTGACACAGTACCCTGCTGGACAGGCTAGAATGAAGAAGCGAATGCGTGAGAAACCCCAACAACAATGGCCAGGGTAAATGCTGGCTCAGCACCACCGCTGGAGTCACGATAGTTTTCAAGACAGACACTGAATTGTAGTGGGCCCTTGGGTGGGCCACTGAAGATGGGGCTGAATCTAGGGGTGCAAATGGGTCGGGTTAGGTTGGATCTTGAGTGACGCTGACCCAACTCTGTTTCTTGTTTGGGTCCTAATTTTGGACCCAAACCCAACCTGATTGAAGGTTGGGTCGGGTTGGGTCTACGGATATAATTTTTGATCTAATGGGTTATTCGGGTCGGGTCGGATCCATGTATAACCTAGACCCTACCCAAAAAATTCACAGAGTTTGGGTTGGGTCTAGGTCCTGGTCGAGTCGGGACATACTACTTTAATTTATGAATGAAGGCAAGGTATGGAGTTAGCAGAGAAGAGGGTGGCTCACACGTATGATGGCATTAGAAGCTTCCCCTTGACCATCACCACTAGCGGCGGCCCCGCCGTCGCCCCGACTCGTCCGCGGCCATCTCAACACCGCCAGCCTGTGGTCCCCGCATCACTTATGATGCCTCCTGCATGCTAGCTCGGAGCGCCACAGCCGACTGTCCTCGCCCATCCCTACAGCTCAGGAGCCCGCATTGATTGACAAATAACGTTGGGAATGAGGGAACGAGGGGGATCTGATGATGAGGATAGATAAAGATGGGAACTTTATGCAGAGAAATGGAAGGGGAGAGCTGTCTGAGGGTGGATTTGGAGGAGAGGTGAAGGGGGAGGGGGTTACGGGGTGGTTGGAGAGAGAGAGGGAGGGAGGGATTGAGCGACGACAAGGAGGACTGCAGAGAGAGGGGGAAGGAGAAGGGGAGGCAGAGGGAGGACGGGGAGCGGAGAATAAATAATAAAAATAATAAATGATCAAAACAACAGCAGCAGCAGCCATTGCGGCTTCGTCCATTTCCATGGCGTAGTGGTGAGAACAGGGAATGCCATCCAATTTCGCATGGGACGGGGGAGAGGGGCCGCTCGTATCTATAGCCGTCCCATCATCATTAAGGGCGACATGACATTCCGCCACCTGACGATTGGCTGTTGCCTTGGAGAGTGGGGTGGCATGCTCTTGGGCTCGAGCAAGTATTGTTGTACCACTTCCTCACCTCCTTTTGCTGCTTTCCTTCCTTTTGTCTTTTTTTTTAGAAACTTCGTAGACTGTGTGGGCCTGCAGGCCTAAACGGGTAATTCGAGTTTGGGTCGGGTCGGGTCGTTGGGTAAGCGATCCAAAATTGACTCCAAAAAGATTGGGTCGGGTCCGGATTGGGTCGAGATTCAGTAAACCCAGATCCGACCTGAAAAATAGAACAGGTCCAATTTTAGGATCTGATTCGGCCCCACAGGTCTTAAAATTCGGGTCGGGTCTAAGCAGGTCGGGTCATGGGTCAACCCGACTCAGTTACAGCCTTAGCCACATCAGACGTAGCCAAAGGAATAGAAGTGGCTTGCAGAGCAATCGTAGATGCCAAAGCAGCCGTAGGAGTGACCACTGGAATAGCCTTGGAGGCACCAAATAGGATTGCTTCCTAGGCAGCTTCTGTGATAGGTGGACGAAAATAAATGGGGAAGGGAGCAATACCTTTACCTCCGAGTTCTGGTACCGGTTCAACGGATATTGGCACGACTGCATCGTTTGGCTCAGCTTCATGATTTACCTTAGTTGGTCGGCCTTATTGACAGAATTATTTTCACCACTTGAGCTGACAAGTCTAACTCGGCCTTGGAAGTTGGGGGCAAGTGATACGCCTCGGAACCAACCACAATTCATGTGGAAGACTAGCCAATCAAAACCCTCCGCAAAGCCTCTAATCTGCTGATTAGGGTTCGCCACGTGGCAAGCGTAAGAAGTGCCTTGGCAAAATTTTGAATTTCAAAATCCCCCATAGTTGGCAGTAGCTCGGCAACGATCGCAGGTGGTTTCCCAAACTGCACCTGCAAAATGTGCGAGGTGTGATGTGCATGCGAAATGATCGCGCGTGATCTTAGGAACGTGCGGTGGCCTGCTAAACATGGCCGACCCACATGCCCGAATTCTCCGGCGACAGACGTCGACCTTCGCCTATACAATCTATTCTTAGAGGGACCTTCTAGATAAGTGCTCTGGAGCTCTAGCAGCCTACCGTGCTGTTAGTCTCTAAACCTGTACTATTTCTTGAGCGTCGTTTTGACTTAGGCAGGGTCTCCTGCCAGACACTCTCCGACAAGAGAACTTCTTCGTCTTTGTTGTTTTAGGCCGAGCTCGATGGCAGACCGGAACCTAGGCACGACCTCAACCGCCTAGCCTAGCTTTGGCCGCATCGTCGTTCTGCACGGCCCAAGCAACTAAATGTCGAGCCCTCTAGCAACCTTTCCAGCTTGGTGCATCAGTTGAACCAATTCTCCGTGGCAACAATATAATTTTTTAACTAAAGAAAAATGTCAATTCTAGTTGTAAGATTGGCATTTCAAATATGAACATAAGCCTGAATTTGGAATAAAGTAAAACTATATAAAAAAAAAATTCTCAGTTACTGCTGAAAGTATTTTGCTTGCTTATCCACTGTTAGTTTTTTCGGTCAGAAGTGCTAGACAATATGCAACATTCTAGCAACTTAGCAACTTTTATGATCCGGATAACCTCTAATCCTATGATTAGGTGATCTCTTTAGTTCTCTAACTCACCCATCCTCCAGTTCATTTGAAATTATGCATAATTCAGGGTCTTCGGTCAACTGACATTTTAATGCATGAGAAGATTCATCCCATTTTAGCGAGAGGGAGGCAGTGAATCACCTGGGCTACGGGTAAAGTCTGTATGTGATAGCCTAGTTCATAAATATTGTAAGACACCATTCTTTAGTGGACAATTAGAGATGATCTATAGCCTCAACTATTGTGCATAATGGAGAATTCTGATATCTAAATATGGAGTCTGATTTTAAACTTGAAAATTTGGATGGGAAAATGTTGCAAACAGCTTGCAATAGTTTCTGTAAATCAAATCTTTCTGGAAAATGTCTAGAAAATAAAAGTTATGTGTACCTGCATTGCACAAATGTTCAAATAATTCACCAACATCACAAGAATTGAGAATACCACATACTTTTAGGTGATGCAGAAATTTTATGTACAGTAATGCAACAATATAGTCTCACTAGCACATTTTGATTTCTCTGTTCTCATGCAAAGTTATGTCTTTTTTCACTAATTTCGTCTTCATTTATGCATGTTCTGTAAATCATGGGAGGACATGTTATTTGCTTTGTAAGCTACACAACTTGCACAGTTAAAACCTTTGGTTTCGACTCGGGCCTACATATATTTTGATGTCTTTGAAATACCAAATGGACAAATGAAGTTCTCCCTGTTCCAACATTTTGGACAATGCTGAAGATGTTGAGAATCAAGTGGCAGAACTGAGAGATGAATAGCATGAAATAAAGGATGAATAGAATAGAGATTCAGAATATTTTGAAAAAAAAAGTCCTGAAATCACCTCAATATGTATGACATGGTGGATTATTACATGGATAAATTGGTCACCAGACATGTTAGATGTGAGTTAGAAGCTGCCTCTAGTGTGGAAGGGAGGAAAAGCCTAATTGGCCGTTTAAGGGTGATAGAAGGCTTTTGCAGACTGAGGAAGGCAGCATAGCATAGTATGCTGTATCGGTCGATACCACACATACCGTACCGATACGCCAGTGTCGGTACGCCTGATGTACCGCATACCGTACTGTACCAACACTCTATATGTCTATGCTAGTGTGGCAGCAGCGTATCGGTACGTCTGGCGTACCCTGTACCGTACCGTACTGACACTCGGTACGTCTATGCTAGTGCGGCATCGGTACGAGGTTCGGTACCGGTACGGCGAACCTTGCAGTATAGCAATAGAAAACTTCAGCCATAAATTAAAGCATCACCTTGGATGGAATTTAGTGACGCAATTAGCTCCATAGGAGCTTGGACAAGGCTTATTTACTTATGGATGTGGTTCTGATTTGAGGTAAGATGCAGAGCTATGCTAATATAATAAATTTCTAAGTGTCATTGGGATTTCTGTGTACTTGTACTGCATTAGAGCAAAATTTAAACTTCAGTTTTGGAACCACATTTTGACACAACCAGGCTAAAAAATGTTATGAAAAATTGTTTTGTTTTGAACAGTGTCAAACAGAAAGAGAGCAACATTGGAACATGAAAATTTATGGTTGCAAAGATAGAAAAATATAGTAAATCAAATATATAAAGAAAAAAAAAAACTTCACAACAAAGCACAAAGAAATGCAATGAGGGTTGAATCACAATTTATTCAATCTCCACATTTTATTCATTTCAGGAGGAATCCAAGTGTTTTTTCTCAAAAAATATTTATTTGTAAAGAAAAAAAGGGCATGAAACTAGTAAATACCTGCTTCAGTGTCCTATTCTAGTGAACGAAAGAACTGTACATTTTTGGCGAAAGCTTCAGTCAAATCTGCAGGCTACAAAACATGCACTCAAGCATGAATTTATAGTATGTATCAACCCTTTTATATCATCAACAAATATGTGTCTTGTAAATTGTTGTAATAACCAGGTTGTACTTGTTCATCTCAGGAAACTTGTTGAATGTGTGCTGACCTCAATCTTCTTAATTTTGCATGGCTATGTATTGTGTATAGATCGGAGTTATGTGACCCGAAACCATCACCTTTGAGTTACTTGAAAAATGAGCATATCTGCGGGCGACCACTGGGTCTTCGATTTGACAAGAAAACTGGAGATTTATACATTGCTGATGCCTATTTTGGGTTGTTGAAGGTAGGCCC
This sequence comes from Phoenix dactylifera, assembly GCF_051530095.1. NCBI lineage: Eukaryota > Viridiplantae > Streptophyta > Magnoliopsida > Arecales > Arecaceae > Phoenix > Phoenix dactylifera. Next base: position 2,218,013 of record NC_143207.1, read on the forward strand.
AGAAGGTGGCCTGGCAACACCACTAACCACAGAGGCAGAAGGGGTCCAGTTAAATTTCACAAATGATTTGGATATAGATGAGGAAGGGAATATTTATTTTACCGACAGTAGCACAAATTACCAGAGGAGGTATGTCTTCTTCCATACTCCTTGATATTTCCTTTCATATTATAATTTCATGCTTTCTGATGCCATTATAATGCACATATAATAGAACACTGAAACAGTGATGCTATTGGCTCTGTATTGTCTAGAGACTAGCTCAAAGAAAGATGGCTAACCAGTAAACAGTCTCTTTATGATTAAAAATTTGCAATTGCATCCTTGTCATTCCTCTTGTCTTTGGAGCCTTCACTTTTCTCAGTTGCTCCATGCCTTACATGTCAGTTTTCTCATGGAAGGTGCATTATTTTATTCTTAGCTGCATCGGACTAACTGCTTCTTAAAAAGTTCCCTTTGCTGAATTTATATTTGCTTCTTATAAATTTAGGTGCTATTACAAAAAATATACTAATAAGAAAATGCAAGTTGTATGTTGCTGTTGCTATTATGACTTTATACTCATGAGCAAGGTATGTCGTACGGACCCGAATCGGGCGGTATGGAGTTACCATACCATACTGATTCGGTATTGGTACCTGGTACGGGTGGCATACCGATATTCAATACGCTAAAAAAGTACGTGTGGCACCGATATAGGGTCCAGTAACAAGATGGCGAACCTTGCCGGTGAGAACTGAAGATAGATTAGAAACCTTGCTCACATCTTTAAAAGGAATTGCCTTTGCTTTGCTAAACTTTTTTTGCTTTATCTTAGCACATGGCTACTAATGCATGGGCAAATTCACCAGACACCTTTACTTGATTTCTCTGCAAGTGATCTGCCAAATCATGCTTCTCTCCCAGCTCTCGTTCCAAGATTGATCTTTGCCCTACACAGCTCTTGCTGCAACACCAGGCCATTGAACCCTGTTGTCTGCCACTTCTGCCACTTTCTCCCTGCTGCTAAGTTATCGTTCTCCACCATTCAATCATCTCCTGTATCATCCTTAGATTCTTTGTTAATTTACATATATAATTTAATTTTTGGTTGTTGCATATTGATATTATTTTGGTATTTGGTCTAAACTGATCGAGATCGAGCTATGGGTTGCTGTCAATAGGCAGAATCTTCTGTCTAGAGAAAATCACCTGCCTTTAGAATCTTTCTGAAATCCTTGAACTTGCATCCACTTCCTAAGTGCTTCCTTCAAATATTTCTAAAATATCTGCTTTCCCATACCTACACCCGTTCTCACTTGCCCAAAACTAACATGAAAGAACTTCGGATTTGATTTTTACATTTCCAATCGGGATTTTTCAGTTACTAGGATGAATCAAATCTATCTTGATCTGATCTAATCCAGTTATCAAATTGAGTCTATGTTTTTTTTCAACAAAATGATTTTTTTTTTAATTTTTGGAATTTTTAGCTAGATCAAATCCATTTTAGAATTGGTAGCCACGTTGTTACCCAAGGTAACAACCCAAGAGGGGGGGTGAATTGGGTTTTTCTAAATTTTTGGTGCTTTAAAAGTTTTCTTAGTTAAGTGCGGTGGATGCTTTCTTAAATTATTTGAATGAATTAAACTAGAGCAAAGATGAAAGATAATGCAAGAATAAGCATAAGAACAAGCACAACATAAACACAACGATATATAGTGGTTCGGTGCACCCCAAGGCACCTACGTCCACTCCCCAAGCGTTCCCTTGGAAATTTTACTATAACCCCTCGATTGTTTTCCGGGCTCACAATCCAAAACATTTACAATTGGTTTTCCGGGATCACCAATAAACCTAACTGTTGGTTTTACGGGTTGACCAACAACCTACGTTGGTTTTACGGGCTTACCAACAACCTACGTTGGTTTTACGGGCTTACCAACAACCTACAATGTTGGTTTTACGGGCTTACCAACAAACCTTATAACAAGAATAAAGAACAAAGATCTAAAGCTCCTAAATGAGCAAATAAAACAATTATAAGCTACAAAGAAGAGTTTAGAATATAGTTATCGCTTCACTCTTTAAGGATTGGTAGAGCTCTTAATATCTCTTGGAATCTGCTCAACCACTTTCTTTTGGCTCTTGAATGAAACAATTGAATGAAGCTTGCCTTGCTAGGGTTTTCTCTTGAATGGACTTGATTTTCAAAAGGTTGCTTCCTCTGATGAATACTCCCTCTTAAATACTTCTCCAACCTCCAAATAGACCTTTCTGACCGTTGGATTGAAGAAACTAGCCGTTTATAGCTGTTGGGAGCTTAAAAAATAATTCTGCACAACTAGCCGTTAAGCTGTCAGTTGTGCTCGGGTCGACCCCAGTGAACTAGGGTCGGCCCTGACAGAAAATCTAGAGAGTATGTTTTTTTTGCATTGCGCTACAGTGTCTCGGGTTGACCCCGCTACAGTGTTTTCAGGGAATACATTTTCTGCATTGCAAGCTTGGGGTCGGCTCCAATATTCTTGGGGTCGACCCAAAACCTGTGCCAATGACTCAAAATGTACCATTTGAGTGTCAAGATTCTCTGAATGTTTCGGAGTCGACTCCACTCCTCCTGGGGTCGACTCTAGCTATGATTCTCTGCATCTAAAAGTTAGACATGCACAAGGGATCCACAGAGAAATAATTTTAAGTAAAATAGAATGCATAGCACAATAATGTTTCGTATTTTTAATAGTAAAAATTATAGAATTGCCCTTTTAGGTATTCTTAACTTGAAACTTTGTCAAAATGAATTTCTAAGCTTTCTACCATTCTCTATTATAAATTTTATCTCGTTATTAATTCTTGAGAGTTGTTTTGACTGTATATTCATAATGTATCGTGAATATATTGAGGGTGTGCCATTTATTAATGATGTATCGAGTTAATTTGCATTTCTAATTTGATATGGCCTCAATGGTTATGTTAATTATCAAAATAACATTATCATCCTCAATCTTCCCCTTTTCGATGATTACAAAACATTGAGTATAAGCAAATTGATGTTTATATGAGAATTGAGGTTTAAAGTTTAGAAAATGCTTTAGGTGCTGAAATTTCAGTATTTTCTAAATTTGAGAGTGAAAGCTCCCCCTATCTCATCCAAATGGATGCCAATTTGAACTTTAGTTTTGCTCCCCCTTACTCTTGTGCTTTATTAAAGATGAGATTCCAAAAGTTTTGCCAACGCAAGTGTTTCAAGTTATGTATCGAGGCAAGAAGAGTATATGCCAAATTCAGATTTTTATTAATCAAAATTTAGATTTTCATATGTCAAAATTTAAAGTTTTCATTTATCAAAGTGCAGATTTTTCTTTGTAGCACATGTCTCCCCTTTAAGTAAACAATTCCTCTTTTTTATTTTTTTTTTCATTTAACTTTGCTTATAAGATTTATATTCTCCCCCTTTTTGTCATCATCAAAAAGAATGAATATCAATGAAATGAGTAATATAACAGTGACAATCACAAAGATCATAACTCAAGGAAAAATATTGATTTTCATCCAAACCAAAAGTACAATGTTTTAGAGAAGAAATACAAACAATAACACAGAGTAAACGCTAGTCAAAATAAATACAAAATCTAAGAGATACTTTAATAACATACTTCATGATAATGCTTTAGAGTTAATCAGCTTTAACATAATCAATATATTTCAATCTAAGCTGATTTATATTCAATTCAAAACATAAAGCATTATGAGCATATACTCAGATAATGAGTATAGATCAGAGCTAATTAAGATAGTTTCAAATTATGATGAGATCAAAACAAATTTGATGATTTTAACATTCTTTTAAAGTTCTTTTACCTCTCTTTCAAATAGAGTAAACCTGAAATAATTTCGGGGGTAACAAATATCATCAAAATTAAGGATGAAAAGTTTGGCTTTAAGAATGAGACATTTGAGATACGAGCTGGAAGAAATTTTTAAATATATATTCCAAAGATAGTTTTTAAATTAAGTGTAAATAGAATCTTTTTTTAAGTTATTTCAAGGAGTATCGAGAATGATATTCAATGAAAGCACGAATGAAAATCCAACCTCTTTTTCTTTTTTTTTAAAAGATCTTTAATAGCATATGAAAGCTTTTTCATTTAAAATCTTTTTCCCAATATACTAAGTATATAGCAACATGAGAGCAATCTAATTAATTTTCAGAGTATAGTATAAGAGCAGATAAAGATCAAAATTTATATACTCGAAAAACATAAGATCATGTTAAATCATTAATTTTTAATAACTTCGAAAAACAATTGGGGCACAGATATCAAAACATGAATTTCATGCAATTTATGATACATCTTAGAGCATATATAAAATTCAAATCTTTGAAAGTTCTTTTAGAGCTCTTTTAAAGACTTTCTTTTACTTCTTTAAAGACAGCATCAAAATCAATTAAAATAAATTGGTTCAGTATTGAAATACTAAAGTGCAACCCAATAAGAACTCATAAGTAGATTCCAAGATAAATTTTCGATACTAAGACAAATGGAGTCCTTTTCAATTAATTTTCAGAAACAAATGATTTACCGATGAATATAGATGGAAATACAACTTTCAAAAGATATTCAATGAAGCACAAAGTTTAATACCACTTTACATTTAGCATTCTTTCTCTCATCTTTAGTTGTGAATTTACACGATTAAGTTCTATATGATCTCTTTCTCTGAAATTTTCTTTCTCCCCCTTAATTAATCATTCCATTTGAGAGTTTAGAGTTTGAAGATAATTTTCAATAAAAAGATTGAGTATTTAAAGCTCCCCCTTAAAAGATGTATTTTTCTTCAAACTCTCTTTTCTTTTAGGAATTTCAGATTTTAATGAGAAGCGTGAATAAAACTGAAATTCTATAATATCAAGAATGTAGAGTGATCCAAAATTTTTCAAAATTTATAACAATCACTCTTTTTAATCTTTCAAAAGTAAATTATGTTTCCTCTTTTTTTTTTTGAATATGTATGGAAATAATATCAGAAAATAATTCTTTTGAAGCTCAAATTTCTTTCAAAAGTAATTACATTTTCTTTCCTATAAGAATTATTGGAGTGAGTTGAAATATTTTAAGCTTTAGGATCATTAACTCTCTTCTTAAGAATAGCTTTTCTTTTTAATGATAGAAGCATTTAATTATGCAGGAGTGTATATTCAAAATATTAATTTCTTAGTCATAGTTTTTCAGCAATGTATATATGAAGCACGATAAATCTTTTTAATATCAAAATAACATCATATGTTTAGAAACATTTGTTCGCAATCAAGATCATTGAAAAACACATCATTTAGACCAATTTCAGTACACTTATAAGATAAAAAATGATATGTTTCAGATGCGTATCGGAGCAAACAATCAAGGTATCAAAATTAATTCTATTTTTTTTAAGCTGCAGTTTTTATCTAAGAATCATAGTAAATTATTCTCCAGCATGATGCAATCTTTGAAGCATATAATGAAAATTACAAAAATGCAAAGATATAAGCATTTTATATGGAGTTTAAACTTTTATACTAGGTCATATTTTGAATTTCATAAGAATTTTCAAGGAGGCTTTCAAAATTTATAATTTGAGATATGTATCTTCTACATTGTAGCTCATCTTAAGTCATTAAGATTGAAAATACATATTTCAAGCACATCAGAGCACATTCATAATCTTTATTTTTAATATTGAGTTTTGGTACAAATTGGAGGACATTTAACATGTATCAGAACATTATGTGCCAATGTTAGGCAAGATGAAAGATAAATCAGAATTAATTCATTCTGCCTAATTTGTAAATTCAGATTGTTCTTTTCTTTTATTTTTCAGAAGATATTACTAAAACAAAATGATGTTGTTGTTGGTAGAAACATGTTTCAATTAAATTATCTAGGCATAGAGCATTACAAATTATATTTGAATAAGATCCTCAATTTATCTGAATATTGAAAACTCACAATTCAAAACATCATGCCACATGCGAAACATAGTATGCATACCATTAAAGTATTAAGAACAAGTATGTCAAGGATCAAAATCAATTCTTTCAAATAAAATTTTCCTATTTAAATACAATTTAGCACCGATTTTATCCTTAAGGTGTGTTTTCAAGTGATTTAAACTTCATTTGGTTTTTCACAACCTTATATATTTTCATTTATTTGTCATTCATTCCCCCTTTTTTTTTTAATTTCTTTCTTTAACCACTCAATGAACATTTTGATTATCTTCATTTGTTTTTTGGTTTTACTTTTCTATGCTCTATATTCTATTTGCTCCCTATTCGGTGGAGTTGGAAGGGGCACGAGGTACTATCACTAGCCTCTCTCTTGTGCCGTCCTTAATATACCCTACACCGAATAGTTGGGTCAAATAGTGCCGGACAAGGTCCGCCGTATCAGTACCGCCCGGACCAGTCCGAAATCGATCCCGTACCGGTCCATACCGGTGGCGTACCGGTCTGTACCGGTCTCGTACCGGTTCCGTACCGGTTCTTCAATAATAAACTACCGGTACCGGATTCCACGCTGATCCGGTACCGGCCCAGGCCGAATCGGTACGTACCGGCCCAGGCCGAATCGGTACGTACCGGCTCGTACCGGCCGGTACGGATCGGTACGGCAGATCATGGTGCCAGATACTACCACTAGCCTCCCCATTGGCACCATCCCTATGATGAGCAATATAAAAAGGTTAAACTGTTCTCTTCAACAACAAGATATTCACTCCAAACTCTCCCTATTTAAATATAATTAATTACGGATTTTATCCCTTCCAAAAGAATGCTACCACAAGTCTCACAAATGTGCTGAATATATTATGCTTGCTCTGCTTTTACTTAAGATTGGAGTATTTACTTAGCTTTTACTTCTCCCGAACAATGTTCATTTTCTTTTTCTTTATCTCTCTCTATTTTTGTTATTTTCAAGTAATTACATGAAAGAGCAGAATAAAGAATTAATCTAATATGCTGCATATAAATATATATCATGCAAACAGCATTTTCATTATGCTCAATGATTCATAGCTTATCACAAGTTATTTTGAATTAGAGATTTGAGGCATAAACTTGTGTATTTCATGGTTATGCATTATACAGGCAAAAGTAAACTTCAATTTAATCATACCATGAAATAATTATCATTAGCATGAGAATGAAGCATGATATCAAGATGATCAGCAATTAAAGGTTTAATCATGCTACTATATAATTTCAGACTATTGATTTTGCTCAACTAACTCACAAGAGAAAGGTTTAGATTACCAGTGCATTTAGCATTCTTCAAGTCAAATACCTTTTAGATTCTTTACACCCTTGGCTGAAGAAAATTTCTCTTTTTTTTTGTTTGCAAGGGAATGTTTATTGTATCTTTCATCGAGGTGTCCTTCAAGTTGAAATTTCTTGCTCATAAATCCTGTATAATTAGCAAAATCTTTTTCTTTTCTTGAAGGCAATTCATTAGGTTCTCTAGGATACAAAAACATTCATACAACATATTTCTTCACTAGATGACTTAACATGAGACGTGACAATAATTAAATTTGAGTCACTATACTCAAGAGATTGCCTAAATATAAGCAAGCACAAGTCACTTGAACTAAAAAGATAACTTCATTAAGTAAAATGGTTCAAGGACAAGCATGTGAGGTAATAGAAAGATTCATTAAAGTTAAATCAATTTTTGTTTTCAGAATCAATTTAACTTAGATTTTATTTGCTTAAGATAATTATCAATAAAATATACAAGTTGAATTTTAATCAGATTATCTTAAATAGTTGTTTCTATCAAAATTCTGATTATGATTTAGCTTTGAACACAAATATTCTTGTTTCAGGAAGACAGGCAATCTTCTTTTAGAGCAAATAAGAAATATTTTTGACTTACGAGAGAAAGTTCAAGAAAATTAATATTCATGCTTTAACAGATTTTTATGCTCAGATTAAACATGATGAGTTAAAATTAATCAGTGGAATTTGAGATCATTTTAGGAGGGTATATATCATTCAATCAAGGATACAATGATTATGCTCAATGAAACACTTTAAAGATCAGATTTATTGACTTTAGTTTTAGAATAGTCTTGAAAATTAGTTGTAAGAGGAAAAATAATTCGTTATTGTAAGACTTTTAAGTGAGTTTTTCGTTATGATCATAACACATTAATCATTTATGTTTGAACCAATTTGAGATGATGATGATTTAACATATGATGCACACATGCGACTTATAGTATATTTCGAATAATCATATAAGGAATGAATGATATAATGATAGATTATATTTATACCTTCACAAAAGATGAAATAAGATTTCATAAGTATTATGCTCAATAAAGTTTTAACATGAAGGCATGAAATCAGCATCAAACATTTATACTAGAGAGGGAATTTAGATTTTGTAAACTTGAAGAAGAAGGTTATATATATATCCATTCATTGTTTTCTTATCATGATGCAAGCACTAGAAAGTTTGATGCTAAAATCGTTGAGATAAGATTTAACATATGAGGCATTTAAAAACTTTGATGCAGAGAGTATCGTAATTTCATAAAAAGATAATTTCGATACATGATGTAGAATATTAAACCTTATACTAGATTTAATGAATAAATTGAAATTTTTCTTTTATTATGTGTCAACGCACCCATTTGTATGAAAGTTTCATTTGTTCCATGGGTAGCTTGGCACACCTACATCTACACCCTTATATTTTCATTTTGGGTACCCAAGCTTGCTTGGGTCCTTGAGGGTTAGTGCATATGGTTCCTTTTGGAACCCAAATCTGTTTAATAGTAATAACTTTACCATTTGATTTATTCGTATTAGAACCATAGGTAAAGTTTTTATACCTAATCTTTTTATGTTTGAAATAAGTTATCTTATTTGATGGTTTGCTTGGTGAATTGATAACCTTTTTCTTTAGGGGTTTATTGTTAAGCAAAAGAATCCAGCCAAGTCTTGATTTATCAAAAACAACATGTTGGCTTTCAAACATCGTTTTTAATCTTTCTGAACTTACAGTGAATTTATTAATAAAGGATTTCAGTTGGTTAACTTCTTTACTTAAGTTTTGATTTTTTTTAATTAAATTCTGATTTTTCTGAATCAATTCTTCTGAATTTAACCTTAAGCATTCATTCTCAGAATTTAATTTGTCTTTCATTTCAGCAGAAGAATTTCTTTCTTCTGACATTTCCAGATTTAGCTTTTTAAGATTTTTATTTTTTATAGCTAATTTTCTACATTCACCATACAAATCATGAAAAACATTTAATAGTTCATCATAAGAGAATTCTTCTTGAAATTCATTAGGTGCAAAATCAGATTCAGATTTTATCTTATCTTCTTGTGCCATAAAGCATAAGTTAGTTATCTCTTGTAGTTTTTTGGAGCTAGTATTATCATTGTTGCTCCTAACTTTCATTTTCTTGCTTGACTCTTCCTTGGTCAAGGCTTTCTTGCTTTTTATCTCTTTCTTCCTTTCTTCTTGCTTCCTCTTCTTCTTTGTCTTTAGGAAGCTTTTGAATTTTTCGGTGTTTGGGTATGGATCTTTGTTTTTATCACCGAATTCTTCATTTGTTGTTCTTTCTTCCTGATTGGGAGATTCAACATCTTTTTCTGCAGGCTCACTGTTAGTATGTAATTGAAGCACATGTGAGCTAATCTGAATTTTGTCATAAATATTTTCTAAAGTATCCCAGATCTTCTTAGCAGATAAGCATGCAGAGATTTCATTAAATTCAGTTTCATGGATAGCACAATATAGTATGTTCATAGCATTAGCATTCAATTGTGCTAAGTCTTTTTCATTAATAGTGTGAGAGAGTGAGTGAGGGCCATTTGTTATGATATTCCATAACTCATAGTTTTGTGATTGAACAAAGATTTTCATTCTAGCTTTCCATTGGATATAGTTATTTTCATCAAACAGTGGAGGTCTGTTTATGGAAAGTCCCTCGGTAAATAACACATTATGCGGGGTTGCCATGATCTTTAGCTTTAGTCGGTTAAGACTATAAATGACAAGAGAACACCTGCTCTGATACCACTTGTTGCCCAAGGTGACAACCCAAGAGGGGGGGTGAATTGGGTTTTTCTAAATTTTTGATGCTTTAAAAGTTTTCTTAGTTAAGTGCGGTGGATGCTTTCTTAAATTATTTGAATGAATTAAACTAGAGCAAAGATGAAAGATAATGCAAGAATAAGCATAAGAACAAGCACAACATAAATACAACGATATATAGTGGTTCGGTGCACCCAAGGCACCTACGTCCACTCCCCAAGCGTTCTCTTGGAAATTTTATTATAACCCCTCGGATTACAGTAGGATTGTTTTCCGGGCTCACAATCCAAAACCTTTACAATTGATTTTCCGGGATCACCAATAAACCTAACTGTTGGTTTTACGGGCTGACCAACAACCTACGTTGGTTTTACGGGCTTACCAACAACCTACAGTGTTGGTTTTACGGGCTTACGAATAAACCTGATAACAAGAATAAAGAACAAGGATCTAAAGCTCCTAAATGAGCAAATAAAACAATTATAAGCTACAAAGAAAAGTTTAGAATATAGTTATCGCTTTAATAAGGCTCTTCTCTTCTTTGTCAAGATTGCTTCACTCTTCAAGGATTGGTGGAGCTCTTAATATCCTTGGAATCTGCTCAACCACTTTCTTTTGGCTCTTGAATGAAACAATTGAATGAAGCTTGCCTTGCTAGGGTTTTCTCTTGAATGGACTTGATGATTTTCAAAAGGTTGCTTCCTCTGATGAATACTCCCTCTTAAATACTTCTCCAACCTCCAAATAGACCTTCCTGACCGTTGGATTGAAGAAACTAGCCGTTTATGGCCGTTGGGAGCTTAAAAAATAATTCTGCACAACTAGCCGTTGAGCTGTCAGTCGTGCTCGGGTCGACCCCACCTTCACTGGGGTTGACCCCTACTCTTCTGGGGTCGGCTCAACAGTGCTGGGGTCGACCCCAATACTTCTGGGGTCGGCCTTGACAGAAAATCCAGAGAGTATGTTTTTTTTGCATTGCAGCTACAGTGTCTCGAGTCGACCCTAGCATTTCTTGGGTCGACCCCGCTACAGTGTTTTAAGGGAATACATTTTCTGCATTGCAAGCTTGGGGTCGGCTCTGACTTTTCTAGCGTCGGCTCCATTGGGGTCGGCTCCAATATTCTTGGGGTCGACCCAAAACCTGTGCCAATGACTCAAAATGTACCATTTGAGTGTCAAGATTCTCTGAATGTTTCGGGGTCGACTCCACTCCTCTTGGGGTCGACTCTAGCTATGATTCTCTGCATCTAAAAGTTAGACATGCACAAGGGATCCACAGAGAAATAATTTCAAGTAAAATAGAATGCATGGCACAATAATGTTTCGTATTCTTAATAATGAAAATTACAGAATTGCCCTTTTAGGTATTCTTAACTTGAAACTTTGTCAAACTGAATTTCTAAGCTTTCTACCATTCTCTATTACAAATTTTATCTCGTTATTAATTCTTGAGAGTTGTTTTGACCGTATATTCATAATGTATCGTGAATATATCGAGGATGTGCCATTTGTTAATGATGTATCGAGTTATTTGCATTTCCAATTTGATATGGCCTCAATGGTGATGTTAATCATCAAAATAACATTATCATCCTCACACATGTAGGTTAGCTAGTATTTACCGCTCAAGTTATTTATGTCACTATGCATAGCTCATTCACCTTGAAGCTTAGAATACTTTGTTAATGGTCTACTAGACTAACGGTAGCCAAACCTAAACTACTTGTTTCCACTCCCCTTCATTATATATATATATATATTACCCTACTTATTCTAGCTACTCTCCTTTTTTTTTTTTTTTTTTTTTTTTGAGAACATGGTGGTTATTCACCACTACTCAGGATTGAACTTGAGACTCATCACTTAAAGAAGAGGGTGCTTACCAATTGAGCTACTAGCTGTTGACTACTATTTCTAGCTGCCTGACCATCTAGAGGTTTAAAACAAAGGGTTGCATATTTACCATCTTCCTCTTCTCTTCTCTTTAATCTTTCTTATTCAAGTTGCCACCAATGATCAATTCGACCTATCTGAAGAAAAATTGGCTTGCTTTAAAAATGATGTACTTGGTCTCAACATGGGACATACATGTTATGGTATTGTCCAAGGTTTTAAAACCCGTGGTACGGGGGCGTCTTGATTTTCCCACAGAATGGGACGCCCCGCATTGTTTCGATTTTTGAAGTTCAAATATGTTTATCAATCGAGCATCCTGGTATGTGCCTGAGATGCTATTATATATATATATATATTATTTTTTAAATTTATCTCAAAGTTTTACTGCTCTATTTATTGTTTAAACATATTTAAACTTCAAAAATAATATATTTATGATAAATTGGTCCTATTTAAAACTAACACTATAATGCGTTATGATCATCTAGGTTATTGGAGATCTTCCTTTGATTACCAAGCAATGATCAGTTGTAATTGATGCTGAACGAATCCTTGATAAAGCAAAAATGATGTAGTTTGATGAAAGGTTGCAATATTATGTACAAAAAATTATCATAATTACCTCATTTTACTTTATGTTGGCTAAATTAATGATAGAAAAAGAGCTTACCTTAACTAAGAAAGATGTTTTTGATATGGAAGATGGAGCAACCTTTCTTCCCTTCCTCTCCCTTCTGCTCCCTTCCTTTCTTCTCCTCTTTCTCTTGTATTTTGGCTGCAATAGCAATGAGTCGATGCTTATAACATATCAGATTCTTAGTGTCTGGATATGTGGGATCAAACTCCATCATGTGTATTTTTTTTCCTGAACAAGAGGTATTTTGCAGCGGAACATTCCAACCAAATGATCCTTTTACTTCAAATTTCAATCATATCAGCTGTCAAACAAAGTAGGCGGCAAGCATGCTAATAGAAGGGAGATGGAAGAGGAGGTGAAAAAAATGAGGTAGAGGAAAGGAAATGAACAAAAAAAAAAAAAAATAATAAAGGATGTTAAAGAGACCATGGGGGAGGGGAGGGGAAAGAGGGAGGGGAGCATATAAACAGCTCGCTTCGAGATATGTGCAGATAGATAAATTGGGAGTATTGGCTTTGAGATCTATGGAATTGTTGATCGAATGGCGGGAAGGAAGAGAAATTTTCTTTCGTGCGAATCCGCGTGAGTGTGACCTATCCACTCCGCATGCACATTGGGAAGGGAAAAAAAATGCATCAAATGTTTTGCTAAGTGCTCGTGACTCTGTCCTCCCTGCTATCTCTAGGCTGAGACTCCATTCCATGCTGCCCCCTCCCTTCATCCTCCTTGCTTATCGAAAAAACAAGGAAGCTTCCTCTCTGTCTTTTCGAGCAATCCGAGCCTTGCCCTGCTCATCATGGGTAAAATACAGAAAGAAGAGCCTACGAACCTAGCTTCCTCCCTCCTCCCTCCCCCCTCCCGATGATGAAGCCAATGCATCAATGATAAAAAAAGGTAAAGCTCCCCCTCCTGGTGACGAACCGAAGGCCGAAGCATTATCGTGAAGAAAAGGGCACATCCCAAATGGGATGGCTATATGAACACGTGAATCGGGTAGGATGAAGGTGGGGCGGCTGGGATGGGGGATGGAAGAGAGTTTCGGGGTCTCGCACCCATCCCACTTATCGTGATCTCATTGGAGCAGGACGGGATGGCCGGGATGGCGCCCGTCCCGCTGGTACTTAAATCTTTGGTATTATCTAGTGGTCCAATCGTTGTACTATCGCATAAAGATGGAGAATATAATATTTGCCCTACAGGAATCATGTTCTATGTGTGCTACATGTGGGTGCATCTGTTCCATCTATTTTTAGATAGACTAAAATGCCTACCTCAATACAGAGGAGACTGCAGGACATGGTTTCCCGATACTGCCTGCTACGGGGCCCATCGTAATGGGAAGGAACTGATATGAAACTCAAGTTTGGGTCCGTACATGCTCTGTCAAATCCCATACCATCAAGTATCGAGGTGTACTACGCCGTACCGTGATATACCACCTTGTTTCGAGATGTACCGAAGGCTGTATTATCTTGTACCAGGATAAAAATTGAGAAAAATGATTAGAAGGCTATTTTGGTATGGGGTGCGTACCATACCATTCCAGCCGTATTGTACCAAATTGGTAAAGTACCGATACAACACCGAGTATTGAGATTGTGGACCTTGTTGTATGACCTTTTTAAAAGACCAGTTATTGCAATAGATAACAATACATGGGTGACAATTTAACGATTATAAAGAATCAAGTTTTTGGGCTTTATGCGATAAAAAGTATAACAATTGATTTATCGGCAACTTTTAGTGGTAGGGAAATTCATGCCTTAGTTGGTGATGGAGAAAAAGGACAATGCATGCTACATAAAACTTCAAAATTCTATTTAAATTTTTTTTAATGCCCATCCAATGTATTTCAAGCAGGGATTGTTGAACCGAGCCGAACCTGCCAGTTCAGCCCAAACCGTTGGTTCGCCATTGGAAAATGGTTCTGGCCATCTAAGGGTCGGAACCTGATAGGATCTGGCTAGAACCGGCCAGATGAAACTAGACAGTTCCATCCGGTTCGACTCAGATACGGAGGCTCCTGTGGGGGCTATGGCAGCTCGCTGTGGCGTGGCATCGGCTTTAAATGCTGAACGTCCTTGAAGGGAAGGCCCAAAAAGGCCTTCTCAATGCCACACGAGTGGATTCAGAATTTTTTTTAAAAAAATCTACAACATTGATTCAGGTTATCAGAAAGAAAAAATAAGAATAAATATGGTGTGCTTTCCTTTTTCTATCTTCTTTTCTTTTTTTAGGACTTTGAAAAAATAGCTCAAAAATTGCAAAAATAAGTGATCATGCCAAATTTTTCGCTTTGAGCTTGAGTTTTTTATATGTTGTAGATCTATGGACTAAGTATATACTGAAATAAAAAGTTTTAATTTTTGGATTATATATAATATTTAAAAATTATAAATATATTTTTAGATTAAAAAAGATATTTTTTTAAAAAATAAAAATTAATAAAATTGTAAAATCAGAAACGTATTTAGGTCCATGCAAGCTACTCTAATAAAAATTTGGTGTCCATTCATTCATGTTTTGATGCGATAATGCATACAGTAACCTAGGTTTAAATTTTAAAAAAATTGTGATATAAGTAACCTTATATGCATGCCCGAGGGCCTAGAAAAATATATGATTCTTTTTATGCATTCCGGTCAGTTCCAGCCACATCCAATCAGATTTCGGTCCCTAGGAGGCCGAAACCATTTTTTATTGGAGAGGGGCTGGAACCGTTTTTTATTGAAGAACCCGACCAGGTCGGCTCAATTCGGACTGAACCGGCCGGTACGGCTCAGTTCGGCAATCCGTGGTAGCATCCATTATTGAGTTCTACATGGGTCTGAGACTCTGAGCTGAAATTAATTTTTTGAATTAATAATATTTAGAAATTAATTTTAAATGTAAAAAATAATTTAAAATATATTATTAATATAAAAAATTATGAAAAATTAGTAGTATGTATTACATAATTCAGAAGTAAATTTTGAGGTAGAAATCATATTTTTCTGAATTTATAATATATAAATATTTTTTAAAATAAAAAATATAAAAATAAATAAAAAAATAAAAAATTAGGGTTATATATTAGATAAATTAGATGTATTTTTTGAGGTAAAAAATTATCATCTGCATATGAATATTTTGCTAATTTTACATAATTAATAAACTGGTGTACTTGATCGATCCGGTGTGAAAATGAAGCCATTAAGAAAAAAGGATCCAGAGCATGATATTAGCTGAGAGCATGCTACACAGCTTGAGGGCAGACATCAGTGGCAGTGCAACTGGTGCAAAATAGAGTTCAAGAGAGGAGGGATAAGCAGGTTCAAGGGAGGGGCTTCTCGAGGTCGTTCAAGGGAACACGATGTAGCTGTAAATGACCTCGCACGTAAAGTAGGATCCATAGACATTAGATTTCGAGTCTTATATTGGATCTTATTATCTACAATCACAGGCAGCCTTTTCACCCATATGGATACGGATATGGTGCGTTGCATCTTCCGGTGGCTACTACTTTATGTAGTTCGAAGCATCTTATGGGTCGAATTTTGCTGTTGGCATATTCGGATGAGCGCTTTTACAGCCGTATTATCAGTCAGAAGATACCTCTCAGAGTCAGAGCTTCAACAAGAGATCCGAGAGTGCTTATAATCCGACGTGCGTTTCTTAGGGGATGAGCATACAAGACTACAACGCCGCTTGGTTAAAGGGGTGGGTTGATGTGCTTCCAGATTATGCTGATGATCTGCATAACTATGAGAGGCATCGCCACTCGATCTGATTTTAGATATCATTATATATGGTTGTTAGACTTTAAAAGTATGTAATTGATTGTATCTTGATTTTAGGATATTTTATGTTCATTTTATGATTTGTATCATTTTGAAGCAATAAGATGCATCATCTAGCTTATATTGGAATCATAGAAACATCAAAAAACATCAAAAAGACATCAAGAAAATAACAAAATAATATTAAATTTGGCATAAATTTATAGAAAAGTTTGAAAAGAGATTAGAACTACAAAAAAGAAATATAAATTAGGGCGTGTCAGTCTGTGAACTAGCACTCTCGGTTCGGCACAAGTTCGATTCGATACGACCAGTACCGAACCGTACCGGGTGCCAACCGATACGAGTCTCGGTATCGGTTCAGCGAACCTTGATTTCAAGTTTTAGCCTAATTAGCATATACTGATTTTATATTTAGTTCTTGCCTTCTCTAGTATATTTCTTCTCATGGTAGATATGGGTACATTGTGTCTTTTCCTTTTTTGAATGGAAAACTTGAATAGTCCATGAAATCTTGTATTGAAATGCTACAATGAATGGTACATGAATCATTTTGCCCCATCAACTTGTTTGTGAATGTATAATGATATAGAAGTAAGTATCCACAAGAGCCATTGCTGGATTGTCTTTTAGATGGAAATGATCAAGATCTCAAGTATGCGTGCCGCATAGACCCATATCATTAGGGGGACAAATTATAGAACAAGAAGAGAATGAGGCAATCTCTGATCATACTGAGATGTAATCATGTTCTCAAAAAGCTGGATTTAGCACTCTTAGTATATCATCATAGAGTAAAGGAGCTGCTAATAAAAGAATTCATGGATTGTTCTAGTTTTTCCATGCGAAAAAGGGCAAGCCACTAACTAGTATGAGAACAAATACATTAAATAGTGCAAGAAGTTAAGTATTAAAATCAATATATACCATCTGGATTTGAAACACATTAGATGGTGTCAGAAAATTTATAGAGAATTTATCATATATTGTCCTTTTTCTCCATCACCACCTAGAACATGAATCGCCAAAGCATTGAAAGCCTCCTATTAATCTCTTCTTGTCCTTTTTTACTTTATAAAACATAAAACAAGATTCTTCTACATCTTTGGGTGTGAAAATGTTGTCCATGTGTCTATTATCTAGAGTCATAGAGTGGGCTTTCGAGGTCATCTTGCAGCCTCCTCTCCTGTTGAAGCAGAAAATATCATTGTCTTGGTCTAAGAATATAAAAAATTTGTGTGCTCAACCCTAATTTCAATTGAAAAGGCATAGGACACATTGAACCCTTGTTCTCATGGAGAAAAGGTTATATATTCAATCATCTCTAGAGTGATCATACAACAATTTGACCTATAGGCAATATTGTCCAATATACGTTACGTCTAAGTTCAATATTTGTGCCAAGTGTATCGTTATAAAAGGAAATCAAATATTCTTCAGATTGATAAAATTGGTCCTTGTTGGCAGATTAAATGAGAAGGACTAAATAAAAATATGAAGAGAGGGGAAAAGGTAAATATGCAACTCTATCTCTCTAACCTTTGAAGTTATGAAGTAGCCAAAATATCGGTCAGTAATATAAATATACAAAAATGATATGACTTGGGAGTCATCATGTCACACCCACGACACTAGAATCATAATTCGAGAGTATGACAATCGCCGCATACTCACAGGGATTGGCCTTATAAGCATGCAACATATCCCACTTATCAATGAGTTCAACAAAATCTGAAAATTATATAATTTATATACAAGCAGTAGTAATTATCAAAACAACTAAAACTATCAAAACAAACTATTACATATATCCTACACACCACCAAATGTTATAAATAGGATTCTTTATCCAAATTTACAACTCAAAACTTCTAGTATTTAAGTTATTTATACATAATCCCCAGACAACTCTTTAATATACACAAACTAATTTAGAACTAGATGTACTTTTACTATGAAGATGGCTTTGCCTCTAAATACTCTCCCCAAAAGCTAATACTGGCCTAGTCTTTGGTCCCTGGATCTGAAAAAATTAGATGAAGATTATGAGCTTCACAACTCAGTAAGTAACAAATCCAATTTATAAAATTGGATCAGGTCATATCTAGTAATTAGGTCATTTAAATTATATGAAATATGATACATCTGTATAAGCAAAGTTTATAACATTTACTTTCAATAGTATTCACATACTGAAACAATGCATTTTATCTTTTCAATAACGTCCACATAATGAATCAATACATGTAACCAAAATAAGGTAGACTATCCAAATTTTATAATCAACTATACTTACATTCATATACTCATACTCGGATAACAAGTTCCAATCCATCTTAGCTCTACAGCCCTGACTATGGCCGTATTCACACCCCTTCGACCCAGGTATCACCATGATTATCCTTATGTTGGGGTTGCCCCATTTACATCCCTGTGTAAGGGTATCACCACGATTTCCTTTGTGGCAGGGTCGCTAGATTAAGACCCCTGTGTAAGGGTATCACCACGATTACCTTCGTGGCAAGGTCTCCATGTTTATACCTTTGTGGCATGGTATCACCACGACTATCCCCATGGTAGGGCCACAACATAATCATGTCCGGACTCATCTCATAGTCATATTGAGAGTCGGAATACATATATATGTATTATGTACATATATAAATCAAGCCTTCTTTTCTTTTTCAATACCACTTCGAATTTTATAAGTGAACATGAAACTAATCAAATTTTAGATGCTTGATCTTGTTATGATGATTCAAATCGTGGAGTTAATTAACAAAAAAGCAATGATAAATCAAATTTCATATGATAACGAAATTTCATATGCAATTTATTTTGGAAATCATAGTAACAATTTGCACAATTAATCTTAGATAAATACTATAAAATATAAAATGTTACTTCCATTTGCTACACTAATGACTATTATAATAGGGGAAATGGGCCCCAAACCTTACCCTGTCTCCTATCACATGGCAGGAGTGGGAGGTGGTGTAGTGGAGGCCCCACTGGGGCTAGCTCAGAGAGAGAGAGGGAGAGGAGAGAGATTGATAGAGGGAAAGAGAGAAAATACTAGAGGGGTGGAAGAGGGCATGGTAGCCCTTCACCCTCTAACACATGCACAGATACACAACTGAAGGGGTCGGGAACGATAGGTGAGAGAAAGAAGGGAGAGGGAGATGAGAGGACAAGGTGGTGGGTGGAGGGGAATGAGAGAGGAGAGAGTGGAGGAAGAGGGGCGTGAGAGCAGTGGTGGCAGGCTATCTTGGCTGTGGTGTCAGGTGGAAGAGAGAGTTGTGTGAGAAGCGGCGGGACTGGGGAGCGTGTGAGAAGGGAGAAAGAGAGAGAGAGAGGCGGCAGAGAGGGGCTGGGGCGCGGTCGTGTGGGGGAAACAGAAGAAATAGGGGCGCAACCTCTATTTTAATAGGGATGCACCCTCTGTTATCTAGGCGAGCAGGGGGCACCACCTTTTAGGTGGTCCCGGTCCAAGCTGGGCCTAGGCCATGGGCCTAGGTATCATACATCAAGTCACTATTATCTTCAAATTCTTTGATGTTGGTTTATAGTCATATCGTGCATCGGATGACTTGATGGTGTTTGGTGCTTCAATTGTCACTGATTATAGGAATCTGGTTCTCTATCGACGGTTCAAGTTTAAAAAGGAGAAGATAATAGTGGAAAAAAGGATATTCAGTCACTTCGAGGGGATTAAAACCTCCCAAAAGACTTTAGGCTGATTTCATTAAACTGTTCTGTTTTTTTCTTAGCTCACATGGCTTATGTTTTTATAGAATAAGATGCCTTGACTAACAAGAAATAACCCCAAACTAGACTTACTAGGAATACCAAGAAATATAAGATAAATAGAGAACAATTAGGTTTAAAATATATGAGACTGCTTAATTAGCTCGGTGTGTTGGGTTTCCTTCTTTAGACAGGGGTTCATATCAGCTGATTTATGCTGCTGAACAGATTGTCCTTTGATTCTTTGCTGGTAGCACTGCATGTATTGGACGGTTGGTGCTTTTTCTTGGGCCTTCATTTGATTGACTTACTATTTATGTGTTTATTTGTGTGGCATGGAAACAGTTTGGCTTTGCTCAATTAGTTGTTATGAATTTGCCCTTGGACTCCTGAGGTAGTGATGAAAGTGTTAGCGCCGCTGAAGATGAATTGCATCTAACTAGCAGCTAGGCATTTTGCCAACCTTTTTTGTGTTCTTTTGTTACGATGAAGAGAAACAACAGACATCAATTCCTATAGCACTTCTGTAATGAATTTTTGCTGGATACACTCTTTATGTTCTATTTGTAAGTGTATACATGGATAACTATATAATGGACCTGCATGACTTAAATTGCCATCATGCTTCTGCTTGGATGTAAAATAGAACTTACTTTTGTTTGCCATATAAAAAATTTCTTCTGTTAACTCTGTTTGTTGGAAACGGCAATTTGAAATATAACCATTTTATGTAGTTAACTGAACATAGCAGCTGCTTTTGTAAATTAATTGCTCCATGCACATTAGCTGCAGTTGTTCATTAGCTTGCTTTGATTTAGCTGTATTTAAAAATTAATTGCATGTGCTAGTACTTATGGTAGTTTAACTGTTCTAGATTAGAAGTTATATTGTAAATTGTAGTTAGTACTCATATTGTTAACTCTTAATAACTGTTTAGATATAATTTCTCATTGTAGCAAAGTACACAACCACTCTTCCATTGTAAGTATAAAAATTTACAACATCCCACACGTAAAAATGGAGGGAATTGGCTAGTTTACAATCTATTTTAACTTCATCTCCTGGTAGCTAAACCAGCAGAATTGTCAGCTATCGTTGTTCTTGTGCATTTAAATATTAGAAGCAGGCATCATGAAAATATGGCATATTGCTTACTAATAGATGTACTTGGTGCAGCTTACAGTTCCATTTCTTCACTGTTGTCTGTGTTTCTTTTATTTTTCTTAGGTTATTTTTCTTCAGTTTAATTATTGTTATATATTCATGTAAACTCTGGTGTCACTTAAGTATTGTCAAAATGTATATGATCATTATAATCATATGGCTAATTTGTCATCAAAAAATTCCTTATTTCACCTAATGTTTTTCTAGATTGCATTCAACCCAATAAATTATGTTATTAAGTTTCATCTCTTTTTTCCATGGGTAATTGAAAACTGAGTTAAACAGCCTGTATGAGTTTCTAGCCTCAGGCTGCTAACCTTTTCGCCAACATTCGGCTGTACTGCCTTGAATCATCCGATTCGGAGTATGTACCATACTATACCATGCCGAATTAGTACGAAAACATTTGGGTTGGTATAGGCCCCATACCAATACGTACCAACCCCTACCAAGATATACTGAGGTAAACCAGAATGTTACCAACATGTACTATCTTATTTCAATTGGTATCGTAATAAAAAAGTGAGAAAAATGGGCTCGAGAGCTGTCTTGGTATGGGATGCGGACCGTACCATATTGACCTTTGTTGTATCGAACTAGTAATATGCCAGTGCAGTATCTGGTACCAAGATTGTAGACCTTGGATTCTACTCCTAGAAAGATCCTAAATTTGGAAGCTCAAACCTAGCTAGCTACACCTCGCTCACCCAACACACTTTCAACCCCCTCGACCAAGCATCTTTTGTTGCTAAAAAATTAGTCAATTGAGGTACATACTACTCTCATCTTGTCTTTTGCAATCGTTCTAAGGGTGAAAAGGATCCAAACTCTAGCTTAAGCTCGGTTCATTTTGTAATTGAGTGGAGCTCAAGCTGTCTCATTTAGTTTGAGCCAGACTCTAGCTTTCCACAAACAACTCATTTAAGAGACCTAATGAGAGCTTAAGGTCTTTCAAAGCTTTCATGTATATAGCTTAAGCTAATAATCTTGACTATATTTTAATATTATACATGAAATATATAGTATTCTACATAACTATGTCAATGTACAATAAATAAACATAAAACTTTGTATTAAATAACAGTAATTAAAATAATATAATGTAAATTATATATATAGAGTTGTGATCAAGTGAAAATACATGTTTGGATGTTAGCATACATGCCAAGCTGCACATTGTCTCAATTAGGTTATGATGGTAACTTATGGTTCATCTATAGGCTTAATTGTAACAACTGTTATACTTCATTTTTGTAACCAGGAATTTCATGCAACTTGTGTTCTCTGGCGAGCCTTCAGGGAGGCTTTTAAAATATAACCCAGTTACAAATGAAACAACAGTCCTCCTTCGAAACCTCCAATTTCCTAATGGGGTTTCTCTTAGCAAGGATGGATCATTTTTTGTCTTCTGTGAAGGATCGCGGGGCAGGTTGGCTTCCATTTCTTCTAAACATTTTTATATGCATGGTTGAATGATTCTCACAATTGGTTCCCAATGTAGGTTGAGTAGATACTGGTTGAAGGGAGAAAAAGCTGGAACTTCGGACATTTTTGCTATCTTACCTGGATTCCCGGATAATGTGAGAACTAATGAGAAGGGTGAATTCTGGGTGGCAATTCATTGCCGCCGCACAGTCTATGCACATCTTATGGGTCGGTATACCCGATTGAGGAAGTTTTTGCTAAAGCTTCCCATCCCAGCGAAGTATCAGTATCTGATGCAAATTGGAGGCAGACTTCATGCATTGATCATCAAGTACAGTCCAGATGGGAAGTTGCTGGAAATTCTGGAGGACAGGAAAGGGAAGGTGGTGAGAGCAGTGAGCGAAGTGGAGGAGAAGGATGGGAAGCTTTGGATTGGATCTGTTCTTATGCCATTTATTGCTGTGTACTGATCATGTCCAGTTAATATTTTTTTCCTGTTGTTGTGTATACAGCATCACATGGTAATATGCTGTTTAATCTACTTGATCGGACTCATGCAGCATGTCATATATATATATATATATATATATATATATAGATAGATATGTTACAGATGGGAGTATATTGATATTTCATTTGGTAATTGTTTTCCCATCTTTTTTGTGCTTTTGCGTCCTGCTGCAAAGTAAAAGCCTCCACTTATCACAAAGACACAACAGTTATCAACTTTTGTGGATTGGGTAGTTATTACATCTTCGTTTTGTTTTTTTATGTTCTTTAATCAGCAGCATAATTATTTCCGATTGGGCCTTAATTGTGCATATTTAAAAATTTGGACTTGAAAGGCAATTTTTGGTTTGGGTAAATAGTTGTCCCATGATTCAAGGATTGCATTTGATTAGCAGTTCGTCTCAGTATTGATGCTTCATAGAAATGTGTAGTTCTCAACATTAGAACTAGCCATCCTTAGTTTCCATTCATCAAGATTTTATTCTTAATGTACGAGAACCTTGAAAGGTTTCTCTTTAATTTCACAATCTTAGAGTGTGTAACCAATGAGATAGGTTTCTTCGCTGGCTAATTTGTTTTCTACATTTTATGGCAGTCGTTTTTCATTTAAATTAGGCATTTTGAATCCATTGAGGGAGAGTGGATGTTTTATTGAATGTCAAAATTCATTGCGCTATAGCAGCAATGGGCTCCATGTAATTGGGTTGGTGTGAGTTGGTTTTGTCTAGGTTGGAATAGGTAGAAAACCATATAGTGCGGTGGGCATGGGTGGTTTGGCAGGAATTTTGTTTTTCTTTCAATTCTCTTCCACCACCACCTATTCAGAAAAGTGCTAGGATGGTATCATCTCTTGCTGCTTGAGCAAAAGGTTGGAGGTTTCTATTCCTATCTGGAGTTAGATCTTGAGAAATCAGGTAGCTATAGGATTGAAAAAAAGGCGAGAATTAATTGCTCCTGTTCTCATTAGAGAGAGAGAGAGTGAAAAAAAAAAAAGGTTTATACCAAAACTGATTATGTAGGTTTGAATATAGACAGCAAAACCTAACGGCTGAGCCAATAAGCTCCTAGCTATATGAGGGAGGAGTGTCTCAGGCTTCTCGAATTTAGGTAATGTTACTTCTACATACATGTAGATTGTTTTCATATTTTGAATCCATCAGGATGGAGCAATCTTACATCATTTGATGATATGATGGACGCTTAATGGCTCAATAGACCTTCCTGTTTGTGGTGTCATGATATCATGGTCTTTCGCAGGTGCTCTATGGACTATGGTACTTTGTGCAAAAAGAGATGCATGGGACTGTGGGCCCCATACATTCCGTAAATACTACTGTTAAAGGTTTCCCTAGGCATTCTTGCATCTGGTTCCTCACGGCCCGATGCAGAAATAAATTGAAAGAGACTGTGTGATCAGTGAACTGGACTCCGGTGTTTTGGCATCGAAGATAGAGAAATTAGTTCGACGAGAGACGGTAGGGAGGGTTTGGATGGTAAATGATCTGCAGTACGGTAATTCAAGTAGGGCTGGAAGTGGGCTTGGGCCGGCCCGAAGCCCATCGGGTCGGGCCGCCTGCGGGCCGGGCTATGGGCTCGACCCAATGAATTTCGGGCCGGGCTCGGGCTGCAAACTTAAGCCCAATTTTATTTCGGGCCGGGCTCGGGTTTCCCATTGGCCCGGCCCGGGCCCGGACCAAGCCCGAGCCCAATGCCAGCCTGAAATTGACCACGGTCCACGGCCCGAATTGGGGATTTTGTTATACCGAGTCCCATGCTCATCTTCCCCAACCCCTCAAAATCTCCTCTTTCCCCAGTCTATATCCGCCGTCTCTTCCCAGCCTTCCTCCCCTCTAAACCCTTCTCCTCCTCGTCCTCCTCTTCTTTCCCCACTCCAACCACAGCCCCAACTCCCACCCCCGAAGAAGACCTCGCCGGCCTCATCCTTCAATAGAAGACCCCCTCCGCCGCCCTCCGCATCTTCCGATGGGCCGCTCGCATCCCCTCCTTCCCCGCCGCCTCCACCGCCCTCCTCCGCTCCTTCCTCTCCTCCGGTCGCCCCGCTGCCGCCCTCCGCCTCCTCTCCGCCCTCCCCTCCCCTCCTGACGACACCACCCTCGTCTCCCTCATCCGCACCCTCTCCCGCGCCGGCAACCCCCGCGGTGCCTTCCGCGTCCCCGACCTCCTCCGCCCCCACCGCTCCCCCTCCCTCCGCCTCCTCAACTCCGTCCTCGACGCCCTCGTCCAGCACGACATCGACCTCGCCCGCAACTTCTTCCGCTGAAAAATGGCAGCTTTCGGCGTCCGCAGCGACAAGCGCACCTTCGGCATCCTGATGAAGGGCAAGTGGGGCGACGGGTGTTGAAGGAGATGGACAGTAAAGGAGTTCTTCCCAATGTGCACACCTACAATTCCTTCATCTTTGGGTTCTGTGATTCGGGGAAGCTTGGCTTGGCTATGGAGCTCTTTGAAGAGATGAGGATGGATGGCATCAGTCCAAATTTTGAAACTTTTGATACATTGATTCGAGGATTGTGCTTTGGAGGGAGGGTCGCAGATGGGTTGAAGGTTGTGAGCTTGATGGAAGAGGAGAGAGGAGGATATGGAGACAACATTAGTCCTTATAATAGTGTTCTATACGGGCTTTACAAGGAAGGCAGCATGGAAGAAGCCTTTGAGTTTCTTAACAGGATGGCAAGCTCTTTTCCTAGAGCTGTTGACAGAAGCTTGAGGATATTGAGATTCTGCCAGGAGAATAAGGTTGGGGAGGCCAAGATGGCCCAAACGGGCTCGGGCCGGGCTCGGGCCGGGCTCGGGCCTTGTTCCTGTAAAATTGTTCGGGCCTCGGCCCGGCCCGAAGCCCGGAAAAAAATGTCGGGCCGGGCTTGGGTAGGGGTGTGGCCCGGCCCGGCCCGGCCCACTTCCAGCCCTAAATTCAAGGGATCTAATTAAAAATTTTTGTACCAAGGGGGTGCAACTGCAAATCACACAAAGTTAAAGGGTGTTTCTTTAATTTCCACTCATTGTAATTATAGATCATATGCTATCATTGCATTCTCTGAATTCTATCAGCATATATCAAAATGAAAATCCACATGCACCTCATGATATCTAAACCAACATATTTCATGGCTTGATAATCTGAAGTAGTTTTAAATAAGAGACTGCAAAAGGGAGCTATTAATGATCTTTTTTTTTTTTCCATTTTTTCGAAAAAGCTGTCTATAATGGGAAGCTTACATAAAAAGATTTGAATCAATTAACTTATTGCAGAATTTTTTCAGAATTTAGAACTTTTTCTAAAGACCATATTTTTCAAACCCTAGGCGTGGGGGTCTTTTTATAGCCAAAAGATCCCCCATGCCTCACACCTATTTTAGCCAACGAATTTGGCTGATAAAATTCTCAAAAAATTCTGATAAACTGGCATCTCAGAGTTAAACAAATCCTCTTGTAATTTTGCACCATGAATCCCTAGAAATCAGGAGGTTCTGCACCCCAAACTTCAGCTGCACACCATCCTACTTCATGCGCCATGCAGTCCCTATAAATTAGGGATTTAATTCCAATCTTTTTAGGAAGATTTGAGGCGCCATATTTTTCTCAAAAATAGCCCCACGCCTCCTCTTTCCTCATGCCAAAAATTGGCCAAAAATAGAGAGGATAGGTGCCACTAATTTTAGGGATAAGGATGAAGTATCTTTCTTCTCCAAGAAAGAAGCTAGGGTCCTAAAATTTAGGGATTCTTCTGTTGGAAACCGCCCATGCCGCAGAAAAATCAGATCAGAAGCGCAGCGGAAGGGGCATGCGCGGGATCAGCGTTCATCGCATGAACGTATTTCATACACGTCGTTCATAGATAGATTAGGATTAAAAACTTTTTAAACCATTAGGAAGATCAGATCTTCACCTTGTGCGGGTAGATGATCACCGCAAACTGATGTTCGTGGTTTTGGACGAAGGTTCGCTTAAAGCTGCATACGCATCCGGCCTCTATAGATATCCATATGAGGTAGAGGACCGATCGAAGCTTTCTTGTCTCTCCGGAATGCTAGCTCCCTTGTAGAGACAACTTTGGATGGCTGATATCCTCCCTTTGAATCAACCTTTGATTGTGCTTGGGAAGAGGAAGAAGAATGATGACCCAAAGATTGATTCATAGATTGATTTTGATGATCACAAAACCTTGAAGTATAGATACTAATGTTTATGTTGCAAGGAGAAAGATATTTATTTTGCAAGGAACATAGCAAGTTGGAAGAACACAAGAAGGCCTCCAAAGCTCTCAAGTTGGAAGAAAGCTACAATTTATTGGCCCAAGTTTAAAGTTCAAAGGATTCAAATTGGAGGAGTAAAATCAAAAGAAAAATTCAAAAGAACAGTCTTCGAGTCGACTCCAGTGGAATTCGAGTCGACTCCGGAGAAGTATGAGTCGACTCCGGAGAAGTATGAGTCGACTCCTAGGAGTCACAGGCAGAAAAGTCAGAGAGCAGTTTTCGGGTCTGAGATTCGAGTCGACTCCAGTGGAACGCGAGTCGACTCCGATGGTTGGTAGGTCGACTCCAAAGAAAGCAAGAGTCGACTCTCAGCGGAACACAAGGAAAAAGTCAGAGAGCATTTTTGGGACTCTGAGATTCGAGTCGACTCCCGCATTGCACGAGTCGACTCCGAGACTCCGCGACCATTAACAGACAGAAAACCAAGTTACTGCCTCTGAGATTCGAGTCGACTCCCAGACAGCTCGAGTCGACTCCAAGACAGCTTCACATCAAAAAGGCAGAAGACCAAGTTTCGCAAACTGAGAGCCGAGTCGACTCCAAGGAAGTTCGAGTCGACTCCAAGACTGGACGAGCCAAAAGACAGAGGATCGGGAGTTCGGGCTCTGAGATTCGAGTCGACTCCCAGGACAGTCGAGTCGACTCGAGAGGACAAAATTCAAAATTGGATCCACGGACTTCGGTGGATGAGCCGACTCCGAAAATGCCAAGTCAGCTCCAGATGTTGGCGAGTCGACTCCGGGTTAAGTCGAGTCGACTCCCAGTCAAGGCATGCACTTTAATTCAAATTTGGAACAGTGGCCGAGTCGTCTCCAGTAAAGCACGAGCCGACTCCTGCAACAGGCGAGTCGACTCCTGATCGCGCGAGTCGACTCCGATCCCAACGGTAATATTGTCAGGAAGTGCAGACTGTGTCCAACGGCTCTATTTTTGTCTCTAACGGCTATATTCTTGTTTCCACGCCATCTAAAGCTATAAAAACAAGAAGAGAGCTAGGGGAGAACTCATGGAAGTGGGAGAGATCATCTAGGAAAGAGATCTCAAAGAGATTACAAAGGAAATCTCCCATAAGCACAAAAGGGCCATCCAAAACGAAATAGAGAGAAGAAGAGCATCCAAGTGAATCCGAAAGCTTCCTCTCCATCCGTGTGCTGCCTCAGTGATCCTCTACCTCGTGCCAAATCAAAAGAGGGTCAAGTAAAGAAGAAGCCGAGCTCCTCCATCTTCAAAACTCGTTTGAGGGCTTCTCTTTACTCTATTTGTTTATATTGTCATATTTGCTTGTTTAAGAAGCTTTATTTTGTTTTATACTTTGTTTTAATATCTTGTAACTTGATTCAATCAAGGGATTGAATCAAGGGGTTAAGGTTTGTTGGTGAGCCAAAGGGAAAACCAACTGTGTAAGGTTTGTTGGTGAGCCAAAGGGAAAACCAACTGTGTAAGGTTTGTTGGTGAGCCAAAGGGAAAACCAACTGTGTTAGGTTTGTTGGTGAGCCGAGGGTAAAACCAACGAGTAGGGTTCGATTGTGATCCCGGGAAAACAATCGGAGTGGTTCTAGTCGGTGAGCCTGGAAAAACCGACCGAGTTCGTTGTGCGCTCGTAAAACAACAAGTTGGGTTGTGAGCTTGTAAAACAACCGGCTGTAATCGGTAGGATTATAGTGAAATTCCCAAGGGGTCTTGGGGAGTGGATGTAGGTGCTGGGGTGCACCGAACCACTATATGTCCTTTGTGTTTGTAATGCCTCTAGTTATTGTCTAACTAACACACTTACTTACTTAGATAAATTGCTTGCTTAATTCTTATCCGCACATCCTTTAGTTGCAAGCATATTTAATCAAGTCGAAGTCTATACATCAAACCCTTGCTAAGTTTAACTTTCACTGTGCATCTATACAACTTAGCATAGTTAATCAAAAAGTTTTAGAAGTAGCATAAAAGTTTTGAAAGACCCAATTCACCCCCCCTCTTGGCTTGTATCTACTGGGCACCAAGTGGTATCAGAGCAGGTGCTCAAATATTATTTGTAGTCTTAACCGACCAGAGCCAAAGATCATGACAACTCAAATAGATAGTTTTCTAGGAGAAGGACAATCAATTAATACACCTCCACTATTTAATGGCATAAACTATACACATTGGAAAATACGCATGCACATTTTTATACAATCAGTTGATTTTAATTTATGGAGCGTTATAGTCAATGGAACACACACAAACACTAGTCATAATGAGAAAATGGCTCAACAAAATTCAAAAGCCATGAACCTACTATATTGTGCACTAGATAGGAATGAGTTTAATTGCATATCTTCTTGCATGACTGCTAAAGAAATATGGAATATGCTTGAAGACAAATATGAATGCACTAACAAATCTGAAACATCATGTGTAGAAGGAGAGCAGTATCACATTGAAAATCCATGCTTGGTGGCACAAGAGGTACATGCTGAAACTGAAAGCAATTTTACATTTGATGAACTCCATGATGCCTTTTCTGATTTGTATTTAGAATATAAGAAACTTATTTGTAAGAACAAAAACTTGAAGATTGAAAATCAAATTCTAATAGATGAAAAACTGAAACTAACCAGTAAAACTGAAATCTTAATTAAAGAAAATCAAGAACTAAATCAAAGAGATCAACTTCTCACTGAAAGTCATGATAAACTTAAGAAAAACAACGAGTTACTTTCAGAAGATAACAGAAGATTAACTAAAGAAGTTGACAGATTAAAACCTGTTGTTGAAAGATTTACCCTCAGCTCTGAAAAATTGAACCTAATGATAAATAATCAAAGAGCTGAATTTGATAAAGTTACATTAGGATATCAACCTTGGTACACCCAAAAACCTTTTAAGAATATGTTTGTTAAAACAGTTTTTAATTACTCTAAAACAGATTCTTATAAACAAAAGCTAAGTAAAATCTCTTCTGTTGTTCCTAAATCTATACATTACAAATTTGATGAACCAAAAAGGGAGAAACAGAAAATTAAAAGTTTTCCTACTACTCATGTTCGATCTAAGTGTGTTAAATTCAACAAGAGGATACAGAAATACATCCCTTGTAATCCTAAAATCTGTAAATTCATGGACAAAATAGCTATTAAGAGAATATGGGTTCCAAAAGGAACAATTATAGCTAACCTACAAGGACCCAAAAGAGCTTGGGTTCCTAAGTTGAAAATATGATTATTCTTTCAGCAAGCATGTCTAGCTATCCAAGGTTCTAATGAAAGATGTTATCTAAACAATGGGTGCTCTAGACATGTGTTAAAGAATTAAATTTAAAATGTAATTAAAAAGAATGATTTAAATGAAAGAAAGAATGAAATAAGTAATTCTTACATCTTCTCGTATTGAAATTACTTTATTAGTTGATTAAAACATAACTTGAAAGTGTTAATCATTTTTGTGATATAAGTGATATTCTTTTTGGGTATGAAAAGAAAATATATTCAAATCACTTCATTTTTTTTGTATGCTCCACTCACTATTGGATAAGTTGCTAAATGATTAATTAATTCATTAAAAATAACTCTATGAATCCTCTATATGCTTGATTAAGAATTTTTATCCATGGCATTATTTTTATTGATCATCAATATGATAATGGATACTTGGTATGTTTTTGAATATATGCACTATGAATACCAAGATTAAAGAAACCATCTTTAGCATACAAAATCAACTCATGCTAGTATGTACTTAATCTCAATAGACCTTGCCATTGGCTTACTTAAATTATCTTCTTAAAGGTCAAAGTTTTGCTATGCATGCTAACTAAGGAAACAACCAAAAATCATTTCTAAATCTAAAGATGTTGTTTCCATCTCTAAGTTTTCAAAAGCTTACATTGGATTTGTTCTTGGCAAATAAAACTGAAGTATTTTTCTGTATTTGCTAAATCTTGTAAAAGTGTTTCAAATGAAAAAGGTTTCCAAACTGTGAAGATAAAGAGTATCATGGCACAGTGTTGAAAACCAAAATCCTGATAAAAGTTATACAGAAAATAATATTAAATTCGATTATTTCAGCACCAAGAACACCTTAAGTAAAATAGGGTTAATAGAATTCTTGAAGAAATGAAAAAGACAATTGTGTATGATAGTCATCCTTAAAAGCTATCATCACTGTTTGTCATACATATGATTTCTATTAGATCTATTTTTGATGAAAACTCCTTTTGATCTTCAGAAAAATTGGAAATGAACCATTGCATATCTTTCATATTTTTCAGTCATACACGTTATGCTTGATATGATCTTATGAAAATAATGCCAAATCTGATAAAGATACTTCTATCCTTGGATATCATTCATCAAGCAATGCATATAGAACATTCATGAAAAATTCTAGTTGTAGAAGTATCAATTCATTTTATTCTTTATGAGACTAATGATTTATTATCAAAATACTAAAATTAAATTATATGGTTAATCTTTTACATATGCACTTAATGAAGAAAAATTGATGACTACTAAAAGACTAAATCAAGAAAAGAGAAAATAGATCTTGATAAAGATTCTTGCATGATTAGAAGTAAAGATCATCATTATCATGTGCTTGCTTCATGAGCTTTATATTCTGTCAAATGAATGTGTAGAATTCACTCCTATGTGGTTACTTCATTAAAAAGGAGATCTATGAAAAATAACCACCATATTTAAAAATACACATTACATATATGATAAAGCAATATGTGATTTAGCACAAGCATCAAAAGCATGATATATAAAAGCTTAAACAACCTTTTTTGATAGAAAGTAATAGTGATAAATCTATGAATTTGTGATATCTTATTTGCTCAAAGTATGCATTGATGACATCATTTTTGGTTCTACTAATGAAGAGTTATATTGCAAAGAGAGTTTGAAATACGTATGATGAATGAATTAACATCTTCTCTCAAACTCCAAATTAAGACAAACAGGAAAGGGGATCTTCATTGACCAATGTTAGTCCACAAGAAAACTCCTATAGAAGATTGGCATGAAGAAGGTATATCTATGACCCCATCTTGTAGAATTTGAAAAGGATGAGCAAAGTAGATCTATTGTTTTAAAGCTGTATTGAAGCATGATAGAATAATTATTTTATCATACAGCTAGTAGACCTGAATGTATGCTTATTATGTGACCTTATGCAAGACTTGAATCCAACTTTAAAGAAACAACCGTTTAAGATAAGCTGATTAGAACCTAGCTAACATATCTTTTTGATAATTATCTTAAGCAAATAGAATCTAAACTAAATTGACTTGAACTATCTTGGTTAATGAATCTATCTCTTTAGTTCAAATGATATGTGCTTGCTTATATTTAGGCAATCTCTTGAGTAAAGTGACTCAACATGCAACTATTGTCATATCTTATATTGAGTCATCTAGTTAAAAAATATATATGTTGGATGAATGCTTTGTATCTCAAAGAAACTAATGACCTTCCTTCAAGAAAGAAAAATGAGAAATTTCAACTTGAAGGATATCTTCATGTAAGATACACTAAACATTCACATGCAAACAAGAGAGAGGATCTTCTTCAGCCAAAAGTTCACACATAAGAAATCTAGTTTGGCTTGAAGAACATATAATGAATAGGTAATTTAGATACCTTTCTCACAAATTAGTTGAGCAAAGTCAGTAACTTAAATCTTATTATGGCATGATTAAATTCTTTAATTATTAATTTTTGATATCATGTCTATATGTGTATTGACTGACTTATACTTTTAGAAATTATTTCATGGTTTGTCCAAACTAAAATATATCTTTGCCTATGTCATAACCATGAAATACACAAGTATATGCTTAAAATTTTGATGTAAAATAACTTGTGAGAAGTTATGAATCCTTGAGCACAATGAAAATGTTGTTTGCATAATATACATCTATATGATACATAAGATTATCTCTTTATTCTACTCTTTCATGTAAATTACTTGAGAATAACAAAAAGAGAGAGAGATAAAGAAAAGAAAATGGACATTATTCAAGAGATGAAAAATCTAAGCAAGGCAAGTACTCCAATCTTAAGGAAAAGCATAATATATTCGGCACACTTATGAGACTTGGGTGAGCATTCTTTGGTATCAAATTAAAATCCATAATTAATTACACTTAAACATGGAGAGTTTGGAGTGAACATTTTAACCTTTCTATATTGCTTATCATAGGGATGGTGCCAATGGGGAGGCTAGTGGTAGTACCCGGCACTATTTGACCCAACTATTCGGTGTAGGGCATATTAGGGACGGCACAAGAGGGAGGCTAGTGGTAGTACCTCGTGCCCCTTTCCAACTCCACCGGATAGGGAGCAAATAGAGTATAGAGCTTAAGAAAGTTAAAAGAAAGACAAAGTAAATGAAAGTATACAAGAAAGAATCAATTCAAATTTTTAGTCACATGGAAACACACTTTAAGGATGAAATCAGTGCAAAATTATATTTAAATAGGGGGAGTTTATTTGAAAAGAATTGATTTTGATACTTGACATGCTTGTTCTTAATATTTTACTGTATGACTTAACACACACTATATTTTGCATGTGGCATGATATTTTAAATTATGGGTTCTCAATATCTTTTGTAGTACCCCATACTTGGACAATTTGATTGAATGTTTGAAATGCTACATAACATCTTTTGTTTGGTTTTATTGAAAAGAAAATTCAGATTTGTTATTCACAATCATCGTTAAAATCTGAAAGTTAAATAAATTTGTAAAAAAAAAGGGAGAAGAGAAGGATATCTCTATTTAGGCAAAATGAATTGAGTTTGTCTTATCCATCAACTTGCTTAACTTTGGTATATAATGTGCTAACTCATACCAAAATTCAACATAAATACAAATATTCTGAATATGCTTGAAATATGTGTTTTCAATCGTAATGATTTAAGATAAGCTACAATGTGGAAAATCCATATCTCAAATTATGACTTTGAAAGCCTCTTTTGAAAATCTTTATGAAATTCAGAATCTGATTTCGTATAAAAGCTTAAACTCAATATGATTTCTAAATAAAATCTTAATTTAAGAAAAACAGAATTAATTTTGATGCCTTGGTTGATTGCTCCGATACGCATCCGAAACATATCTTTTCTTATCGTTAAAATGTACTAATATTGGTCCAAATGATGTGTCTTTCGATGATCTTGATTGCAAACAAAAATTTCTAAATATATGATCTTATTTTGATATTAAAAAGATTTATTGTGTTTCATGAATACATTGGTGAAAAACTATGATTAAGAAATTGAGTTCTATAAATATATATATACCTCAATGATCATCTATATGTTTTTCTCTCCTACATTCTTAAAGATTTCCATCAGAATATCAATAGAGTGAATGATCTTAAAACTAGAAATATTTCAGTTCACTCAAATGACTCTAAAAGAAAGAAAATGTAAATGCTTTTGAAAGAAATTGAGCTTCAATTGAATCATTTTCTGATTAATACTTTTATACATTTTCTCTAAGATTAGGAGAAAGCATAACTTGTTCTTAAAGGATTAGAAAGAGTGATTACTATAAATTCTGAATAATTCTAGATCACTCTACATTCTTGATATTACAGAATTTCAGTGTTATTCACGTTTATCACTAAAATCTGAAATTCAACAATTTAAAATGATTAAAGAAGAATGCATCTTTTGAGGGGGAGATTTAGATATTCAGTATCCTATCCCAAAGACACTTTATTTTGATGCATACCTTGATTTTTATGGATTGATTTTGATGAACCTCCTTATATTACAATACTTGCTTTAATTATAAGTTTATACCTTGAGATGAGTTCTATAAAGATTGTCTTGTCTCAAACCTTGAGTCTTATGAAAATAAGCTGAAATATATTTTTGAGATTGACAATCTTATTGAACATTATCTTAGGATTCTAAACTCTTAAATGGAATGATCAATTGAGGGGGAGAAAGAAAATTTCAGAAGGAGAGGTCTTATTGGCCTTAATTGCATAAATCTATAGCTAAAGGAGAGAGAAAGAATACTAAATGAAAAGTAATCCTAATACTCTCCAATATGTATCAT
Source organism: Phoenix dactylifera (assembly GCF_051530095.1). NCBI lineage: Eukaryota > Viridiplantae > Streptophyta > Magnoliopsida > Arecales > Arecaceae > Phoenix > Phoenix dactylifera. The sequence goes on from NC_143207.1 coordinate 2,253,568, forward strand.
CTGAAACTTAAATCTGAAAATCTTTATGATATACCTTGAGGCGTGTTATTTGGTTAGTATATCTTATGCATCACTCATGAACCAAATTACAAATCTTGAGAGCCTCTAATTTAATGAAACAGGGGGAGAACAATGTATTAAATTTTCTTGAGTATCTCTTAGAAAATCTATTTTGAAATTCACTAATGAGTCCTAATTGGCTTGCTCCTTAGAACTTTAATTTTGTGCCAATTCCCATTTTTATGTATCAAATTGTGCTTATTTTCTAAAGAAATAAAAGAAAGTCTTTAAATAAGCTCTAAGATGTATCAAAAATTGCATGTTTTGGTATTTGTGCCCCAATGCTCTTATTATCATAAAAGAACTTTGAAGTCATTAAAAATTAATGATCCAACATGATGATATGTTTTTCAAGTATATAAGTTTTGATCTTATACTCTGAAAATTAATTAAATTGCTCTCATGTTGATAAAATACTTAATAGATTGGGCAAAAGGTCTTAAATGAACAAGCTTTCATACTTAGTGAAGAGACGTTAGATTTCCACTCATGTTTTTCCTTGAATATCATTTGTGGTACTTCTTGAATTACCCTAAGGTAGATTCCACCTTTGAAGATAGAGGTTAGAAAACTATCTGTGGTATCAAATTAAAAAAACCTCTTGAATTCACACTCGATGTGTTGTGCTCTGATCTTTGTACTTAATGTTTCACTATCTTTTTGATGTTGTCAAAAAGGGGGAGAAATCTTTAAGTATATGCTCATAATGCGCTGTGTGTTTTGAATTGTATTACAAATCAGCTGAAATTGAAATATGTTGATTATGTTAAGCTGATTAAATCTAAAAGCATTATCATGAAGTATGTTTTAAATATACATGTCTTCTACTTCATGCAACTTAGCTATGTATTACTTCTAGAAAACAATATCTTTTATATTGCATATACTCCAAGTTTTGTCATCATCAAAAAGGGGGAGATTGATGACCCAAAGATTGATTCATAGATTGATTTTGATGATCACAAAACCTTGAAGTATAGATACTAATGTTTATGTTGCAAGGAGAAAGATATTTATTTTGCAAGGAACATAGCAAGTTGGAAGAACACAAGAAGGCCTCCAAAGCTCTCAAGTTGGAAGAAAGCTACAATTTATTGGCCCAAGTTTAAAGTTCAAAGTATTCAAATTGGAGGAGTAAAATCAAAAGAAAAATTCAAAAGAACAGTCTTCGAGTCGACTCCAGTGGAATTCGAGTCGACTCCGGAGAAGTATGAGTCGACTCCGGAGAAGTATGAGTCGACTCCTAGGAGTCACAGGCAGAAAAGTCAGAGAGCAGTTTTCGGGTCTGAGATTCGAGTCGACTCCAGTGGAACGCGAGTCGACTCCGATGGTTGGTAGGTCGACTCCAAAGAAAGCAAGAGTCGACTCTCAGCGGAACACAAGGAAAAAGTCAGAGAGCATTTTTGGGACTCTGAGATTCGAGTCGACTCCCGCATTGCACGAGTCGACTCCGAGACTCCGCGACCATCAACAGACAGAAAACCAAGTTACTGCCTCTGAGATTCGAGTCGACTCCCAGACAGCTCGAGTCGACTCCAAGACAGCTTCACATCAAAAAGGCAGAAGACCAAGTTTCGCAAACTGAGAGCCGAGTCGACTCCAAGGAAGTTCGAGTCGACTCCAAGACTGGACGAGCCAAAAGACAGAGGATCGGGAGTTCGGGCTCTGAGATTCGAGTCGACTCCCAGGACAGTCGAGTCGACTCGAGAGGACAAAATTCAAAATTGGATCCACGGACTTCGGTGGATGAGCCGACTCCGAAAATGCCAAGTCAGCTCCAGATGTTGGCGAGTCGACTCCGGGTTAAGTCGAGTCGACTCCCAGTCAAGGCATGCACTTTAATTCAAATTTGGAACAGTGGCCGAGTCGTCTCCAGTAAAGCACGAGCCGACTCCTGCAACAGGCGAGTCGACTTCTGATCGCGCGAGTCGACTCCGATCCCAACGGTAATATTGTCAGGAAGTGCAGACTGTGTCCAACGGCTCTATTTTTGTCTCTAACGGCTATATTCTTGTTTCCACGCCATCTAAAGCTATAAAAACAAGAAGAGAGCTAGGGGAGAACTCATGGAAGTGGGAGAGATCATCTAGAAAAGAGATCTCAAAGAGATTACAAAGGAAATCTCCCATAAGCACAAAAGGGCCATCCAAAACGAAATAGAGAGAAGAAGAGCATCCAAGTGAATCCGAAAGCTTCCTCTCCATCCGTGTGCTGCCTCAGTGATCCTCTACCTCGTGCCAAATCAGAAGAGGGTCAAGTAAAGAAGAAGCGGAGCTCCTCCATCTTCAAAACTCGTTTGAGGGCTTCTCTTTACTCTATTTGTTTATATTGTCATATTTGCTTGTTTAAGAAGCTTTATTTTGTTTTATACTTTGTTTTAATATCTTGTAACTTGATTCAATCAAGGGATTGAATCAAGGGGTTAAGGTTTGTTGGTGAGCCAAAGGGAAAACCAACTGTGTAAGGTTTGTTGGTGAGCCAAAGGGAAAACCAACTGTGTTAGGTTTGTTGGTGAGCCGAGGGTAAAACCAACGAGTAGGGTTCGATTGTGATCCCGGAAAAACAATCGGAGTGGTTCTAGTCGGTGAGCCTGGGAAAACCGACCGAGTTCGTTGTGCGCTCGTAAAACAACAAGTTGGGTTGTGAGCTTGTAAAACAACCGGCTGTAATCGGTAGGATTATAGTAAAATTCCCAAGGGGTCTTGGGGAGTGGATGTAGGTGCTGGGGTGCACCGAACCACTATATGTCCTTTGTGTTTGTAATGCCTCTAGTTATTGTCTAACTAACACACTTACTTACTTAGATAAATTGCTTGCTTAATTCTTATCCGCACATCCTTTAGTTGCAAGCATATTTAATCAAGTCGAAGTCTATACATCAAACCCTTGCTAAGTTTAACTTTCACTGTGCATCTATACAACTTAGCATAGTTAATCAAAAAGTTTTAGAAGTAGCATAAAAGTTTTGAAAGACCCAATTCACCCCCCCTCTTGGCTTGTATCTACTGGGCACCAAAGAAGGATGAGTCTTGGAAGAAGAACACAAGCATCTTGTAGCCTTTTTCCTTGCTTGCGTTGGAACCCAAGAGAGGGAAGAAAGGATGCCGCCAAGCCTCTTCTTTCTTCTTCCTTCCTTGCGGCTGAAATAAGAGAAGGGGAGAGGGGGATCACGGCTGGATGGAGAAGGCTTCAATGCCCTAGGGTGCCACCCTATGCATGCTCTTATAGGCATGTGGAGCTCCTACTTTTTAGGAGCTCCAAATTATTTTCCTAAGAGGGGCGTCGGCCCCTCTTGTTCTGCCGCACCAAGGAAGAAAAAGAGGAGGGGCGTGCGCCCCTCCCTCTTGGTTAACCTAGTCCTCCTCTAAGGAGGATTAGGAGGCCCTCTTATGGTTAGGTCTTAATCTAATTAGGCTTAGACCAAGGGTGAACCAATTTGGGTTTAATCCATGCAAGTCCTAATTCAATTAGAACTCAAATGAATCATGACTCAATTGAACTCTTCAATCATAATCCAATTAGGAGCCATCTTAATTCATTAGATTAATAATTAATTAGGATTTAAGAAATTCTAATCTAATTAGGACTTATTCAATTTTAGTTCTAATCCAATTAGGACTTTAGAAATCCTATTCCGAATAGGACTCTAATTTGAATCCGAAGTCTTAATCTAATTAGGACCCAAGAAATCCTACTCTAAGTAGGACTCTAATTTGAATTCCAAGTCCTAATCTAATTAGAACTCTAGAAATTCTACTCCAAGTAGGATTCGTGTTTTAAGTCCAATTAATTAAATCCCATTATTTCTTCTTCAACTCACTAACTCTTAGTCGGTTAGACCAATTATCAATTAGATGATAATTATAAATTATTTGTGATTCCTAATCACATTTCAACCATTGGATCAGTTAATACCTCTAATGTGTGTGATTCCATAGGTTCTATTCTATCTGGTAGTGAGATATACTGCGATCTTTATCATAATATCATTGAAAACTTCTTTCAATGGGTTGGAACAATTCCAACTCAACTCATTAGGAATTATCGACTATCGAGATAGTCCATGTGAGTCTCACCATTCACTAGTGACACCTAGCAGCATGTAATAGCTATCCAGCAGAATGGAATGATGAACCTTTAGGTGCAGTTATCGTATGATACAGTCCTTCTATCATGGATTTCTACAGGACGGAGGTTATGGACAACTCGTCAAACCCCATCATCTGTCATATGTTAAGATTTATTCGACTTAAGTTCAAGAGTAAAAAACTCTTTCTCCACTGTACGTACTGCCCCGGCCGAGGTCTTACGAACTCAGTCTTATAAATCACATAGGATCTCTTCTTATTTACCAAGGTTGATAAATTCCTTGTAGGTACATACCCTACTCCTACAGTGAATCTACTGCAGCCAATCTATACCACAAGGATCCATATGACTAGAGACCATGTATACGTGCAATCAAACTACAGTAAGCACACTGTGAGCAGCCAAAACACCGTAGGTCAAAGGACCAGTCACACTACTGCAATATCAAGCAAGTCACTAATGAGTGGATAGACATTCAAGTGACTTTTGTCTTGGTCACGCTCAGTACCTTTGTTCTCTAACGAGCACCTACACTATCACTTCAGTGTCGCCACACCGTGGACTCGAGACTCGTCCATCAATAAGGAAAGCGATATGTGCACTGATCTCATTGAATCGATCACCGTTCTCATGATGATCCATCGATCAGGAGTATTTAAGAATAAATCACCAATGACACATGGCTCAAAATCTCAACACTTGAGAATATGCATCATCTTATTAATTTCTTGAATGATTCATAGACACATACACAATATGAATGAAAAATATGGTCATTTATTATTTAATAATGATAAAATCAAGTACAAAATTATGTTCCAGAATTAATAATGTGTCAGCTAGATTGGCTTCTAGGGCATACATCTAACAATCTCCCACTTGCACTAAAGCCAATCAGTCATATATCTAAGACCCATCTTCTTAAGGTGGGCTTCAGTCTTCTGCTGACTTAGCTGCTTAGTGAACGGGTCCGCGATATTATCCGCGGAGTCTACTCTCTGCACCTCGATGTATTTCTTTTCGACGTAGTCGCGTATGAGGTGAAAGCGCCGCTCTATGTACTTGAACTTCTGTCAACCCTAAAGGATGAATTTTGATGATTACAAAATACTTGAGATCACGTTGTGTACTAATGACATTGGCTTAATTGTGAAGTTTTATAAGTCAAGAAAAATCAAAAAAATTGAAGCACTGCAAAATCTTAAGTTCTTCGCAAATATCTCATTGGACATGTTCTAAAAGGAATTGATCTTAATCTAATCTATGGAGATCATAGAAGAAGTCTAAAGTTTTCTATTTGAAAGACTTGAGTCAACTTCTAAGCAACAAGGACAAGTTTAAGTTTTCTAAAAGAAATTGATCTTAATCTAATCTATGGAGATCATAGAAGAAGTCTAAAGTTTTCTATTTGAAAGACTTGAGTCAACTTCTAAGCAACAAGGACAAGTTTAAATTGATTCTGATAAGTTTTATTCAAGGAACACAGTCAAAGAGTCGACCCCCGCAAAACATGAGTCGACCCTTGTGTAATAAACAAAAAGTTTTTTATTATCTGAGAAAAGCTTGAAGACTCGATCCTTGTTCAAAATGAGTCAACCTCCGAAATTGAAGAGTCGACCCTTGTGTTTGAAGAGTCGACCCCTGCTCAGTCTCAGCACCGGCCAAAAAACTAAAGCGTGAGCCGACCCTTGTGTTTAAAGTGGCGACTCCTGATGAAGATGAGCCGACCCTTAAGAATTAAGAGTCGACCTTTTGAAGTTGACACAGCAAAAGCTCTCTCCACGATTTGAAGTGCCGATCCAGAAAGAACATGAGGACCCCTGAGATACATGAGTCGACACTTGTACTGCTGGGACCACAACGGGAAGCTGTGAACGATTTTTGTCTTCTTCTGTAACAGAAAAAGATTCTCATCAGAATGGAAAGAAAGGAATTCAAATTCCGCCGAAGAATTTGTCTATAAATACGAGGGAACCTCAGAATGGAAACAACAAGAAAAGGGAAAAGATTCCATTGAAAACAAAAAAGTTTTCACTGAGAAAAAGAGAAGAAAAGCTTAACAGTTCATCTTCCTCACCAGCACTGTAATAAGAAACTTTCTCTTGTGAGGAGATCAGTCAAAGTTTCTCACTGCATCGTGAAGAGCAGTTGTTCAGACATTGGAACATCCTTCCATAGCAAACTATTTCATCGGCTTCAGCTTTTTACTTTCATTGATTTATTTTTTATATACTCTGAAGCTTTAAGTTTTCAAATTATATCATTCTTTTAGTTGGATTAATTGCTGCTGTAACAGTTTCATTGATTCGAAACTTGTAAAGGCTTTTCCAAGCCTTGATTGGAAGTTGCTGAATCAGGTATATTCAGCAAGGGTGATAGTTTTGGTTGGTTTATCTGAAAACCAACTAGGCTGTTTGTGGGCCCGGAAAAATAAACGGTGTAAAATTTTTGGTTGGTTTGTCTGAAAACCAATTGGGTTGTTTGTGATCCCGGAAAACAAAAGGTTTTCGGTCGGTTGCCTGGGAAAACCAACTGGATTTTTGATTGTGAGCCTGAAAAACAATCAAGCTGTAATCTGCTGGGTTATAGTGAAAATCTCAAGCTAGGCTTGAGGAGTGGACGTAGGTGCTGGGAGTATATCGAACCACTATAAACCTTGGTATTTGTGATTGCGGTTCTTCTCTTTCTTTCCTCTGCATATTCCTTACTGCATTCGTAACTTTTATTTACTATCATATTTGTACAATCTCATTTCCGCTGCTAAATCTATAACATATTAGTAACTCATTCTCTCCATACGTTTCAACGTTAATAATTTTTTTAAGAGACCCAATTCACCCCCCCTCCTTGGGTTGCACCTCTGGGTAACAAGTGGTATCAGAGCCTGGTACTCCAGAAACTTTTTGATCTAACAATTAAGAGTTAAAGGTCATGGCAGCCACTATGGGATCCTTTGTTGCCGAAGGGCAATCTACCAATAGACCACCTCTTTTCAATGGCACAAATTTTACTTATTGGAAAGCTCGTATGAGAATTTTTATTCAAGCACTTGACTATGACTTATGGACTATTATTATTAATGGACCTCACACACCAACTAAAATTGTTGATGGCATCACCTTATTCAAACCTGAGATTGAATGGGATGACCATGATAAAAGAATGGCTCAGCTAAATGCAAAAGCCATGAATGTTCTTTACTGTTCTTTAGATGCAAATGAGTTTAATCGTATATCTATTTGCATGACTGCTAAAAAAATCTGGGATAGGCTGGAAGTTACATATGAAGGCACTAACCAGATCAAAGAATCTAAAATCAGTATGCTAGTGCATAAGTATGAACTATTTAGAATGGAAAATAGTGAATCTATAACTGAAATGTTTACTAGATTCACTGATATTATAAACGACCTGAAAAGCCTTGGTAGATCTTACTCTAACAGTGATCTTGTTCGAAAAATTTTTAGGTCTCTTCCTAGAGCATGGGAAGCAAAGGTCACTGCTATTCAAGAAGCCAAAGATCTCAATTCTCTTCCACTGAAAGAACTGCTGGGTTCCTTAATGACTTATGAGCTCTCAATGAAACAAAATCTTGAGGAGAATGAACCTAAGAAGCGCAGAACCATCGCTCTTAAATCTACTCTGCATCAGGATGAAAGTGAGGATTCTGAACCTGATGATAGTGAGGAAATGGCCCTGATTACAAGAAAGTTTAGAAAATTCTTTAGAAGAAATAGAGAAAACTTTAAGAAAAGGCCTGTGATCAAGGGGGAGCAAAGCAAAGAAAATAAGGAGCAATATGTTTGTTATGAATGCAAAAAGCTTGGACACTTTCGAACAGAGTGTCCTCTATTAAAGAAGGCTCCGAAGAGGTTAATGAAGAAAACTATGATGGCTACTTGGAGTGACAGTGATGAATCCAGCTCTGGAGAAGAAGAACGGCAACAGGAAGCTGCAAACCTGTGTCTAATGGGACACGAAAATGAGGCATATCTGAATACTGATTATGATTTCACTTTCGATGAGCTTCAAGATGCTTTTTTTGAGCTTATGATTGAATATAAAAAGCTTAGCTTAAAGAACAAGGAACTGAAGACTAAGAACCAATCTTTAGAAAAAGAAAATACACTGCTTCTGGATAACAAGAAGAAACTGCATTAACAAAATCAGAAGTTAGCTAATGAAATTGAAAAACTGAAACCTATAGTTGATAAATTCATCCTAAGCTCTGAGAAATTGAATTTAATTCTAGAAAGTCAGAAAGCTGTTTATGATAAAGCTGGTTTAGGATATAATTCTTGGAAGAAACAGAAATCATTGAAAAATATTTTTGTGAAACCCGCTTATGTTAAACCGAAATTTGTACCATTCAAATTGGACAAACTGAAACATAGATATGCCACTTACAATCCTATAAGTCAGAATCATATGAACAATGTTTCAATTAAAAAGATATGGGTTCCAAAGGGAACCATTATTGCTAACATTCAAGGACCCAAGAAAGCTTGGGTACCAAAGATAAAGAATTGAATTTCTGTTTTGCAGGTGTGTCTAGCATCCTAAGCATCAAACAGAAAATGGTACTTAGATAGTGGGTGCTCTAAACACATGACAGGGGATGAATCCCAATTCATGTCCCTCAAAAAGAAAGATGGAGAAATGGTTACCTTTGGTGATAATGGAAAAGGCAAAATCATTGGTATTGGTAACATTCGGATTTCACCAACTACTTTTATTGAAAATGTTTTATTGGTAGATGAATTGAAACATAATTTGCTAAGCATTAGTCAATTCTGTGATAAAGAATATGTTGTGACTTTTGAATCATCACTATGCTTAGTTTCTAGTAGTAATGACAGTGGTATAATATTTACTGGACATAGACATGGAAATATATATTTAGTTGACTTAGATCAAATACTCATGAAAAACATGGACTGTCTAGTAGCAATGAAGACCAAAAATAGTGAAGCCAGCTAGTTATGGCATCGAAAATTAGCTCATGCAAGCATGGACTTAATTTCAAAACTTATCCGAAAAGAACTTGTTTTCGGCTTGCCCAAATTGTCATTTGAAAAAGATAAAATCTGCTCTGCATGCCAACTAGAAAAATAGACCAGAACCTCCTTCAAGTCTAAAAATGTTGTTTCCACTAATAGGCCTTTAGAGCTTCTGCATATGGACTTATTTAAACTAACTAGAACTGCAAGCCTAGGAGGAAAACTTTATGGCTTTGTTATTGTGAATGATTTTTCTAGGTATACATGGATTTTATTCTTGGCACACAAAAGTGAAGCATTTTCAGCTTTCACTAAACTGTATAAAAAGATTTCAAATGAATATGGACTGAAAACTATTAAGATTAGAAGTGATCATGGAACTGAATTTGAGAATCATAATTTTGAAAATTTCTGCACTGAAAATGGTATTGATCATAATTTTTCTGCAGCAAGAACACCGCAACAAAATGGTGTTATAGAGAGAAAGAATAGAACATTTACTGAAATGGCTAGGACAATGTCATGTGAGAGTGACTTACCTAAGTAATTTTGGGCTGAATCCATAAATACAGCTTGTCATGTTCTTAATAGAGTTACTATTAGGTCAATTTTAAATAAAACTCCTTATGAATTTTTGAAAAATAAGAAACCAAATCTTTCATACTTTCATGTTTTTAGTTGCATCTATTTTGTTCTAAATAATGGTAAGGACAACTTGGAAAAATTTGATTCAAAATCAGATGAAGCTATTTTTCTTGGATATTCTTCATCAAGCAAAGCATATAAAATATTTAACAAGAGAACTCTAGTTGTAGAAGAGTCAATACATGTTATCTTTGATGAATCTAATGACCCTTCATCAAGGAAGAATTTAGATCTCGATGATGATGCAGAAGAATTCAATAAGCAAGCCAAAGAATTGACCCTAAAGGATGTGTCTGAATCTGAAAATTCAGAACATAATCAAAATCAGAAAGAAGAAGATCAAATGTTTAATGATAAAACTAGTCTACCAAAAGAATGGAGGTATGCACATAGTCATCCTAGAGAACTAATAATAGGTGATCCTTCACAAGGAATTAGGACTAGATCCTCCATTAGAGATATTTGTAATCATCTTGCATTTATTTCTCAAATAGAACCAAAATTTTTTGAAGAAGCTGAAAAAGATAACAATTGGTTAATGGCAATGCAAGAAGAACTGAATCAATTTGAAAGAAACAATGTTTGGAATTTAGTTAGAAGATCTGAAAATACTTCTATAATTGGAACAAAATAGGTTTTCAGAAATAAATTAATTGAGGATGGAATTGTAATTAGAAATAAGGCTAGATTAGTTGCTAAAGGATATAATAAAAAAGAAGAAATTGATTTTGATGAAACTTTTGCACCTGTAGCTAGACTTGAAGCTATCAGATTATTACTTGCATTTGCATGCTTCATGAATTTTAAATTATTTCAAATGGATGTCAAAAGTGCATTTCTAAATAGTTTCATAACTGAAGAAGTTTATGTAGAACAGCCACCTGGATTTAAAAATCATAAACTTCCAGATCATGTTTCTAAATTGAACAAAACACTTTATGGCTTGAAGCAAGCTCCTAGAGCTTGGTATGATAGACTAAGTAACTTTTTAATAAGGAGCAATTTTTCAAGAGAAAATGTTGATAAAACTCTCTTTATTAAAAAGAAAAATTCTAATATATTGATTGTTCAAATATATGTTGATGATATTATATTTGGAGCTACTAATAAAAGTTTATGTGAAGAATTTGCTAAGCTCATGCAAGGTGAGTTCGAGATGAGTTTGATGGGTGAACTCAACTTTTTTCTTGGACTCCAAATCAAGCAAACAAGAGATGGAATCTTCATCTGCCAAAGCAAATACACAAAGAAAATCTTAAAGAAGTTTGGTATGGAAGATTCAAAATCAATAGGTACTCCTATGAGCTTCTCTTGTAAATTAGAAAAAGATGAGCATGGTAAATCCTTTGATTCAAAGCTGTATAGAGGAATGATTGGATCTTTACTTTATCTTACAACAAGTAGACCTGATATAATGCATAGTGTTTGTATGTGTGCAAGATATCAAGTAAATCCTAAAGAATCACACTTAATTGCTGTTAAAAGGATATTAAGATACTTAAAAGAAACACAACACCTAGGTTTATGGTATTCTAAGACATCTACAATTGACTTGATAGGATATTCAGATGCTGATTTTGCTGGTTGTAGATTAGACAGAAAAAGTACAAGTGGAACTTGTCAATTCCTTGGAACAAACTTAATTTCTTGGTTTAGCAAGAAATAAAACTCCGTAGCACTATCTACAGCTGAGCTTGAATATATTGCTGCAGGAAGTTATTGTGCCCAAATCCTATGGATCAAGCAACAGCTTGAGGATTATGGCATAAAACAAAATAAAATTTTTATAAGGTGTGACAACACTAGTGCCATAAATTTGACTAAAAATCCCATACAACACTCAATATCTAAACATATAGAAATCATCCATCATTTCATAAGAGATCATGCTCAACATGGGGATATAAAAATGGAATTTATAAATACTGATAAACAAATTGCAGACATTTTCACTAAATCTCTTAATGAAGAAGTATTTTGTAAATTTAGAGGTGAATTATGCATTTGTGATCCATTTTGATGACTGATTATGACTGATAAATTGTGTATTTTGATTGACTATCATTGGTTGAATTTTAATTAATTTGATCCTTGGTTTGCAATTAAGTTTTATATGTTATTCAAAAGATTTTGTCTCTTGAATAGTCTGAGGAGACGACTCATGTAAATGAGGAGTCGACTCATGAAGTAAGGGACGACTCTTAAGTTAAAAGAGTCGACCCCTAACTCATAAGAGACGACTCTTAAGTTAAAAGAGTCGACTCTTAGTTCATCGGAGATGACTCATGAGTTAGATGAGTCGACTAAAGAGGAAACTATTCGAAACAGATTCTAAAAGGCTTTCTCTCTCTCTCGGAAACGTTGAACCTGAAATGTTTCATAACCCTTAGAGTGCCTTTTTGGTCTTCAAACTCTTCTTCGAACCAGAAACACCCAAAAATCCTAAAAAATTCTTTCGAGGTTCTGATTGATCTTCCAATGGTGAGAATCAAGCAAGTAACATCTGGACCAAAAAGAAAGAATACCACTCCACATACAGAGAGGAGAACGAAGGCTAGGGCAGAGAATCCATAGAAGGAAGTAACACCACCGCCTTAACCCATTACGACTTCTCTATCACCTCCATCCTCAGTATCCAGATAAGGATCTCTCTCCATAAGAAATGTATCGACAGGAAGGAGAGTGGATTTTGAATTTCTGGAGAAAGAAAATTTTTCCTTAGGGCAGAATCTTAAGGATATGGGTTGGGAATACCTATGCTCTCTGAATGTGCCAACCTACCCAGACCTCGTACGAGAATTCTACAACAATGCCAGATATGGAGAAGGACAGATCTCGTCCAAGATAAAAGATGTACCTATTTAGTTTACTGAAGAGATTCTTAGAGATACCCTTCGGATTCCAAATGATGGAGAAAATAGAGATCATATAGAAAATATGAATGAAGGGATTAGTACCATTTTAAATAGAGAAGTCATAGGAGATTGGACTGAGATCAGTGCCAATCAACTGAATGCAGAGATGCGTCTGCTGCATCACATGATCAACAAGATGTTTTTCCCAAAGACAGGAAAATTTGATCATGTTTCAGAAAGGGATATACTAGTAATGCACCATATCATCCAAGGACTCCCACTGAACCTACCCTGCCTGATGCTTAGATACATGGAAGCTCAAGGTCAAAGAAAAGGAGCTTCACTTCCTTATGGTATGGTCTTAACTCAAGTCCTCTGTAACTTCAATGTAAATCTAGAAGGAAAAACCAAGAAAGAATTATCATCTTCTGATGTTTACAATGACAAATCACTGAAGAGGATGGGATTTGTCAAATCTGAGGGAACATGGACTCATAAAGGGAAAGGATCTCAAGATGAAAGTGGTCAAGACACTACTACACCACTAAAAAGCAAAAGAATCCCTACACAAGCACCTCCAACAGAACCACCAGTCAGTCAGCCTCCTCCAATACAAAGGCCATCAGATCCTCCACTCAGACTTGAGAAATGGCAGTTGAAATTTATTGGAGACCATATTATAAAAGCAATGTTCAATTCTGGAGTATGCTGGAATTCGGTTGTTGACCTCATTGACTTGGTTAAAGAAATAAAATCTGAACTGCAAGGATTGAGTTAATTAGCAGCTAACCAGCAAAGAAGAATTACTGAGATTGAAAAACAGCTGCAAGCACAAGAAAATTCTGTTCAAGGCACTGTACAAGAACTGAAAGAAGAACACAGTCAGCTCACTAGCTCCATCACTGTACTAAACAGTAAAATTGACAAGCTGATGGAAGAGCCAAAGGAAGATCAGCCTGGACCTTCATCTTCAAAACATTGAACCTAGACTGACCCTAGACTGAAACTACCCTTAGCTTAGACTGAAACCCATGTTTTCAAAACATAACCTTGTACTAAGCTGAGTTTCATGACTTTTTTTTTTGCACACTTGTATGCTGTCTGATACAAATTGATCTTAATTGTAATCTTTTCGATTTATCAAGTATACTTTATCTATCAAATGTAATGAATGCTTACCTTTCTTGAAATGCAGTGAATGTCTTTATTGGTTTGTATGCTGCTCTGATACATATTGAATCAACTCTTAATCCTTAATGTTAGTATCAGAAATTATGTTTAATTTCCTTCCTTTTGTTGATGACAAAAAGGGGGAGAAATATATAGAGATAAGAAATGTGAAAATAATTTAGAATACAAATCGGAAGAATTATATGAAAAAGAATTCTAATCTGAGCAATCTCTACATTAAGTATAATATATAGGGGGAGATTTAAATTATGATGGTAAACAAAACTTAAGAAATTTGAAGAACAAGAACTCTGCATAATTCAAATGGTTATAACTGTTAGGGGGAGATTTTTTTTTCTTAATTTGATGAAATTATGCATATATTTCTGAATGTCATATTTGCTCGAAACTTCATTATAAAATTTTGATAATTGCTGTGAAAGCTATTATAAAATTTTTTTTAACTCAATGGTTTTGTCATCATCAAAAAGGGGAAGATTGTCAACCCTAAAGGATGAATTTTGATGATTACAAAACACTTGAGATCATGTTGTGTATTAATGACATTGGCTTAATTATGAAGTTTTATAAGTCAAGAAAAATCAGAAGAATTGAAGCACTGCAAAATCTTAAGTTCTTCGCAAATATCTCATTGGACATGTTTTAAAAGGAATTGATCTTAATCTAGTCCATGGAGATTAGAGAAGAAGTCTAAAGTTTTCTGTTTGAAAGACTTGAGTCAACTTCTAAGCAAAAAGGACAAGTTTAAGTTGATTCTGATAAGTTTTATTCAAGGAACACAGTTAAAGAGTCGACCCCTGCAAAACATGAGTCGACCCTTGTGTAATAAATAGAAAGTTTTTTATCGCCTGAGAAAAGCTTGAAGAGTCGACCCTTGTTCAAAATGAGTCAACCTCCGAAATTGAAGAGTCGACCCTTGAGTTTGAAGAGTCGACCCCTGCTCAGTCTCAGCGCCGGCCGAAAAACTAAAGCGTGAGCCGACCCTTGTGTTTAAAGAGGTGACTCCTGATGAAGATGAGCCGATCCTTAAGAATTAAGAGTCGACCCTTTGAAGTTGACACAGCAAAAGCTCTCTCCACGATTTGAAGTGTCGATCCAGAAAGAACATGAGGACCCCTGAGATACATGAGTCGACCCTTGTACTGCTGGGACCACAACGGAAAGCTGTGAACGATTGTTGTCTTCTTCTGTAACAAAAAAAGATTCTCATCAGAACGGAAAGAAAGGAATTCAAATTCCGCCGAAGAATTTGTCTATAAATACGAGGGAACCTCAGAATGGAAACAACAAGGAAAGGGAAAAGATTCCATTGAAAAAAAAAGTTTCCACTGAAAAAAGAGAAGAAAAGCTTAACAGTTCATCTTCCTCACCAGCACTGTAATAAGAAACTTTCTCTTGTGAGGAGATCAGTCAAAGTTTCTCACTGCATCGTGAAGAACTGCTGTTCAGACATTGGAACATCCTTCCACAGCAAACTACTTCATCAGCTTCAGCTTTTTGCTTTCATTGATTTATTTTTTATATGCTCTGAAGCTTTAAGTTTTCAAGTTACAGCATTCTTTTAGTTGGATTAATTGCTGCTGTAACAGTTTCATTGATTTGAAACTTGTAAAAGCTTTTCCAAGCCTTGATTGGAAGTTGCTAAATCAGGTGTATTCAGCAAGGGTGATAGTTTTGGTTGGTTCATCTGAAAACCAACTGGGTTGTTTGTGAGCTCGAAAAAACAAACGGTGTAAAGTTTTGGTTGGTTTGTCTGAAAACCAACTGGGTTGTTTGTGATCCTGGAAAACAAAATATTTTCGGTTGGTTGCCTGAAAAAACTAACTGGATTTTTGATTGTGAGCCCGAAAAACAATCAGGTTGTAATCTGCTGGGTTATAGTGAAAATCTCAAGCTAGGCTTGAGGAGTGGACGTAGGTGCTGGGAGTGCACCGAACCACCATAAACCTTGGTGTTTGTGATTGCGGTTCTTCGCTTTCTTTCCTCTGCATATTTCTTACTGCATTCCTAACTTTTATTTACTGTCATATTTGTGCAATCTCATTTTCGTTGCTGAATCTATAAGATATTAGTAACTCATACTCTCCATACGTTTCAATATTAATAATTTTTTTAAGAGACCCAATTCACCCCCCCTCTTGGGCTGCACCTCTGGGCAACATTTGCCCCCCACTTTCAAGGCCGAACTACATTTCAATTTGGGTGGCAGAAGCCATGTTGTCATCTCAATCGAGGATGGAGCTTTAGTCAGGAAGCCTTGAATGCATTGGTGACGAAGGCGGCGATGGAGATGGCAGCAAAGGATGAAGTCCTTTTTCTTCTCGCTTGGGTAAACTAAGCTCAATGTACTATTTGTTTTGCCCATCCTCTATGAAGGTCAGTGTAAAGGTTCACAACATAATGAAAACAAAGAATTTTCTAAGTACCTTGCTTCAGTTTTTGTCCTTATTGACTGCCTTTTGTTTCAGTTCAGGTCGTCACCCCCAAACTTTGACCTTTTGTTGTAGCACTTTTTGCTCAGTTTCTATCGAGGTCAAATGTATATTGTTGCCCAGAAGACAACCCAAGAGAGGGGGGATGAATTGGGTCTTTAAAAATTATGCTATTCAATTTATACTTAGTGAAAGCTTTCCTGATTTTAAGCTGAAGTAATAATGAAAATGCAGTAAGGAAAGGAAGACAATTAAATCATAACACAAACACATAAGGTTTTATAGTGGTTCGGAGCTAACTCTTACTCCTACGTCCACTCCCCAAGCTTCACTCGAAAATTCACTATAATCCTCAGATTATAGCCCGGTTGTTTTGTGAGTTCACAACCCAACTCGTTGTTTTACCGAGATCACTGAGGTAGCTTTGATTGGAGAGAAAGCTTTGAATTCAACTACTTGCTTTTCTTCTCTCTCTTTTCTTTGAATAACCCTTGAATGCTTTTAATGATGTGTATGTATTGAATACTCTTTTAGGATCCTTTGAATACTTTGAGTTGTTGCTGAAAAACTATAAAACACACCTTCATATAGCCTTCTTCTAGAGAAATAGCCGTTAGACACTGAAATCTAGCTGTTCTGCCATTTCTGAATTTCTGACAAACTAGCCGTTTGAGTTCCAGCAAATTTGGAGTCGACTCGGGCAATTTGAAAGATCGCTTACCTGAGGTAAGAGATGTCTCACAGCTGTTGGGAGTCGGCTCGCGATTGGGCTCTTCAAAAATTGCCTTCTGTCATTTTTGCCGGAGACGGCTCGTGAAACTCTAGGGTCGGCTCGCATTCTGCCTCTATAAAAACGACTTTCTATCTTTTCTGAGAGAGACGACTCGCGCACAGTGGAAGATGTCTCACGTTCTACTTCATTGAAAACAGTCTTCTGTCTTTATTGAGAGAGACAGCTCGCGCTAGTCTGGAGTCGACTCACGTTTGCTAGTCTGGAGTCGACTCTCGTTCTACTTCATTAAAAACGGTCTTTTGTCTTTACTGAGAGAGATTGCTCATGCTAGTCTGGAGTCGACTCGCATTCTGCTTCATTGAAAGGTGCTGTTCTTAGAGACGGCTCGCGCTCAGTTGGAGACATCGCATGTTCTGGCACGTTTGAGACAGTCTTCTGTTTTTACTATGAAAGTCGACTCGCCTTAGTCATGAGTCGACTCGAGGATGTGCTAGTCTATTTTCTAAGTGGCAGAGACATCTCGTCCACAGTAGGAGACGTCTCATGGACTGTCTAATTGCAACTAAGGTTCTTTTTAATTTAAGGTTCTTTGAACCTTTTTCTAATAAATTTTTCTTAAGTTTTTATGTATTTTCTCCTGAAACACTTACTTAAATTCATTAATACAATAAGAAATATACTCAAGTATTTTGGGCTTATCAAAATCAAATAGGGGATCAAACACAATTAATCAACATATATGTAGAAAAACAATAAAAATAAAAAAAATTTTTGAAGTACCTGACTTCAATTCTCATGCTTCCTGTTTACTTTTGCTTAAGCTCAGGTCATCGCCCCAAGCATTGACCTTTTGGGTAGTTCCTTTTGTTCGGGCTCAATATATATACTAAAAGATAATGAAAGCAAAAGAATTTCCAAAGTCCTGATTTTGGCCTTTACTTGTGTTCGACCACTTCTCGATTTGAGCTTGGTTTGTCACACCGAGCTCTTCCCCTTGGGGGCCTTTGGCTTATCTTGGGCTTCTTGGTTGACCTTGGGGTTGGCTCCAAAAGAAAATCTAAGTGGGCTCGATGTTGAGGAGGCCAGTGCCTCCTTTCATTTTCGGAGAATGGTCTCGGAGGGATCCCACGCAAGATCAATTTAGGGAGGCCCCAGGCATCTTCGAGGTGTCTCTTTTATTGGGGCCCAGGCATCATCGAGGTGTCCCAAGTCGAATATGTTTGTCGTAATTGTCCAATATGAAGACAAAAACATGACGAGAAGAATTTTTATTAGAGATATCTTCAGGCTATAATGGATCTCACTAAGAGTAGATGCGGAGGTTGTCCGAGTTCTGAGTCTGCAGGATCGGAGTGCTGTCGAGGTGCTTTATGGAGATTCGTACAAGGCTGGAGCACGACGTTGGCATGCAGCGCACCATGGGATCCTCATGATCTCATGCTAGTTGGTCCTTCCTTCAATCGATGTTGATGTAACTAGGTGTTGGGCCCTCCTTCTAGCACCAATCTATTGCCATCAATATCCGTTCTGGTTGTGGAGGCTCGAAGGGTGCCCATCAATCTATAGAGAGATGCCAATTTGTACCCAAAGGAAGAAGAGAAAGGATCATCAGGTCGCCTCCGGATAGGCCCTCTGATGCCTAAGTCAAAGAGGGATTTAGAATAGCAATAGAAAATAGAAAATATGAAGGAAAATATTAGTGTGGAATATTGTCTTGTTCTAATCAAAGTCCTCTGGTCGGCCTTCTAACTTTGGCATTTTTACTCGGCCTCGATCTTCATCTCAACCTGCAACTTCACCTTGGCCTTAGGCTTCACCTCAGTCTTGAACTTCTCCTCAGACTTGGGCTGATGCAGGAACATGAGCCCAAGCATGGGGCGTGTGTGGAGATTGAGTTCCCTCCTTGGATATGCACCAAATCACATTGGGTTCCAAGAGTTTCAGCACTAGAACACATTCGGTCCGAGATTTTCAGCACCTAGTTACATTAGGTTCTAGTGTTTCAACGCCCAATTACATTGAGTCCTAGTGGCATTGAAGAGTCCTAATTTATTTGGAGTCTTTGTAATAAGTCCATATGTCGTGTGAAAGAATCCTAGCTAATTTGGACTCTTAGTCATGTGTCAATTAAAAAGTCTAAGTTAATTAGGAGTCTTGAGTTAAGGAGTTTGGGTCTAATAATGGGTGTGTCCAATGTTACATTAAGTCCTTTTCTTTGGGGCATGTCAAGTCCCCTTGAGTTAGTGTCCAACGCCTAAATCATATTGAGTCCAAGCATTGAAGAGTCCTTATGTGTGTCGAGTCTAGTCATTTAGTCCTCATGACGTTTGGAAAGAGTCCTGGCCGACTTGGACTCTCATTCCATACGCCATGAAGAGTCCAAGTCGAGTGGGAGTCCTATCTTGTTAGTTGATTTAGTCAATTATTTAAATTAAAAGAGTCCATGTCAACTAGGAGTCCTTGTTAAAGAAGGAGTGCCCACAATTTCAGATTGTTAGAGTCCAACTTATCCTAACCTCTTGCTCTATATAAAGGAGAGGTTGAAGAATAAAATACAAAGAATAGAATTTGCATTGAGAGCCTCTCTCATGAAGGAAGTGAGACGCTTTCCTTTTCTTTTCTTGGTGAGATGCCAAACCTTGGTAGGAATTAGTGAAGGTGACACTCCTCCTTCTTCACATTATCCCTTGGATTTGTGTGAGGTTGAGACTCCCTCATCCAAATCTATATTTATCTTTCCTTCCCCCACGTTTTCAGCAATATCCCTTCTTTTTCTCATGCCACAACCGATTTCTCATGCCATATTCTCTTCTTAATTAAGAGTCGTAGTAAGAAGGACTCCTCCTTTCATTCTCATGCCTTCCTAGCCCTATCCTTGTTCTCACATCAACAACTCCTCCCCTTCCCATGGCAATAACCAATTCTTATCTCGCCACCAACCTAGAGTCCTAATCCCATTGAAAGTCCTCATCCCTATCTGATGGCATCCATATCCCACGCCCCAACCCAATCACTCTTTGGGTTCCAAACAAATTAAGCCCAAACCCAATCAAGTTAGGGTCCCAACCCAACTCCATCCACCCCTAACCCAATTAAGCACAATCTCCAATTTCAGTCGTCAACCATTGAACTCAATTGATCTAATTGGTCATCCTCTTCATCTCCATCTTTCTTTTTCCTTCCACAAGAAACCCTAGCCGCCATTGAAAGAAAAAAAGAGAGAGAGATCAGCCGCCATCTTCCAAGTTTTAGCAAACACCCATCCTCATTTGCGTCATGGGCTTAGCCTTGGTTGTGGACTTCTCCTCAGACTTGGGTTTCACCTTGGCCATGGACTTCACCTCACCCTTGGGCTTCACCTCGGCCTTGGGCTTCACCTCGGCCTTGGGCTTTACCTTGGCCTTGGCTTTACCTCGGCCTTGAACTTCACCTCAGCCTTGGATAGCTCATGGACTTGCTAACCTGCCAAAAGGGAAGAGGGTAGAATGAAAGACAAGAGGTTGAGAGCCTCCTACCATAAGACATTTATGCTGCGAGAGCCCCTAGCTATGATAGCTTCAGCTTATGAGAGCCCCTCTTTTGGGGTCTAATAAGGAAAATACTGGACACCCTGATGTAAATCGAGGCAAATAGCTTTGGTTTGGTGAATGACTTCGCCTCTGATTGAGGAGTCACCAGCCATGGGGAACAATCAGCATGCGTCGACAAGGGTTGATAGTCCCAACAATTGACGGCCATAGTAGTCCATAGTCGCGGCGACATCACATCCTGCGCCCTACTAGCGCACTCTGCTACCCATGTGGACTAGCACCCATGCCACAACCATACCACTAGACATGGTCTAGCCATCATTGCATACCACATTGGCCCAGATAATGACAAACTTACTTTTCCAAATAAGGGGAGCAACCTGGAAGACCTTAGGTACATAGTATACCGCAATATCCTATCCTTCTTATAGAGCCCTCACTTTGCTGAAATTTGTTCCTTCTATCATATTGCCTCATTGCTCTGACTTATGCATCAGAGCATCCCCCATTGGAATTTCTCTGACAAGCAGACTTCTTGTAGGCCACCCAACGGAGGAGTCCAGCACCCAATGCCTCAACCATCTTGCTCAACCTGTCTCTAGCTAACCTCAAGGTCGTCCATGCTGCACTCATATGCTACATTTTTAACAAATTTTTTGAAAAGCCCAATTCACCCTCCTCTTGGCTGTATAGCTGGGCAACACACATCTAGATCGAACTTGGAACCATTGATAGAGAGACCTATTGCATTCATGATCAGTATGTGGGTCTCCCACGAGATGAGTTGCTAATTTTTACATCAAGCTAAGTCTCTCATAGTAATAATTTTCTCTAGCATTTAGGCTTAGGATGCCAACCAAGAACAAACTTGGTACTCTCCATGGACCAAGTTTCCCTCCAGCCGTTATGACTAAGGTGACTAGTACTGTCGGGCCACATCTCTGCCTCCCATTCATTAAGGGGTGGCTGACTTTCTTGCCTCAAGTATAGATTCTCTTGGTCCGGTATGATCCCTTCTACATGGGTATAACTTTTCTATCTTGGTCTGAGAATTTCGGAAACTCCACCGAATACTCTTTGGCCTCATTCTCTTGCTTGGCCAAAATCAAATATCAGATATGTTGAAAATCCTGACACTATTTAGTGAAAACTAATAGACCGATTTACTCAAAGGGTATTGCTAAATTAAAAAATATAAAAAAATAGATCTCAATACATATAATAACTTTGTCTTTTATTGCACTGTGAAATTACATCCAAATTAGAAGTGATGGCATCTCGATGTTTTGGTTTGTAGTTGAATCCTAGATATGGCAAATTTTTCTTTCAAATCTTATTCAGATTTTTCTGATGTTGCCAAATATGTCCATAGTAGGTCTAATGATTGTTCTACTTGAAGATTTACATCTTCAGAAAGGTGCATATAATTGACTATATGTCTCATTTTATTTCTATTGTTATGATGCAAATCTCTTAGTGGAGGGGGTTAGGGCTTCACCCCTCAAGAGTGCTCCACTTATGTTTTTGTTAAATCACCAGCCCCTTTCAATTTTTAGTTTATTTTTTCTTTTCTCTCTCTATTTTCTATATTAGTTATCCTTTTAACTCTTTTTCAAGTGCTACAACTGGTGGAAGACCATTACAATTTCTCTTTTTCTCTCGGCTCCATGAGACTCCTCTTTATAAGAGGCTCCATTGTACTAAAAATCCTATCATAATAATTTAATATACATTTTATATTATTCAACTCTTATATATGTATGGCTACCAATGTACATATGATACCTTCCAAATATATGCTTGATACATTATGAGAATAATCACATGCATGGTATGAATTAACATATTGTAAGGACTATGCATTATGATATATATAGTAGATATCTCCCTTCACAAAAGTCAAAGGTCATAATAGTTCACTATGCAATCAATGAAAATAGAGAGCTTTTTCAACATACCTGATTATCTGATTTGGTCAATACCTGGCCAATATCAGAAATTGTCAACCGAGATGAGCTGCAGAGGATCACTAGTGAAGTCCACAAATCCATGCCGATAGTTGTTCATGATTATTTGCCCAGAGTGAAAGGAAAAATTATAACAATTTTATAGCACCCACCATAAGCATCATGAGGGATCGGGGCAACTTACTCAAAGGGTATTTCCAGAGCTTTTCTATGTGATGCGTATCCCAAGTATATATGTCGAAGGGCAATGATAATGCACGAGTCAATTCAACCTGGTACTTAGTGGTCTGTATAATTAAATACTAGTATTTGAATTATGGACAGCTTGGATGTTAGTTTTATACAAAAAAGCCATTGAAAGATCGGAGAAGTGATAAATTCAATATGAAAGTGGAATAAATAAATTATATTATATTATCTAGAAGGAAAAAAGTGCACGAGTTTCGGCCAAGAGGCCAATACAGATAATAATGCTCCACTATGATAGATTCCATTCTATAGAACTTTCACAACTTTTTAGTTTCTTCCACTCTTCTTGGAGAATTTTGGACACCAATTCACAAGCTTCTCCAAAGTCATACTCCTTAGCAAACATTAGTCAATAGAACGAACAGCTCGATCTAGCTCTTCTCACCAATGTTGAAGATCTTCGGCTTGAATTATCAAGGGGAAGACCAAATGATGAAGAATGTCGATGCCTAAGCCATTAGTGAGAAATTTACATTGAGAGAGGCATGCAAGAAAATAAAAAGTTAGAAGGTCTATTTTATGACTATCGGCTACTACAATTCCACAAGTATGAGTATAAAGTTGATTAAACTAATACCCTCAAGATGCTCACTCCACTTCTGACCTAAGCTAGTAGATCCTTCACCATTCTCACCAGAGCTTCAGGACAATCTTGTAGTCTACTCATCGTATATCATCATCAGTTACACCAGAGGTAGATTGAGTGCAGCAAGCTCAGGGCTTAAGTGTGGACTTAGTTGATAAAAGAAGAAATGGAAGAAGGTCCACCTAAAATAGCCCAAAGAAGTTGAGGACGCAGGGTTGGCCAAAGGCCAGTTAAAAAGATGTTGACTTGCCAATTTGAAAGCCCTAAACCAAATAGCAAGCCTCTAATGAGGGTATTCCAATTTGGCTATATCACTTGTTTGTGATGATACTCCAATTTGTGATGGTACTCCAATTCAGCAAACCAGTGAATAATTGATAAATCAAAACAAACGGATTGCTCTACCTAGTATTCAGTCCTACCTATCATGATAAGTAAAAAGATCAGGGCTGCATGATTTATCAGGATCATGAAGAAAGATGGGCGATAAGGAGAAAGATGCAGGGTCTGTTTATAAGGAAAACATGTGCCTTTTCAAAAGATAAATTGAAATCCCTATGAAAGTCTAGAATAATGTCGAATCTCCATCAGTATTGAAGATCATTTGAGTAATATGCAAGCTATCCTAATACGCAAGAGTATTCCTTGGCAAAAGTGGTGACTTTAGCAGAATTGAAAAGATATGAGCACACTACCAAGAGCAAAAGTAGCATTTCGAGAAAAGGGCAGCAATCGATCAAGGGATCTAGACCAAGATCGTGGACTTTCAACTCTACAAATACTAGGGGACGATATCAGACATTTCGTCAGCCTTTTGATTATCGATCAATGAGAAGTAAGGGGCATCATTTACACCCCATGTCAACAATCCAGCTGGAAGCTGAGAGGTTTATGTGAGAGTTATGTGACTCTTGCTGAACTGGATAAGAGTACGGCCATGATAAATTTCACCAAGCAATAAGGCATAGACCGAAGAAGTAGAATTCGGCTATGGTGCTAATCAGTAGCCTGACAAACCAATCACAATACAAAGCACATGAAGTGAAATAGCTAGCAAGAGTAGGCTGAGGTGATTGAATCGATCTCTAAGACATTTCCAAAGTGCGGAAAACTATATTATAGGATAGAGTAAAGGAAGACAGTCAATATAAGATGTCTTAGAAGTCCAAGGTTGAAAAGATATGATTATCGGCATGATAGTTAGTACAAAGCAACTATGCCAACAAATATATAAAGTGGAGGATAATTAACATCAGTTATCCAAACAAATAGAAAGGGAGGCCAATTTTGGTGACAACCATCAGAGTGTGCAATTATTATCTATTTGTATAAATTAGTGAAAATTATACTTTGTAAGACCCTTCGACAATCCAAATCTATGTGTTTTATCTTATTTTAATCTACTAGTAGTTTTTACCTTAGGAGTAACTATAACTTAGAGTCTCTACTATCGTAGCCTAATGCTATACCCCTATCCTTATCTAGATCCATCTCTTTCAAAATGATTGTATGATGGTGGCAAAAGTTCTTGAAAATCAAGATATCTGGAACCATGCTGCTTTCTATCCTCCCTTCAATTGTCATCTTTCTAAGTGATTTGATGTTGGTGGCAGGCTCATGCACATCTACCTCACCATCAGGCTTGTCACCCTTTCTCTCTGCTAATGAGTTCCATAGCACATCCGAACAATATGAAGAAAGGGAAAACCATATTATAACGGCCAAGTACTATATGATCTATCAAACCAATAATTGGACTCCATCAGCCTCAAACCTATCGTGACGAGTCTTCGTTCAGCCTCCTAGCATTTGAAAAGGGATCATGGCAACGAAGTAACAACCACCATAATTTACCTAGATTATCAAGGTGAGACTGGAGATTGCAAGCAAAAATAGGAGAATAAATATGGAAGACCAAATGGGCAACATTGCTTCTAGAGAAACATTGCTCAAGATTTGTACCGACCCTTGATGTCCTCCATAGCCCCTCTTTCACAACGGAAAAAATCAACAAAAAAGGCTTTTATGATCCCCTTCCTCCCCCCTCTCCTTCTCCCTCCTACCTTTGCCTTAGGGTTTTCTTTGGACACAAAGAACCCATGGTTATTTAGAAACAAATGATGACCTCACATGACTCCGCGATATCCATAGCATCCAAACTCCACCACAAATAACTGATATCAAAGGCATTTTCATCCTACTATTTTGTGCTGTGATGACCACTACTACCAATCTATTAACAATGATAAACAGAAGGATGACTTTGAAACAATCTGTAAAATTAAAAAACTACTTTGAAAAATTTTAAAAACAAGGTAGTGTTTTACAGGCTGCCCGAACTAAAAGAGGATGAAACTATAATTTTTGGGTAAAAAAAAAACTCACTACAAAATAGCCACCAGCTAGAGCTAGTTCAACACTTGATGAGCCAACAAACAATTATCTACCTCACCAATACAAAGCATCCGTATAAGCAATCCTGTTGCTTGAGTTTCCAATTAAAGAGCTCAATAATTAAATACACTCACGCCAGAACCCAAATAACCCGACTAATGGCTGGCGCTGTGAGATATGAAGTACAAAGCAATGTTTAAGTTTATTCACAGGGCCATGTTTGCCGTGATCCAAGCTTCGTCAAATTCAAGAGAAAGGGAAAATGTTCTCCAGCACAGATAATAATAAGGATAAACGGCCAGTACAGGCTAGCATTTGATTTCAAGGGGGAGAAGGTTTTCTTTTGCACAAAATACCTGATAAACTCGGAAGCCATGAAACACAAACACCAATCACCAAATTATACAACCCCCATTTTGCCTAACAAAAAGAAGCAGAACAAGACGGCCGGAAAAGCAAGAATGAACAACAGAAGAGTCGGAACCAACTATACCCCGTATACAGGCCCTAATCCAAAATCTTTTTTACGTACTAAATTACACTGGAAATAAAGGCAACCTCTATCCTAGTGGGGGCCATGATTAAAGAACAGGTCGAAAAACCAAAGTGGGCAGTATCACCAATTAAAAACACTATCATGCAGTCCAAAAGACTTCCCCATGAACAAGCATCTAAATGAACTACAACATCCACAAAATCAGTAAGCCAGGAACTTGCAACCCCAGTTCTCAGCCGGTGCTCTGTAATTAATGATCAACATTTCATCCTCCTGTTTTCAATTTGCAGGAACAGATGCAATGGCATATGTTCAGGAAAAATGCCCGAGGCTGGTTAGCTGACTTCTAATTGTAGATTTTCACTGGCTTCTCAAATGTGTGACGATTCTGCAAAGGTAAAGAAAAGTCAGGGAAATCAGTCACATTATAGATATTTTTCACCTACTGAATATGCAATAAAAATGAATCAGAAGAAATTTTGCTGTGCACACATGCAATCAAACAAGTGATGATAATAATTCCCAGTGCGAAAGGCAAATATGAAGTTTCAGTAATCTTTTTCAGAATTGTCCATTATTTACACTTTCACCAAAATGACCACATCATAAACACAGGAAGCACCTTACCTGATTTGCTGCATAAGCCCTTTTGGGAGCAGTGTCTGAGTGCTCCAATCCAAGGTACTGCTCCCAAGCTCCATAGACATCTCTTCTCTATACAATAAACACAAGTTAAAGAACATAAGATAGAAGCTTTTAGAACAGAATAAAGGAACCAAAATTAGTTATAATGGAAAACACATACCTGAAAACGACTAGACACAATATCTGAATCCTGAAGGTATTCAGGGCGGCCCATCGACAAAAATGCAAACTTCCACTGATCAAATGAAATTAAAATCAGTATATACCAGCAACTTCAATGTCTTAGGCACAGGTAATAAAAGAAATTAACACGCACAATCTAAAAAATGCATCAGAAATTCAGGCTACATGCTATTTCTTTGGTTCTTTGTATGTGCAAGAAATGTCTTTCCATCTCAGGTATAAAATTGCCCGATGACAGCAGCATTATATTCTATCTATGATACGTCATAATGCATAAAGTTCTTGAATTGTATGCTAATACTGTATTTCATAAAAAAGTGCAAGTAGATTGATATAAATTACAAAGGACAAAACAATCTATAACATCATTCCATCTTGCAATCTAGTTAGCTTAACCCTTCTATGTTTCAAATTGTACTCAATTATTAGAACATTTTATTGCAATAATTTGAACTTCCGTAGTTTAGAAGACCGCAAAATTTGGAGCCGCATCTCCCTCACTTAAGGATAATTAACTGACACCGCAAAGGATACATGGCAGACTAACACTCGCCCTTCAATTTAATTCATGAGACCCAACATAAAGCTGAAAGCCATCACAAGACAGCCTCTGGCAACAAATTAGGTGTGCATGCCCTTCTGGTGTTCAGTAGCCAGGAAAAAGGAAAAGTGCAATGAATGAAATCTCTCACTGGTAATGATTGCAAGCCACGAGGTTGTGCTATTTTGTTCTGAAGAGAACTAAGCAATTACAAACAAAGCTTTTAGGCTAAGATGCAAACATACTCAAATGGTATTTTAAAAGGTGATGAAGTTACCTTAGAGAACTCCTCGTCTGGGACCTGAAGTTTTTTCTGGATCCGTACTTTAACCTCAGCTAAAGTTTCACCTTCATGAATGACCAAAAAGAAAGGCTCTCCAAAGTTCTGAACCTGCTGTTAAAATGAAAAACAAAATTGTTCAAATCTTGTTAAATAAATCTAAATCCAGGAAGACATATAAATGATGTTATAACAGATAGAAAGGAAATGAGCATTTGGTTGAGTGGTGGTAGGGTATAAAAAAGGATGTCTCCAAGTCAAGAAATAGCTGATGTAACAGAAAACATTTAATCACAATTTGCCGAACCGGTACCGAACCGGACGCCCCTCCTTTTCTTGGCGTGAATCAAGGAGAGGGGCGGATGCCCCCTCCCTTGTTTCACCCGCATGAAGGGAGAGTCCCTTCCTTTCATGCTTAGATTTCCTAATCCAATAAGGAATCATGTCATCCTATTGATTAATTGAATCCTAATCCAATTAGGATCCAATATATCCTCCAATTTGATTCATGTGAATCCTAACCCAATTAGGATCCAATTTGGACTTTTATGAACTAAGTTCCTTATCAAATAAGGACTTCTAATTAATTAGGTCTTTCCATCCTTATCTAATAAGGTTAAGCCGAATTGATTTAGTCCAATTGAATCAATCAAATTGCAATCCAATTGCAAATCCTCCTTTAACTCACTAACTCTTAGTGGGTTAAACTAATTATCAATCAAATTGACAATCAAGATTTATTGCGATTCTAAATCGCAATCCAACCGTCGAAACGCTCAAAACCTTTTGTGTGTAACCCCATAGATTCTATTTTGTCTGGTAGTAAGATATATTATGATCTCCATCACAATATCATTGAAACTCCTTTCAATTGGTTGAAACAATTTCAACTCTTCTCTTCAGGGTTCACTGACCATCAAGTGAATGCCTTCGAGTCTCACAATCCACTAATGACACCTAACAGCATGTAGTGGCAACCCAGCAAAACGAATTAGATGAACCTCTAGGTGCAGTTAGCGTATGATACAATCCCTCTATCGTGGATCCCGACAAGACGGAGGTTGTGGATAACTCGTCAAATTCCATCGTCTGTCATATGTTAAGATTTATTTGACTCAAGTTCGAGATTGGAAAACACTTTTTCCAAAATGCCCTGGCCAAGGTCTTTCGAACTCAGCCTCATAAATCACATAGGATCTCTCCTAATCTATCAAGGTCGATAGATCCCATCTAGATACAATTCTAATCTGACAGTGAACCTACTGCAGCCAATCTGCACCACAAGAATCCTTATAGATAGGGCCAATGTTCATGTGCTCATTAAACTACAGCAACCTCACTGTGAATAGCTGAGACATCGCAAGTTTAAGTACCAGTCATACAAAGTAAGTCACTGACGAGTGGATAGATATCCAAGTGACTTCTTGTTTTGGTCATGCCCAGTACCCTTTGTTCTCTAACAAGCACTTGCACAATCACTCCAGTGTCCCCATATTGTGGACTCAAGACTCGTCCATCAAAGCAAGTGATTTGTGCACTAATCTCATCGGATCGATCACCGTCCTTCATGATGATCCATCGATCAGGAGCAAATCAGAAATTAATCACCAATGACACGTCTTAAATTCTCAACTCTTGACAATATGTATCTTATTAATTCCTTGGATGATTCATGGACACATAATAACATGAATGAAATGAATGCCCAATTTTATTAATTAATAAAAAGGTCAAGTACAAATTTGTCCCAAAACTAATACAATGTGTCTGCCAAATTGACTTCTAGAGTATATTTCTAACAATTTTCCACTTGCACTAAAGCCAATCAGACATATATTTAAGCCTCATCTTCTCAAGATATGTTTCTGTCTTCTGCTGACTTAGCTGTTTAGTGAATGGGTCTGCCACGTTGTCCGTAGAGTCACTTCTCTGCACTTCTACATATTTTTTTTCGAGGTAGTCACGTATCAGATGATATCGCCACTCTATGTGCTTGAACTTCTGATGAAACCTTGACTCCTTAGCTAGTGCTATGGCACCATTGTTGTCGCAGTAGAGTATGATGGCATCTGATGATATCACACCTCACTTTCCAACAAACTTCTTGTACTAGAATGCTTTCTTTGCCGCTTCAGAGGCGGCAACATACTCAGCTTCCATGGTAGAATCTGCAATGATCAGTTGTTTGGAACTCTTTCAATTTACCGAACCGCTATTGCATAAGAATACATATCCTGATGTAGACTTTCTATCATCAATGTCAGACATAAAGTTTGAATCTGTATATCCTTCTACTTTTAATTCTGATCCTCCTCCAAAGACCAAGAATATATCCTTAGTTCTTCTCAAGTATTTAAGGATATTTTTCCCAGCTATCCGGTGCTCCTCGCCTAGATTCGATTGATATCTGCTCATGATACTCACAGCATGTACTATATCAGGTGGTGTACATAGCATAGCATATATGAAGCTCCTTATAGCCGAAGCATAAGGGATCCTGCTCATGCATTGAATCTCTTCAAATGTGTTGAGCACATCTTCTTGGAGAGATGAATCTCATGCCTAAGGGATACGAATTCCCTTTTAGAGTTTTCAATGCTGAACCTCTTCAGCACTTCCTCTATGTACATTCTATGACAGGCCAAGCATCCTTTTAGATCTATCTCTATAGACCTTAATCTTCAAAATATAGGATGCTTCCCCAAGGTCTTTCATGGAGAATTTCTTAAACAACCACACCTTGACCAAAGTTAGCATGGGAACATTATTCCCAATTAGAAGGATATCATCCGTGTATAATACGAGGAATACAATAGCCCTCCCACTAACCTTCTTATAAATATATGGTTCCTCTTCATTCTTGATGAAATCAAATTGAAACGAGTATTCCAACTCCGAGATGCTTGCTTTAGTCCATAGATGAACCTTTGCAGTTTGTAGACCTTGTGATCACCATCACTGGAAGTGAAACCCAAAGGCTGCTCCATATAAATATCTTCATCAAGATATCCATTTAGGAATGCAGTTTTCACATCCATCTGTCATATCTCATAATCATGATATGCTGCAACAGCAAGCAACGTTCGAATAGACTTCAGCATGGCTACAGGTGAAAAAATTTTCTGATAATCAATGCATTTGCACTGACTATAACCTTTCGCCACTAGCCTTGCCATATAGGTCTCTACCTTGCCATCCGAACTTAA
The DNA here is from genome assembly GCF_051530095.1 of Phoenix dactylifera. NCBI lineage: Eukaryota > Viridiplantae > Streptophyta > Magnoliopsida > Arecales > Arecaceae > Phoenix > Phoenix dactylifera. Next base: position 2,284,650 of record NC_143207.1, read on the forward strand.
TTTTCTCTTATAGATCCATTTACACCCAATAGGTACTATATCTTCTGGTGGATCTACTAAGGTCCAGACTTGGTTGGAATGTATGGAGTCCAACTCTGACTTCATTGCTTCCACCCATTTTTCAGAATCGATGTCTAACATCGCCTCGTTGTAGGTATTGGGATTCTTACTATGATCCCTATTTCCAATGAGGAACACTTTCTCTACTTCCTCTGTAAGCATACCTAAATACCTTTAAGAAGGATGGAAGATCCTACTAGATCTACGACGTGAAAGAGGTACTACATGTATTGGCTCGATATGAATATGTTCTATAGGCACAGTGGCTCGTTGCTCTTCAGAGACTCTCTCCGAGCTTAATTTTTCTCCCACTGCCTCTATCAAGGATAAACTATTTTTCCAGAAAGGCAGCATATCGACTCACAAATATTTTGTGATCCTCCAGAACGTAAAAATTGTATCCTAATGACTCTTTAGGATATCCAACAAAACGAGCACTAATTGTCCTAGCCTCTAACTTGTCTGCCTGTTGTCGCTTGACGTGGGCTGAACATCCTCAAATCTTAAAATAACCAAAACTCGGTTTCTTACCATGCCATATTTCATACGGTGTGGTAGGAACAGACTTAGAGAGAACTCTATTCAATATGTAAATTGCTGAAAGTAGGGCATCTTCCCAAAGGAATAAGGGTAAATCAGTGAAACTCATCATGGACCTGACCATATCCAATAGGGTCCAATTCCTCCTCTGACACCCCATTGAGCTGAGATGTATTAGGAGGGGTCCATTGTGAAACTATATCATTCTCCTTAAGATAATCATGGAACTATCCACTAAGGTATTCACCTTCTCGATCCGATCGAAGAATCTTAATAAGTTTTTCTATTTGTTTTTCTACTTCATATCTGAACTCTTTGAACTTTTCAAAAGCTTCAGATTTGTATCTAATAAGATACACATACCCATACCGAAAGCAATCATCGGTAAATGTTATGAAGTAAAAATAGCTATCCCTAGCCTGCACATCGAATGGGCCACACACGTCAGTGTGTATTAGGGTAAGTATTTCAGTGGACCTCTCCCCATGTCCTACAAAGGATAATTTTGCCATCTTTCCTTGAAAGCAGGATTCACAAATTGGATATGACTCGAAAGTCAATGAGCCCAGAAACCCATGTTTCTCCAATTTGTTTATTCTGTCTTCTCCTATATGGCCAAGCCTAAGGTGCCACAAATACTTTAAATTTATCTCATCTCTAGATCTTTTGGATCTTATGGTACTCACTGTTTGCTAAGATACATTCACAGATACATCCAAATGTAAGTGATAGAGACTGTCAATCATAAAACCACGTGCAACCATTTTATTTCTCAAATAAACGGAACAGTAGTCTTTACTGAAATTGAATTCAAAATTTTTCTGTGCTAAACAAGATACAGAAATCAAATTTTTGCTAGCAGCAGGTACAAAATAACAGTTCCTAAGTATCAAACTAAATCCAGACGATAATTTCAGAGGATAGGTGTCCATAGCAACAGTAGCAACTCTTGCTTCATTGCCAACCCGAAGGGTTATCGCAGCTTCCGTGAGCCTTCTACTTTCCTTTAGACCCTGCATAGTAGTGTACAAGTGAGCACTAGAATTAGAATCTATAACCCAACTGGAAGTAGAAGAACCGTTAGATTAGTTTCAATAATAGGCATATCTGACATACCTTCAGAAGACGTGTCACCCTTTTTGCTCTTTATACTCCCCATATAGATAGGACAGTTCCTCTTCCAATGGTCGTCTTCATTGCAATAGAAACACTTTCCCTTGTCATCAGCCTTTTTCTTTGGAACATCCTTTCTCGGCTTCTTCTCAGACTTCTGCTTCTTTGTAGACTTCTTTTTTCAGGTAGACTTTCTCTTGGAAGTGGAAGTCAACTCGGTAACGAGAACTATGCCCCTTGAACTCTTCAAGGCCCCTTCCGTAGTTACCAACATATTTAACAATTTCGTCTTGGTGCATTCAATCTTGTTCATATGGTAGTTTACTATAAACTGCCCATATGAAGCAGAAAGGGATTGCAGAATCAAATCAGTTTGCAATTCCTCGTGCATGTTCATGCCGAGCTTCTCAAGCTCCTCCAAGTCCTTTATCATGGTCAGACTATGATCATGGACAGACTGCCCTTCGCACATCTTGGCCTTGAAAAGCTTCTTGGACACTTCAAACCGAGCAATGCGACTCTGTTCACCATACAACTTTTGCAGATGATTTAATGTCCCTGGCAGTCTTCATGCTCTCATTCTGGCATTATAGTTCATTGGACATGGATGCCATTATGTAGCACCTAACTTTATTATCGTCGTCCGTCCACTTAGCATACGTCTCGTGCTGTTCAGCAGTCGGACAGGCTGGTAACACAGAGGTGTCATGGTCCAGCACATACCCTAATTTCTCACAACTTAAAACAATTTTCAGGTTGCGGCGCTAATCTTTATAATTGGATCCGGTCAATCGGTTGTTCTCAAGAATACGGGTCAAGAGATTAGATGCTGACATTTTATTTGTAGGAGTAAAGATTCTAATTAGAATTTTATACTTGAATTTCTATTTGTTTTAGAAACTTTTAAAACAAACACCTTCCACTATTTTCTCGAATCTCTTACACTCCTCTGATAAAGAAACGGAAACCTGCGACTCTAGGTTTCAAGTGGAGTGCTACGGTCCCACCAATTTACATGCCACCTCACCTAACAGTTATTGGTGATACATAAACGATGAGTGTACAACTCATTGTACAATGTTTCTCAAGTAAGTTGTAGCCAACTTGGTCTCCAAATCACAAGGACCTCACCTAATAGTTATTGGTCTCGTTCTTTGATTAAGTCAGACCCACCATATTTTCCGCAGAAGTCATCATTGGATCCTCACCTAATAGTTATTGACGCCCAACCCCACCTTTACCCCCACAACATCTCATGCCAATAAAGAGGTCCGATCCCCCGATGCAACTCGCCCACTGTATCAAGCCGAGACAAATTAACGCCGGAAAGATCTTAGCATCTCTACTACGGTGGAAGACCACTAGACTTAATATTAAGTTTTCAGACTAGTGATTTCAATATTAAGCCATATATAAAAATAATTAACCCAATTGGCCAGGTAAGTAGGTGGGAGGCTCCGCGTGCAAGCAGGGTCCTAATTAAGTAACCACCTTTAATACTTTTCTAAACACCAATTGATCAATTAATCAATAATGGGTTAGCTCAAAGTATCTTCCACTACGATTGAAAGAGGAGATTCAATTTTATTTAGATCTCGATTAGGGTTTAAATCTTATGTAAATGACAAATTGTTTAGCCCTTGCTCACATCTTATGCGAATATGAAACTCCTTTCATATATTATGTGTTTATATCTTATGTAAATGACATATTTGTTTAGGTTTACATCTTATATAAATGACCTATCTCTTTAGGTTTTTATTCACATCTCATGTAAAAAATTGCTTAGCATATATATACATCTAATGCATATATCAATTTATTATTAAGCATAGGCATAAACAAAAATAACCTTTGATGATCATGAATCCATAATTGGGTCATATCACATGCATCTTATGCATATAATTTAGATCTGAAAATTTTAATTAAAATATGCTACCAACTGAAACTCTGATCATGCAAGACATAATTTTAATTATTGCAATCTCATTGTAATTTAAAATTAACATACAAGATCATTTAAACAAAAATCAGCATGCTAAAATTTCTGAAATCTGAAATTTCAGCACGCAGAAATTTCAGCAAGCATAAATTAAACTTCAGATCTAATCTAATCCTAATCAAGCCTATTAATCTTAATCTTAATCCCAAAACCGCGGCTCTGATACCACTGTCGGGTTACCCCGCACACGTGACGATCACAGTGGAAACACATGCGCGTCGTTCATCACATAAACGTCCAAGGAAAGGTAGAATTCAAAAAAATTCTGAGTTCACAACCTCAGAAAAATTATGAATACATAGAAAAGATTAAAATTAAAACTTGATTGATTTTAATCCTATAATAAAGAATTGTAAAGATCCTATCTTTACCTTTGAGCAGGTAGATCTTCACTGCTATCTGATGATCGAGGGATTCGGGTTCGCTTGAAGCCGCACAAGTGTCCGGCCTCTACAGGTATCCACTCGAGGTACAGATCGCTCCAAGCTTTGAATCTCACCGGGATGCTAGCTCCCTTGCAAAGATTGCTTTTGATGGCTGATTTTCTCTATTTCAATCAACTCCTTGATTGTTTTGAGAGAAAGGAGGAAGAGGGAAGAAGAGGCCACGCCTTTCTTCTCTTCTTTTCTTGCTTGCGGCTGGAAGAAGGATGAGAGGAAGGAGGGCCGCCAACTCTCTTATGGTTGAAGCAGAGGATTCAATAATCTCTAATTGCATGCCCTAGCCCTCACACCTCCCTCTTCCTTTTATAGGCATCTCAAGCCTAGTTAAACAAGAAAAAGGATTTGGAGAAATCATTCCTTGATTCACCCCTCCAAATCCCTTACTTAAAAGGGATTGGAGAGAATCAAGGAGAGGCAACATGGCATCTCCTTGTGCCATGTGGAAAGCCAAGAAAAGGAGGGGCGGACGCCCCTCCTCTTGGGCATGGGGGAATGAAGAAGGAAAGAGGGGCGGACGCCCCCTCCCTTGTTTCACCGCATGAAGGAAGGGAGAGTCCTTTTCATGCTTAGATTTCCTAATCCAATTAGGAATCATGTGGTTCCTCTTGATTAATTGAATCCTAATTCAATTAGGACCCAATATATCCTCCAATTTGATTCATATGAATCCTAGCCCAATTAGGATCCAATTTGGACTTTTATGAACTAAGTTCCTTATCAAATTAGGACTTCTAATCAATTAGGTCTCCCATCCTTATCTAATAAGGTTAAACCTAATTAATTTAGTCCAACTGAATCAATCAAATTGCAATCCAATTGCAAATCCTTCTTTAACTCACTAACTCTTAGTGGGTTAAACCAATTAGCAATCAAATTGACAATCAAGATCTATTGCGATTCTAAATCGCAATCCAACCGTCGGAACGATCAAAACCTCTTATGTGTGACCTCATAAGTTCTATTTTGTCTGGTAGTGAGATATATTGTGATCTCCATCACAATATCATTGAAACTCCTTTCAATGGGTTGAAAAAATTTCAACTCTTCTCTTCATAGTTCACCGATCATCAAGTGAATGCCTTTGAGTCTCACAATCCACTAGTGACATCTTGCAGCATGTAGTAGCAACCCAGCAGAACGGAATAGATGAACCTCTAGGTGCATTTAGCGTATGATACAATTTCTCTATCGTGGATCCCGACAATACGGAGGTTATGGATAACTCGTTAAACTCCATCATCTGTCATATGTCAAGATTTATTTGACTCATGTTCGAGATTGGAAAACTTCTTTTTCAAAATGCCTTGGCCAAGGTCTTTCGAACTCAATCTCATAAATCACATAGGATCTCTCCTAATCTATCAAGGTCGATAGATCACATCTAGATACAACTCTAATCTGACAGTTAACCTACTGCAGCCAATCTGCACAACAAGGACCCTTATGGATAAAACCCATGTTCATGTGCTCGTTAAACTACAGCAACCTCACCGTGAATAGCTGAGGCATCGCAAGTCTATGTACCAGTCATACAACTGCAGCATCAAATCACTGACGAGTGGATAGACATCCAAGTGACTTCTTGTTTTGGTCACACTCAGTACCGTTGTTCTCTAACAAGCACTTGCACAATCACTCTAGTGTTCCCACACTGTGGACTCAAGACTCATCCATCAAAGCAAGTGATCAGTGCACTAATCTCATCGGATCGATCACCGTTCTTCGTGATGATCCATCGATTAGGAGCAAATCAGGAATTAATTACCAATGACACATGTCTTAAATTCTCAACTCTTGACAATATGTGTCATCTTCTTATTAATTCCTTGAACGATTCATGGATACATAATAACATGAATGAAATGAATGCCCAATTTTATTAATTAATAAAAAGGTCAAGTACAAATTTGTCCCAAAACTAATACAATGTGTCTGCCAAATTGGCTTTTAGGGTATACTTCTAACATAGTCATCATGTTTAGTAGGTTGAGCGAAAGCACACCTTACTATATTCATAGCGAACTGATCAGATTCAGTTACAACTGGTGGAGGCATGGTGCGGATACATCCTAAATTGTCTGGACGTTCTTCCCGGTCATCATCGACGTCTTGGATGTCGTCTAAATTTGGCTCATAGATTTGTTCTTCCAATTTGCCGGTATTACCCTCTTGTTCTTGTGCCTCAATGACAAGAGATGTAGTTGCACATTGTAAGGCAACATGTCCAAAATCCTGGCACTTAAAACATTGAGATCTAGAACTAGACTTGGGTGCTTCACCAAGAATGCCCTTGTCCTTAATGTCCCGACTAGGGGTAGGGGTGGCAAAAACTGGTCTAGAAGGCGTGGATCCAAGCGAAGGTCGGAACCCGGAAGGGAGACAAGCAGGTGGCCCTTGAGGATCAGAATGACAAGCAAATGTAGACCTAGTTACCTGCTCATAATTCTGGACAAATGTGTATGCCTAGTCGAGGGTGGATATTTTTCGAAGGACGAGTTCCTTCCTAAGCTCATCATTAAGACCTCGTCTAAACCGACTCAAGACCATCCGTTCGTTTTCTTCAACATTACATCACATCATAAATTCGTCAAACTGGGCGATGTAATCTGTAGCAGACCGATTACCCTGTCGCAAATTATTCCATTGGTCGAGGAGGTCATCCTGATAGCTTAAGGGTAGGTATTCTGGGGCGAGGGTTCGCATGGGGGTGGCCTAGGAAAGGTATATTGTCAAAATTATCCTGCCGAACAGAGCCTTGTGGATCTAGGGCTTCATCCTCTAGGTCTAGACCGAGGTAAGGGGCGACACTATCGTCTTTGGATCCATTGATCCTTTGTAAGGAGGTTTCGACTAAACCAAGTCGAGTGGTCAAGTCTTCGATCGCCTTCATTAGGGCTTCGATGCGGGCGTCCATGATAGATTGGGATTCAGAATGCGGGATGACACGACCACTACGAAGGTGCATACGATGAATGACTCAATTATGTGCTATCCTATCAAATGAGGACAATATTACCTCTGATGCAGACCTAATGCATGCAATGAATTTTAGTTGTCAATATGTATGCTCAATATAAACTCCAGGCTAATTCGTAGCAGGAAAATATTTCAAACTGGGAACTAGTAAATGACGTAAGCCAGCAAGTAGCTACAGTCAAGTAGTACGAGTCCCTATAGATTGTCGGGAGTCACAGAGCCTCGTAAGTCTCCCAACGAAGGTTTAGCTCTACAACTAATAATAAAGAGGGCTACTATTAGGGTTTATGTTTGTTTCATGGGGTGTGTGAAGCGTGTGTTTTAGAATTTTCGGGGTAAACCACCAAGCACAAAAAGTAACTATTAAATGCCAAATTTAAATAAGCAAACTAAACTTCCAGGGAAGGATAAACCTGATCCGACAGAGGGTGACGACCCAAGTGCCACAAGCCGGCTCGCTAATCGGCGCAAATCTGGCATGCTGGGCCGTGGTACAAAGGAAGGAGGGAGAAAGGCAGGCTGCAGTGGCGTTGCAGGCTTGTGGGCTTGGGCCCGTGAGGAAGAAGTCGAGGCGGGCTGCAGTCGCAGTGCGGGCCTGAAATCTTGGCCCGTGAAGATGAAAACAAGGCGGAAGTGGGCAGTGGGCCTGATGGAGTCGGGCCCGTGAGAAAGAAGGGAAAGGGCAACGGGAGGTGGGGTTTCGACGGAGAAGATGAAGGAGATAGGTTGGGGTGGGGCGCTGGGAGAGGTGGAAGTCGCGACAGAGGCGGCAGATGGACGGGGTGCGGCGAAGATTTGGGGAATAGTGCAACGGGCCGGTGCGGAGGGGCGGTGGGCTCAAGGAAGGAGAAGGCGTTGCGGCGAGCTTTGGCGGCACAGAATGGCGAAGCTTTGCAGCAGAAAAGCTCGGACCGACGGTTGCGAGGGCGGCAAGACGAAGGTGGCGTTGTGGTGGAGCGGCAACGGCGGTCGGGGAAAGGACGGGGGTTGCTACGGACGGCCGCGGTGAAAGAAGGTGAGCAGTGGAAGGGGAGGAGGGTGGCAGAGCACGGGCGGCAACAGGAAGACAGAGGCGGTGGAGGCGCGGCGTGCGGGTAGAGGAAGAAGATGATGACAGGTACCTTTTTTTCTCTTTTTTTCATTTTCTCTCTTTTTTTCTTTTTTTCTTTTTTTCTTTTTTTTTCCTTTTTTTCTTTTTTTGGGGGGGGATTCTTACCGGACTTAGGTTAATGGGCGTGGCTCGCTCCGCTAACCCTCTACAACCCGAAGAACCTCTCGGGTTGTTGTAGGGTTCGGGGAAGGGGGCGCTACGGCCGCATGGGGCTTCTCCTCCGAACCTGGCGCATGGTGGTGTGGTCACGGGCGGAGGGTGGCGGTCACGGCTGCGAGTTCGTGTCATGCGGCGGTGGATGGAGGCCGGTCAGACACGGGAACTCAGGGGCGGCGGTGTTCGTGGGGATGCGGCGGTCTGCGGTGGCGAACCGACGGTGTTGCGAGGTGGGGGAGGCAGCGGCGGCGATTGATGGCAGCGGTGGGCTCAGGTGCGACAACGGGTGGGGAGGGTCTGGCGCAGGGGCTTCTCCCCTTCTGTTCTTTGTGTGAGAATCGAGAGACAGAAGAGAAAAGAGGGATTGAGGCTTTGGCAACAGGGGTAAAGCCGTCGCTCTGATACCAAAGTTGACGCAGGACAGCAAGAAAAAAGAGGGAGAAAGAGAGAGGAGAGGAAGAAGAGACGAAGAAGAGGAAGAAAAAGGAGGCTAATCATTCATCATTTATTCATTCATTAAACCCTAAACAAGTGCATAGACTCATATATATAGGGTCACAAAATAACAAAAAGACCCCTACAAATAAAACAATCCTAAAAAGGTCCTCAAATGACAATATGCAAATAAACCCAATCAACATAAAATAAACCCAACTAAAATAAATCAATCCAAAATAAATTGGCCGGGCCTGCTGAGCTGGCTGGATCCTATGGCCACCGGCTGACCTGGCACTGGTGTCCGCACCACTCTCTATGGCCAGCAAATCCATGACTACCAGAACTGCTACTCCTGATTTCTGAATCTGAGTAAACTGACTCCTCGACACTCTCCATAGGGTTGCAGATGCCTTTTATTTTTCTTTTTTGGTGTGCTAAGCAACAGCTGCCTTCTTACCCTTCGTGCCACTCGCTGCCTATTTACCCTTCGTACCTCTCTGCCTGGTTATGTTGGAAGGATGTATGTCACCCCTTGACTGAGTTGACCGGATAGCATAGTAACATCTTTTAAGCATCTCTCAATCATATCTTTATGAGGATGTTTCAGACAGCATGTGGTGACCGACTACCCTGTGGCTGTGGCTGACCAGGTAGAAGAATATGTGGAATATTGTTCTCTGTCTATTGCCCTGCATCGACCCTAGTTTCGTTGGTTACGAAACTGGCCGGTCGTAAAGGCGATCCTCGCTCATCAAGCTCTGGCCCTCTACTGGCCCCCAAGCCATCCGATCATAGGATCATCCTCATCAACGAAAGCACTATAGATCAAATCTGTGTACTTTAGCTCCACTTTCTCCTGAATGCACTTCAGCCTCAACCTTAAATTCTAGTGAACATATACAAGATCATTGAGGTACTTTTGTGTCAAACAATTCCTCTACTTGTGGATAAGGACGAAGGTGGACCAATTATGCTCAGTCACTCGAGGAGATCGTCTGAAAGAGAATCTGGATAGCTAACCGCTTAAATTTTTTTTCAGACAACCCAAAATGAATCCACCATTCAGCTGCAAAAACATTGAAGAAAAATTACATATAAAATAGTACTATATTAGTAACTATCTAACATCAAATAAATGTTCTGATGTGTAACATAACTAGATTCAAACTTTTCTTATGACAGCTGCCGAAACTCCGAAGTTATCAATGCCCTCTTTAAATATTTTGATCTATGAAAAAGAATCGTATTGTACTATATTAATAATTGAAGATACCAATTAACTAAGCCATGAGTATACATTACTTAAGTTAACTTGCATCTTCTAGACATAAAGTCGCGACTTATAGATCAAGCTGTCTTATAAATCACATTACTCAGAGTGGCCAGAAATCCATCTATATCAATTCCAGCTACAGTGTACTGAAACCGAGAGTTCATGTCGCATGCTGCAGATAAAATTCATTATTGTTTTAGTAAAATTGTACAAGTACAGGAGTAGTCTAATTTTCAATGTTCTTGCTTACCTGCTAGATACAAGTTTCTACTCATCTAGTAGTCCCACTACCGCTTAATGTTGTTAATGTACTCATGGGCAAACGTCAAATCTGCCTTCATGATTTGAATCTTTTTTCTCTCCATCATATGATACAAGAAACCCATCTGAAGGTATCTCTCGATGTCCACGGCTCGAAGCACTTCATACAATAGTCTGATAATCTTCACTATCGCAGTGGCCCACTGCCAGAATGTCTGTCTCATACCAAATCCTCGACAATGCTTCCTTCAGTATTGGCCCTCGCATATCTACTTTTGTACCACTCGGGACTGAAACATCTGACATTATTTTCTCAAGGTTATCAAGTGCAATGTAGTTGGTAGAAAACTGACTCCTGATCTCAAGATCTCTCCTCTTGCATATCTTCTCATTAGTAAAAGAACCCATGGATGGTTAAAATATATCTGATGATGGTTTGGGTTATCTCCATTGTCTGCTGCACCCTACAAATCTTTGCAATGTATATCAACATGAGATCGATACGTGCAGCACATGGAGTCCAAAAAATGTGGCCGCCGAGGTCGATACGTGCAGCACATTAGGTCCAAAAAATATAGTTGCCGCTCCATCAAGATCTTTGCGACAGCCTTATATTATGACCCATTATCAATGACGACCTGCACAACACTCTCCTAACTGATCAATCACCTCTATCAATTTAAGGATGTACATGGCATCGTGCACCTGATCAGAAGCATCAACCGAATTGTGGAAGAAAGTCTTTATATCACAATATGTCAGAAAGTTGATAATACTCTGCCTGGTAGGACCTGTCTAACCATCACACATCACTGTTAGTCCATATGTGAGCTACTTGCTCTTGTATAAGGCAATCAATTTCTCTAGCTCCTTATTACTGTTAAAAAGCTCCCCGTAGATGTCTTTCGGACCTGAAGGATCTATACCGGGACCAGCAACCTTATGACGAAAATGACAAACCTATAGTATGTATTGTTTTCCATATTCACTAAAATGTCACTGAAGTGGAACCAAAATCCAATAGCTCACTACATATCCTTCATATCTTTCATCATTGAGTCAACCCTCTACTACTTCGAATCTCTGCTGAGGCATGTAGATCTAAATCATAAATTGCTTCTCCTGGTAGAATCTCTTTAGATGACTTTTTTTTTGCTACCAAAAGCTCCTAGCATAGATGTAATACGGCCACCACCTTTGCTAACGACCTCCCTAACTGAGAAATTTCTCCTGAACTCTGAATCTGCCCTGCTGCTCGCAGAATTGGAGCCTGACTCGTAGTACGAGGATACAAATCGAGCTTTATACCTTACGACATCATTCTGTTACCGCTAATCATCCAAGCTCGCCTGCATGGCAGCCTGGATCTGTGCTTTCTCGTATTCTAGAGCGGACGCCTCCTCTGATTTTTTAGAGTGAGAAAAGTGGCTCTACTGCTCGGCGGACCACCTCCGCCTTCTTGGAAACCCTTTTTTTGCTGCTCTAAAATTAGTAAAGTGCTTCAAAAGTTGCCAAATCTTCTGTGGGTATTTTCAGTACATAAATACATCGGGGTAATCACCAGCTAAGTGTTGTTTCAACCTGGTTATCTCTTCTTTCTTGAACTCTATGTTGCACCAGTTGCACTTTCAATGATGTCAATTCAAGAGCATTGACCCATGATCCCAACTAATGTCACGCTCTAGCTCCTTTTTTTCTTGATGCTTCATTCCTGCAGGTTTATCAACTACGTTGATGTATCAATGCTTTAAAAATAGCAAAATTTCGTTACGATGAAGATATTTTTTTGTCAAAAAATATATCTGATTTATCTAATATATAATAGTAATTTTTTATATTTTTTATATATTTATATATTTTTAATAATTTTTAAATTTAAAAATGTTTAAATATTATAAATTCAAAAATATATATTTTCTACTTAAAATTTACTTCTAAATTATGTAATACGTACTAGTAAATTTTCATAATTTTTGGTATTATTTATATATTTTTAATTATTTTTGATTAAAAAATATTATTTAAATATTAATATTTTAAAAATTAATTTCAGCTCAGATCCATGTGAAACCCAATAATGGATAATATATATATTTTTCCAATCCCTCGAGCATGCATCAAAGGCTACTTATTTTCTCATTTTTTTCAAATTTAGGCTTACGCTACTATGCACATGACACATCAAAACTTGAATATATAGACACCATATTTTGCTATAGATTAGCTTGCATGCCCCTAAATATGCTTCTAATTTTACTATTTTTATTTTTATTTTCTAAAATATTTTTTTATTTTTTAATTCAAAAATATATATATTGTATTTTTAAAAATTATATATAATCCGAAAATTAAAATTTTTATGTCATCGTATAGATCGTCCGTAGATCTACAGCATATAATAAAATCAAAGGCCAAATCGAAATTTTTGACATGATCTTTTCTTATTTGCAATTTTTGAGTTATTTTTTCAAGCTAAAAAAAGAGAGAATGAGATAGGAGGGAGGAAGCTCACCTTATTTAAGCTTGGATCTTCCTTCTGAAGTGCTGAATCGGTGTGATTTTTGACCTGGTGGAAAGAGAAAGGGGCAGAAAGTTCTCCACCGCTTACAAATGTAAGTGGGAAGGCCCGAGAAGGCCTTCCCAACATCATTTTAACACCGAACAAAGAAAAGGGAAGGAGCCCGGTTCAAAACCAAGTTCGAAGGGAATCGGCCGGTTCCGGCAGGTTCCAGGCCAGTTTGCACTGGTAAGGTCTAGTTCAGACCTTTTTTAGTCGGTTCTGGTCGGTTTGGGACCTGTTCCGGCCGGTAAGGAACCAATTCCGGCTGGTTCGGGGCCGGAACCAAATCCAAAGTTCGAGCCGACCCGGTGGGAACCGACCCGATTTCCCACCGGGTTGGCTCAATAGGGGCCGAATCGAGTGGTTTAGCCCAGTTCAGCATTTCTTGCATTTATTACTAACATGAAAATGACTTGCAATGCATGGTTCTACCCTTAAAAGATATTTGTCTCAAAAACTGGCAGACCGCATTTGTTGTTTACAGTTATTTTAACGATAGGTCATATTATGTCCTTGAGATCCTGAAGCACTTGTTTCAATATTTAAATCTTCACTAAAAAAGAAATGAACAAGCAAGCCAAAAAGTTTCTAATACTTACCATCTGATTCTGACTGGTATCTTTCATGAAGTGGTAAACATGAATTAAGCGATCATGTGGACCAAGGTTCTTCTCTTCCTCTGGGACCTGTCAGCATGAGCAAAAAATATGAACTAAAACAAAATTGACATGATTACTTAGATAAAAGCATGTATCATGAATCAAAACATACTCCGGTCAAAACCCTATGCCTCTCTATGCCAGTAGGTAATCCAGAATATGATTCAGAGGTGACTTATATTTTAACAGGTACGTCTGGTTTAACAACTCACTCAGAATGGTGACATACGACTTACCTCCTCTGCACGCAACGTCCAGTATTGATCATTTATATTTTCTATCTTTTCATTGGGTGGAAAGATCTGCAAGGAAGTATACAACGATGATCAGGCAGCTAATCAAATTAAAAACTAATGAAGTTATCATTGTACTCTCCCCAATCTCAAATGCTTGAAGATAACTTGAATAGCCATATGAAGTATTCAGGTTAAAATATTGTTCATCTTAAACTGTCAAAGAACTGCTCAAAGTTGCAACACCAGAGAGGAACTAGAAACATAAAATTTCAGTTGAACTAATTTCCAACTCTTTCAGTTCTCTAATAGGATTCTCAGGCTCAGCAGAATCATAGCTGATTTATGACTGACCTAAGCAATTTGTGAGGACATACAAGTTTGTCGAGATGGAATTGAACTTTATGGCACTTGTATACGTGGCTACCATAATACCTTGTAGATCTTGTGATAAAAGACCTCTAGCAACCGGAGTTCAGCATTAGGATGAGACAGTTCAACCTGTTCAAAACAAAATCAAATGGAGTCAAGGCACCAAATTTTTATCAAAGATGGCATGAGAACAAATACAAAACTTAAGTATGATACATGCATATTGGAAAGTTTCACTGCCTACAAGAAGGTTGTTTAGACTTTACAATGCTAATATAAAAACACTGTTGCTAGAATAATGTGAATAGAACCCCAATTCCCATTTGAATGAAAAGAAAACCAAAAAAACTGTGCAATAATTACAATTGTCACCTTTGTTTTCAGGTCATTAATCACATCAGCCACAGTGCTATTTTTTGGTAGTCTAATACTATGAATTACAACCTGAAAATCAACAAGTTTTAAAAAAAATCATCGAGTTAAATATAATCAATAATACAATGATAGCCATGATTAGCAAACTACCTCATCCTTTGTGGCATGATGGAATGCAACTTTAAGAGTTTTTAAGCCTTGCAATTCCGGCAGAGGGATGTCCAGCACTTCATAATACAATATGTCAGAAGTCTGTCACAAATAAAGCAATACATGTTAGGCCCTTATTTCAACATTAATATATACATGATTTAGCTTTAACCCAAAAAATATGATGAAAGACCTGGTTATAATGGACCAGCATGTCTGCGAGATGCTCTACACCCCGATACTTGATGGGTTGGGGTTTAGGCTGCTGAGAGTAACAGTTATGAGATGTAAGCCGAATTTTTGATGGATCATCCAGACCAAGATGGCGAGCAACTCTTTCTACAACATCATCATACGTATGAAGCTTTGATCTTGAAGGCAGAACAAGGAAACCACCAATCAGAATACTGAATTAAAACAAGTGAATTTATTTAATTATTACAATTTCACAAATGTAAAATTAGCAGATAGGTCTTGAATGCTTACAGTTCCAAACAAAAATCCTCCTCCTTTGGCTTCTCTAATGACCGAAAATGCACAACCTATGGATAAGATAAAAAGCTTAGACATGAAGGTTCAGAATCACATCAAAGGAACAATTTCAACATATGCCAGATTCCAAAAAGAGCAAATTCCAACAAGGTATTTTCTAATATATTAGATGTGTGAGCTTGGCAGCAGTCTAATATGTAAAGATAGAACGTACTAAATAAAATAAGTTTAAATGGAAACCCAAATTATTGCTAATTTTACAAGTCGGCAACTAAAGTAAGAACTGTAGATAGTTAATCTTTTTATAATAATTATATCTTGTTAGTCATTGAAGAAAATATATTATCTGGAGAAAAGAAATCAAGAAAACAATGATTCCATATAAAATCTGATCAACCCATAATCAGTGCTCCTGTCTAAGGTCACATAGAATTACCAGGTTGTTAGCAACACTTGAAGCAGAGAATTCCAGATTGAAGATCTCTTGACCCATATACGATCCAGTTCTACATCTTAGCGCTGAACTAATGAATAGAGATGAGCTAAAGAGGTGGCCGGGCAGTTGACCAGGCCCCCAAGCGTGCTTCCGTTTCGTGGTCTTGGAGCTCAATAAGTGGGTTTGCTTTCTCATTGGCCCATTCCTAACTGTTGGATTAGACTGTGCAGAATGAGTCTGCGTGGTCTTCCTTGCCTTGTACTGGCAGTTGGTCTAAGGTGAAAAGAAGAAATCGAAAAGCAGTTCTGTTGTCTGGTTGTCCCCTCTCTCAGGATAGAACAAGACCTTCTCCCATATTCAATTGGTCACCAGAATCAAGGAATGCGCGTGAACAAAGAACTTGATCGAGAAGGCCTCGGGGCTACCTTTCAGAACAATTTTGAATCAAAGAGTTGAATGGCAACCCGAATGAGCCCACTTGAGCAATTTTCCATTCACCCATTAATTCTTATGAAGATAGGCAACTTTTATTTCTCATTCACAAATCCATCCTTGTCTATGCTGCTAACTCTCGGTTTGGTCCTACTTCTTCTTTTTTTTGTTACGATCTTAAAAACCAATTGCGTTCTAGGAAAAGATCGCAATATCGTATTCGTCTAGAAGAAAAACAGAAATTGCGTTTTCATTATGGTCTACCCATATCCCCCTAGCTAGATGTTGGGACTTTTCCTCACAAGTAGTTGTTTTGGTCAAAGAAATGAAATCGAAGTAAGACAAAGGGCCTTCTAAAGAGAAGCGAGGCGGGGGACTAGGATGTAAGAGAGACTTGCTCCCCCACCGTGATCGAACGAGAATGGATAAAACTCATGATTATATTGTCACAAAATACTGCTTTATGTACCTTTATACATTCCATACAACAACTTATATTCATACAAATTTCCATATACAGTACAGCAATGCCAGCTTCTTAGCCCCCCACTTTCCAATTTACATGTATGACAACATGGCAGTCTCCACCAAGTGTCAATATTCATCCCCAACCCCCACTCTTTTCTTTTCTTCTATGAAAATCATCCAGAGGGAAAGTTGTCAACACTCTTAGATCCTTGAGCAGTATTCAGAAGAACCAACCCATTAACAACCAATGGAACTTCTATTAAAGGTACTAGATAGCAAGGCTACAAGAATAATTTGTAAGAAACATGTAAATTATTAGAAAAATTAGCGACATGAACTATATGGACCAAAAAGCATTAAATTCCTAATAAAATTTAAAACATGATGTATGATGATAAAGAACATCAATCTGCCTATGCTACCCAAATCATAAGAGAAAGTGCTGGCACTAGGGGTGATTTAATCACTTGCGCTTGGCAAGGACCAGAAATAGATTAAAGATTTTACATATCAGAGTAGAAAAGTGCATAAACATCATGCATATAGTCACTCATAAACACTGATGCTTGCAGCAGTACCGACAGACTGGGAAACCTAGGTCAAAGTCTCCAAAGAGTAATTATATAGATTCAACAGTTATTTGCCTCATGGTCTAAAACCAGAATCCTGTTTAGCAAGTGGAAGGATAATTAAACAGTTGGTCACAAGCATGACATCGAGAAACAAATTCAAGCTAGAACTTATATCCTCAACTTTGCGGTACATACAGTGTTCTTAATTCATTATATCCATCCAAAGCTAGGAGGTCCACTAGCAGAGACTGATGTTGCAGCGGTTTGCGATTCTTCATTGTAAGGTGAAGCTGAACCAAATACCTACGCACTAGTTTTGTGCCCATCAGCCTAGGACAAGCTAGGGCAGTTTGAACAAAATAATAAATACATTATTTCTATCCGAATCATATATCGGGACAGCCAATTTACAAGTTCATACAAAGCCTCAATCTTTGCTCATTTTTGAGCTCCAAAATTATCTTCTGAACAATACAAAGAAAAAGTAAATTCATTTAGATAACTTACTCAGAAAATAAAAATAGTAGTGCTCTTTCTACAACAGTAACCAGAAGAATGTCATTTTTGAGAATATATTTCAATATATTTATTAGCAATCAGCTTCAAATGCAAATAATATTGTTGTCAATGATGTATCACAATATGCAATTTAAAATTCTAAGAATAACTATGAGACAACTCAGATATGCATATAAGTGATGAAGTGTGAAGGGACCTTACAAAAGAATGATGAAATTTTCTTAATAAAGTTCTATATTCAGCAAAAATACCTGCCGATTACGAACATATTCAAGAAAAGAAGGAACATCAGGATAGCGGAATTGGTCATCACTTTCTACTACCGGAGATTTCTGGTAACAGATGATGTCACCATCTTCAAGCTATAAGAAGAAAACAAAAGTCAATGGCCAGTGGCACACTTTACCAACAGCATCTTTTAATGATCATATCCATGTGCTAGACAAACCTGGCTAGAACGGAAAGTAAGGTTTTTGTCGATATGTTCACACATAACACTTGGCTCAAACTTTATTTCCTGGACAATGTTAAAGAGAAGGTTAAAAGACTCAGAACTCTCTGAACTGGATTACACATTTCTTGTTAAAATTTTCAGTTTAAGAGTTAACATTTTTTTGACCATCTGGCGTGCATCAGTGACCATACCAACAAGGTGGTGTCACTTTGGAATGGTAAAGCACTAGGCATGCACAAACCCAAGAGCTAACAGGCATGAATCTTTTGCATACATATGCAATATATAGAGTTGGACTACACACTTCTCATCAAATCTTGGTTCTGCATTTATGTTTGTACTTACTCTAAGAATATGGTAGTTGCAACAAGCTAGTTATGACGAACAAATAATGAAAAACTAAGCAGTATATGAGAATTTTAAAGTAATTAATTTTACAACAGACATAATACAGACCTCGTAAAGTTCAATTTCTTGATTTGGTGAATAACCAGCCAGTTCATTCAATTTTGTCAGTATTTCTGATGGCTTTCCTAAAGCCTTCACAAATAGTCTCCCTACATACCTGTTTTTGTTAAAAAGAAAAAAGTTAAAGCAAAATGTAACACACATTAATAAAACTAATGGCAAGAAAAACAGATGAATACCGAAGCTGTTCTTTCTCAGGGTCATAAAGCTTGAAAAAAAGTAGTATATCTTCTTTGGTCTTGTCAGGCGGAGAAAGAGGATGTAAATCCTAAACAATCAAAAGAAAAAGGATGTGGATGGTTAGGTGGTTGAAGTCTGTCATTATCACATGTATTATATGAAAAATATAGAAATTTAGAGAAGTAAACATGGACAAGCAGCAAATAATGTTACCAGTCCAAGCTCAACTTCCAAAAACAGCTTAAGTTCTGCATTATGTGCCTTGTTGGATACGTCCCTCAACTGTCCAACCTACAAAGAAATGGAGCGTTGTAAGATGCCAAATTGCTGATTAATGGACAAAAAAAGGCATATGGAAAAATCAAGTATGAAGAAAACAAAAGGAAGAAAGAGATTTCTAGATATCACATTACAAGAAATGCAGAACAAGGGAGGAAAAATTGCTTGAATAAATAAGATGCCCCATGATATTATATTATTTATGGAAGAGAGAGCAGGTTAGAAAAAGAGATAAGCAAGTATTACATCATGTTATATACAAGAAAGATAAGACAAGAAAACCACTTGAATAAACAAATCGCCCCTTGACGCCTGCAATGTCATAATACACATTCAAAATGCAAATCCTATTGCCAAGGATCATTCCTAACTAAATATCAAATGAATTATGTTAAATTAGATAGATGTGCAAGATTGGTCAACATCTACAAAATGATCTGAGTTTTTAGTGCACAAGATTAGAAAGCATTAAAGCACATTCAATGTACATGCAGGTTTCCAAAGCCATGCAAATCTTAAAATGCCAGTATGCTAAGGATACCAACCAAATTCTGACCAACAAACAGAAGAATTAACCACCAGAGAATGCAGTTTTGAGTCACAAATATACAGTGACATTTAAGCGAAATTATATCCATCAAAAACAATCTGCACTGACAACAAGATCTATGGAACAAAAACTATATGGATCCCAAATATCATATATACCGCATGCCACTATGAATTACCTGCATCTAGTGGGCTCATAAGACCATATGCAGCAGCTCAAAATGCATTTCGGAACATCGCTACTACACCGAGCGAGCGATCTTTGGTAAACCGCTGGAAGAAGGTTAAAAAATAGCCCAAAAAACATGCTCTCCCATCTTGCCCAATGACAAAGTATTTCTCTGACAAAAATCTGTACATAAAAACAGGAAGGGAATATTCCTTCCCGGTTCCTAATCTTAGCACGGATTTCAGTCCAGTTAGACTGGGGCAATTGTTGTTTTTTCTTTTTGTTTGTTTTCTTGGGTTTGAGGTGTAGTTGGTTATTATATTATGATGTAGATGTTAGGGTGTAGTTGGTTATCACCTCACTCTAACGCACCCCAAAAGTCTCTCAGTTCAAGTCCAGGCAATCCCAGATGTCTGGGAGAAATTTTATGACATATATAATAACATTATAATAAGAAGGCATATAAACTGTTAAACTAAAAAATAGTGGCTAACAATAACAAATAATTACATAATTATGTCATCAATCCCAAATAATAATATTAAAAAAAGAAGGTATATAAACTGTTATACCAGAAAATAGTGGTTAACAAACTACATGATGAGGTCATCAATCTCAAAATTAAAAAAATCTATAATTTTTTAGTTTTAAAATATTGTTGTATTTAGAAAAGTGAAAAATATTATTTTTGAATAGCTATATTTTTGTTTTATATAATGGCTACTATAATAAAAGTATAGGTAAATTGAAATTTTTACTAAAATGCATTTTGTCATATTGAGAGGACTCTTGAACCATTATAATGGCCAGTATTTTTGACCTATCATTTAAAACAGTGGCATTAAATGATTCCATGATGGCATTTTTTAAGTAAATCTCATGAACATACAATTTATTTTTCTTTCCTGTTTTTATCTTTTTCTGATCATTAATTTATGATCATTTAATACCACTTCAAGCTACTATGAACATTAATTTATGATCTTTTTATCTTTTATAACCTCACTTTTCATTAATACCAGAGGTTGGTGTGTAGGATGCACATTCACAATTTATTTTATTGTTTTTGATAAACAAGCATCAAATTACGCGATGTGCACCTCTATTGTTTCTTTGTCTCTTGGAAAAGAAATTGATAAGTGGGTAGCAAGGTCAGATCAACAGCACTTCACAAAACTTCAAGAACATAGTATAAGCGTTTGGATTATATACAAGAACTCATGAGCATATGTGGAGCCATGATATGCATGCATTGAACAATTTTTTTTCAATTCAAATGTTAATATTAATTTTGCCAATAGTAATTTACTAACATCATTACTTTATCACTATTAGTTTTTTTTCCTGTGTGAAATAACCTACTGTGAACACAGGACAACATAAAATGCAAGAATAATTAATAAAAAAAATGATTATTTATATGAAGGTGTACCCTACAAGTTTACACACACCTAATCATACATAAGAAAGCTTATCGAATTAATCAAGTTTATTCCCATCCATTGTATTCTTTTACATTCACTTGGTATCATAAATTATGTCGAAAATGCATAAAATAAACTAGGTTGCAAATTATTATTCTTATATTTGAACAAAGGTAGATTATTATTTTTAAATAAGTGATTATTTCTGTCCTTACACATGCCCCTATACTGGTAAAACAAAAGAAAACAGTAACAAATTACTTACAGATTGTGCTTCTTCTTGAGGATTCAATGGCCTGTTGGGACGGTAGGTATGGTTCTGCCGCTTAGCCCACAACCAAAAACGCTGAAATTGAACTGGGATACCAAATTCTTTCGCCACCTCCTCCTGTGCACCATTTAAAATTTGAAGTAAAAATCCTACCAAAAGGTATGAGAATATACGAACTATGACACAATGAAGACTGATTACTGCACAACAATGCTCCAACAAAAATATATCAGTTACCTTAAAATCACACACGCATACACACACACCCCAGAATCTACAGGTCCAAGAGTTCACTAGGAAGCAGCTGGGAACTTTATTAAACACATCAAAGTCATGTGAATGCTTACAGAAAGAGTGAAACACCAGATCTCGAGTTAGAAAGTGGAGGTTGAACCATTGACTCAACAGTGTGCATTGCTCTACAATATAAACAAAAGAAACAATTGCTTTTATAATGACATGGGCCGGTACGTACCGGTCCAGTCCTTGACCGGTACCGGAAACAGATGAAAACCGGTATTTTCCGGTATTTTTCCATTTTCATCTGCGAACCGGCCGGTACGGAGCCCGTACCGGTCGGTACCGGCCCGTACCGGTCGGTACCGGCCTTGTACCGGTGCGAACCGATACGTTTTTTTTTTTTTTTGTGGGAACCACAGCGCCTCGCGCTGTGGTTTTTGAAACCACCGCGTGGCGTGGTTTCAAAAAACCACGCGCCGCACGTGGTTTCAAGGAAGAAGTGGCCCACGGCCACTCCTTCCCATCAAAAAAAAAAAAAAAAAAAAAGCTATGGCCTCTCGGCCACTTCTTTTTTTGAGTTGACAGCACGAAACGAAGTGGCCTCTCGGCCACTTCTTCCTCGCTCGTTGCCTCGTTCGGTTATAAAAACCGAACGAGAAGATTTGAGAGATAGCCAGACTCTAGAGGCCAGAGTAACTAAAATCCAGGAGTGAGCCTCTGAAGAGTAATCAGAGACGGAAAGATTTGAGAGATAGCCCACAAATTGAGGAGGATGTCCTGCCCAAAAAATCCAGCGGAGACTATTTAAGGTGCGGTTTTTTTGTCCTATGTTATTTCATTAATTTTGTTAATAAATAACTTAAAAAAATAGTTTATAAATTACTTAAATAATAAGATAATGCAAAAATTTACTTTATTAGCTTAATTTTTTGATAAGTTGTCCTTTTATGATAGAAATGGAGCCATCAAGAAAAACGAACCCTGCAAAGCGTGATATTGGCTAGTCTTATGGGCGAAGACTTGGAAGTGAGGGGCAACGACACCAGTTTCAATGCAAGTTTTGCGACAAGATTTTCAAGGGAGGAGGGGTAACCAGGTTGAAGCAACACTTAGCCGGAAATTCCGGTGAGGTTGCTACGTGCCCAAATTGTCCTAACGAGATTCGTGTGCTGATGAGGCAGAATCTCACTGAGGTCAAAGAAGCAAAGGAGATGGCTTCCAAGAAGAGGGCGGAGGTCGATCGCTGAGCGGCAGAGCCACCTTCCTATCACTCTAGGGAGCCAGAGGAGGTCGAGGATCTAGATGAGGAGGCAGATATTCAGGCGGCCATGCATGCAAGCCTGGATGATCAGTGGCAGCAAGAGGAGGTGGCCAGGCATAGGGCTCGATTTGGGCCCTCTGCATACGAGTCGGGCGGCGGTTCTGGGAGCATTAGACAAGATCCAGAGTTCTTGAGGACAACTTCAGTCAGGGAGGGCGTCGGCAAAAAACGTGGCCGGATTGCATCTATGCTGGGTAGTTTGGGTAGCCGAAAGAAGTCATCTAGAGAAATTCCATAAGAAGCGACAATTCATGATGTAGATCCGCATGCTCTTCCCAGTAGAGATTCAAGGCAGCAGAGGGTAGACACAATGTGGATGAAGAATAAGAAGAAAACTATGTGGCGAGCTATTGGATCCTAGTTTCACTTCAGCCACATCCCAGCGAATGTGGCAGACAATACATACTACAGGTCTGCCATTGCCGCCATACAAGCTGCCGGTCCCGGTGTAGCTCCTCCAGGCCCGAAGGACATATACGGTGAGCTTCTTGACAACAATAAGGAGCTGGAGAATTGGATTGACTCCTACAAGAGCAAGTGGCTCATATATGGACTAACCATCATGTGCGATGGTTGGACCGGTCCGACCAGGCGGAGCATCATCAACTTCCTGACATACTGTGATGCTAAGACCTTCTTCCACAAGTCGGTTGATGCTTCGGCTTATGTGCACAACACCTCGTACATGCTGAAACTTATGGAGGATGTGATTGATCTGGTAGGAGAGGAGAATGTCGTGCAGGTCGTCACTGATAATGGGCCGCAATATAAGGCTGTCGGACAGGTCTTGATGGAGCGGCGACCACATATTTTCTGAACCCCATGTGCTGCACATTGTATCGATCTTATGTTGATGGACATTGGAAAGATCCGTAGGGTGCAACAAACGGTGGAGACAGCACAACGCATTACCAGGTATATTTATAACCATAACTGGTTCTTTCACTGATGAGAAAGTATGCAGGGGGAGAGATTCTGATACCAGGAGTCACACGGTTTGCTACCAACTTCATCGCACTTGATAGCATACTCGAGAAGAGAGGAGCCCTACGTCAGATGTTTGCCAGTTCCGAGTGGTATGATAGTAGATATTCTTATGCCGGCACTGAAGGGACCAAGATAGAAGACTTGGTGACGAGACAGCCATTCTGACAGCGGGCTACTACAATAGTCAAGGCTATCAAACCATTATATGAAGTGCTGCGGGCCGTACATAGCGAGATCTATCCCCAGATGGGTTTTTGTATCACATGATGGTCAAGGCAAAGGATCAGATTATGAAGGCAGATCCAGCACATGACCAGTCGTACATCAACATCATTGAGCAACGGTGGGGAGCGCAAATGGGTACGGAATTACATCTAGCAGTTAAGCTATGATATAATTATAGTGACAATTATAGTGATGTAATTATATAATTATGCTAAGATAGTCTCGTATATGTGCAGCATACTACCTAAACCCCCGGTTTCAGTACAGTATAGATGGAATTAGTATGGATGAAACACTTCTGGATGCTTTGCGTAATGTGATTTACAAGATGGAGCATGATCCAGAAAAAGCGGCCCTATGTCTTGAAGAGGTAATTATGATTTAGTAATTACCGGCATGTGTAAGTATATCGGCATCTTCAATTATTAACATGGTTTTCTTATGCTTATTTTTCATAGAGCAAATTATTTAGAGAAGGCAGCTACAGTTTTGGCCAACGAGCGGCTGTCGTCAGCAAACACAATATGAATTCAGGTATATGACACATCAGGAAAACATTCACCTGATGTCTTTTAGTTACTATTATGGAACTATCATACATGTAATTTTCATAAATACTTTTGCAACTAAATGGTGGGTGCATTTTGGCGGATCTGTGAGAAATCTAAAGCGGATAGCTATCCGAATCCTCTCCCAAACAATTTTCTCTAGTGGATGTGAGCGCAATTGGTCCACCTTCGCCCTTATCCACAGCAAACAAAGAAACCGTTTGACGCAAAAGCGCCTCAACGACCTTGTTTATGTGCATTACAATTTGCGGTTGAGACTAAAGTGCATACAAGAGGAAGTGGAGCTCAAGTATACAGATCCGATTTACGGAACCTTCACCGCTGATAACGATGATCCACTACTCGGCTGGCTTGTAGGCCAGCAGCAGGAGCCCGAGCTTGACGAGCCAGGATCGCCTCCACGACCGGCTACCTTCATAGCCACCGAAGCTGGGGTCGATCCAAAGCAATGGGCTGAGCGCAATATTCCACGCACTCTCAGAGCTGATCAGTCGCAGGCACAGGGGAGCCAGACAGAGAGGGCCAGGAAAGAAAAACAAAGGGTCCCAATGGAGAGTGTCGAGGAAGAGACTTGGACTAGCAGCGATGAAGGTTCTGGTGATGATGGATCTTCTAACCATGGAGGGAGCGGAGGACAGTATGGTACTCATGAGACACAGCCGGAGGGTGGTCTTTATTTCACCGGTGAGTCCCAATTTACGGATGCTACACAGGATACGGACCACGGTCGACCACCTAATAGATTTCGTGAGGATATCATTGGATATAGAAGACGGGCTCCTCGAGGTTGTTCAGGAAGACAGAATACGACTGCAGATCCGACAACATAAGGATACGGATTCTATTATCCACAGCCTCAGCCTGACGAATATGGATATGATGCATTGGATTTTGTTTCCGCCATATTTGGATGGGCCCCTACACAATCAGAAGACACCTCTCAGAGCCAGAGCGTGAGCGAGAGATCCGACAGTTCTTATAACCTGGCGCGCGTTCCTTCTGATTGGGTTGATTTGCCTCCTCCTGATTATACTTATGATCCGGATATCTACGAGAGCCATCGGCACTCGTCCCGATTTTAGATATCCTAGAGTACTTTAAATGTATGTAAATGATTGTATCTTAATTTGAAGATATTTTATGTGTATCATTTTATTATTTGGAACGGGAGGAAAACATAACATGCATCATCTATGTTTCAAATTTGAACCCTGAATTTAAATATAAAAACATTAAAAATCATAAAAAAAGCAATAAAAAAACATCAATCTTCACTTAATTTAAGATCCAACAGAGACAATATTAAAAAAAAATCAAAATGTTTGGCTCGCGGTACCGGCCGGTACGGACCGGTCCGGACCGGTACGTACCGGTCCGACCGGCCACCGGTACGCCGACCGGTACCGGTACGGCGGACCTTGGTTATACTCTTGTCAACAATGTGTTGTATCTAGATTCTGATTTGGCCCACCATACCCAAGAGGATTGATTTGTTCACTATCAATTATTCAAAAACTTTATGGCCATCAAGAGAAACATGATTGGTTCAATTGAAAATATTCTCTCATATGAAATATGCCGGGTTTTGTCTAAATCAAACAACAGTAGTTTCATTTCTTGAAAATCAAAGAAAATATGTATTCTTCTCATGACTCGTGGGCTTTTCGTTTGCATCTGGCATTATCTACCTCAATTACCACTTTAAATGCTATATGTGCAATTAATAGTGTCCTACATTCTAGAATTAGTGCATTCTTAAATGCACAATTACTCAATATTAATCTGAGCATGCGCAAAATGTTTCGTTTCTTCTAATTTTGACCGGATGCACTGTATTCCTATTGTAGCGAATGAACTAAGTCTCAAATTAGCTTCATTTGGCCTCACCCATTTGAGACTTAACTAGAGAAAAGGAAGAAAAGCATACAAAATTATTAGTCTGCAATGCAATCAAAACCTAAACATCAATTTAACTTTGCAATTCATTTTGAAGCTGGTCAATGAGAACATAGATCATCTTGCATAAAGAGAATTACCAATCAAAACAAGAATCCCATAACACTGGGGGCTCGAAATTTTGAAAGCATTAGAACAGCCAGTCAAAAGGTTATGAATTCAATAGGAATCCCACATCCACTGCAGGTTTGAAATGTCATAACAAGCAACGTGGTTATCATCCTT
Source organism: Phoenix dactylifera (assembly GCF_051530095.1). Taxonomy (NCBI): domain Eukaryota; kingdom Viridiplantae; phylum Streptophyta; class Magnoliopsida; order Arecales; family Arecaceae; genus Phoenix; species Phoenix dactylifera. The sequence goes on from NC_143207.1 coordinate 2,311,611, forward strand.
AAAAGAAAAAGAAGTCCTGTATGTCAATTATTCAATCTAAAATGCAGCCACATGGTCTAAACTAATCCAATTAGCAAATCCATCAAAATTTCAATATTGGAAGAGCAAGAAAATGTCAAAGGCCGAAATCAAAAAGCCAAGATAACAGGTAATGATAAATTGTTGTAGTCAAATGATGGATCCCGCTATTTGGTAGTCATCGACCGCGGAACACAGCACTGGGTTCGCAGGAGGAAGATCACGTAGCGATGGGGTTGGGAGCTGGAGGAAGCACGACAACAGGCCATGCACGTGGGTCCGTGGCTAGCGGGAAGTTCGTGACACAAGGAGTGGGAAGCCGTTCAGTGTTGGGAGTGAGAGAAAGTTCGAAGCTAGAAGTGGGAGAACGCTAAAGGAAGAGCCATGCATGGGCTTCGAAGCGAGGACGTGGGAGGACGTGGGCTCCAAAGCGAGAGAGAGAGAGAGTGGGTTGTCTTTCTTGGGTGAGAGAGAGAGTGGGTTGTCTTTCGTGGACGAGAGAGAGAGTGGGTTGTCTTTCGTGGGTCAGTTATCAACGGTCGTGCAAGGAGACGAAATGAAAAGGGGAGTAAGAGAGAGAGCGGGGGTCGTGGTATTCTTTTTTATTTCCTGGAGTTTGTGTGCATGAGGGTGTCTTGTCACTTTGTTTTGTTGGTCTGTATGGGTTACTCTCACCCAAAGTAGAGCTTTTCTTTGATGGGTTTTCTCTCACCCGAAGAGAGGTCTTGAATCAATTATTTTCTATTCCTTCACCCACCTTTCTTTTTCCTCGGGCTGGGACCTATCATCTGGTATCAGAGCCAGGCTATATCGAACAAGAAGAGAATAGCGCACCTTGAAGCCGAAGTGTGCACAATGCAGGAGTTGCGCAGCTGGAAGACTCGAGTGGAGGGGCGCTTCACGGAGGTCTTGGAGGCCATTCGCCACCTTCAGATCTCATTCTCGCCACCAAGACCGCTAGAGCAGGCCGCGTCACTTCCACCGTCGCCTCGAGAAGGAGGCTTCGAGCGAAGGGAGGAAATCGTAGAGGTCCAATGTCGTCCGAGAATGGACTTCCTACGGTTCACTGAAGACGACCCAATTGTCTGGCTGGACTGTGCAGAGCAATATTTCGACGGCCAAGGAGTTCTGGCCAACCGACGGGTGACCACCGCTTCATTCTATCTCGACGAGAAGGCTAACCACTGGTGGTAGTGGTTGAGGAGGGCATACCAGGATGAAAGAGCCATCATCACTTGGAGGGTATTTGAACGAGAGTTGTTGGCTCGATTCGGCCCCAACGAGTATGTGAACTTCAACGAAAAGCTCTCCCGTGTTCAGCAATAAGGCTCGGTGAGGAAGTATCAATAGGAGTTTGAGAAGTTGGCTAACCGAGTCCGGGGCTGGCCACAGGATGCGCTCCTGGGCACTTTCATCGGAGGACTCAAGAAAGAGATCGCGAAGAAAGTGCGCATGAGACAACCCTAGTGGTCGACCGCATGGTCGACACGTGGAACGCAGCATCAAGTTCGCAGGAGGAAGAAGATCACATTGCGATGGGGCTGGGAGCGAGAGGAAGCACGATGACGGGCCATGCACGTGGGTTCCGTGGCTAGCGGGAAGTTCATGACACAGGAAGTGGAAAGCCGTTCACAGTTGGGAGTGGGAGGAAGTTCGAAGCTAGAAGTGGGAGAATGCTAGAGGAAGAGCCATGCATGGGCTCCGAAGCAAGGACGTGGGAGGACGTGGGCTCCGAAGCGAGAGAGTGGGTTGTCTTTTGTAGGCGAGAGAGAGAAAGTGGGTTGTCTTTCGTGGGTTAGTCATCAAAGGTCGTGCACGGAGAGAAAATGAGAGGGGGAGTAAGAGAGAGAGGGGGTCATGGTGTTCTTTTTTATTTCCTGGGGTTTGTGTGCATGAGGGTGTCTTGTCACTTTGTTTTGTTGGTCTATATGGGTTACTCTCACCCAAAGTAGAGCTTTTGCTTTGATGGGTTTTCTCTCACCTGAAGAGAGGTCTTGAATCAATTATTTTCTATTTCTTTGCCCACCTTTCTTCTTCCTCGGGCTGGGACCTATCATCAAATCACAATAAAATACACTGATCCTTTGCATGCAGGCATAAGAAATTATTGCCAACTTTTGCACATGCAGTAGTGAAAGATTGTGATAAACCAGCATCAGCAACTTATTCAATCTGAGGCAGTAGATTGCAAGAAAGCATTACCTTGAAAGCATTGAAAGGCATTTGTTTCTGAATACGAAAGCTGCGAGCTTTATCATGGTCCACCAGGTCAAAATATATGTCCCTTCCTATCTGTTCAGCTAAATCTTCATCACGAGCAACCTAAACACATTCAAAAAGACTTATTGACAACCAGTAAAAGCATAAATGATAATGTGGGTCAACCATAAAAGTCAGGTAAGATATATCACACCTTTATGATGGTATAAAGGTGAGCCTCAGCCTTTTCCTTCTTCTTGTGTTCTTTCTCTTCTTGTTCTTTCTTCAATCTTATCTGGAAAAAGACACTGCATATTATGTGCAATCCTTCAAAGTAATGAAACCATTCAAGAATTAATCACTCCACAATTGTCTTACTCTGAGGTGTTCAGCAATGTCTTTCTCATCTACATTACATATTATTTTCTCCTTGTCACTCTCACGAATGTAAACAAGCATGTATGCATTTGAATACTTTGTAAATTTAAATGGAGCGTTATTGAAGCCAGGATTTGTCTGTGGCAACTGCAATTAGGCAGCAAGGGAAAAAAAGAAAAGTCAGAATGATACAAGAAGCATGATACAGCACTTGAATTTGCAATGGCAAAATTAATCACCTCTTCCTCACCACCATATTGCTCCTCTAGTGCCCTCTTCATATCTTCTTTTGTAACCCGCTCATCATCAAACTTAAACCTGGAGAAAAAGAATTCTCAATTACCGACTTCAAGTCATGTCCACCCCCTTGAATATAATGCAAACTGTTTTAGACCACCAATAAATACACTCCCTCTTTTCGTAGGAGAGCACAACTTATGTCTATAGCAAAAAAGGGGGTATTTGGTGGTGGGCACATCAATCAAGAAAGGTACCTAAAATTTTCTATTTTTATGTAAAGTTATAAGGAACAAAAGAAGGCAAAAGAAAATTGTCTGCATTGCACATAAACAGATAGAAAATATCACATCTAATCAAACATACTTTCATTATTCATAAGCAAAACATAGGAAGATTACCTATAACAAACACAACTTAGAAAAATAAAAAGGGTGGCACAGTGGCCAGAAATTGTATGTTTAATACAGAAACAAAGAAGGAACACATTAAAGCTTTTATCAGTGTCCCACATAAAGTGATCCATTGAAGAATTTGAGAATACAATTAACAGTATCTGTCTGCAAAAGCTGCTCTTAGGAGTTTTCCACAAGGCTTATGAGCAACAGTATTGTACGTACAAGAAACAAACACAGTTGACAGGGACATGCTACCTACCAATGATCAGAAAGAGTTGGTCGAATAAAAGCATAATAATGGCCACCATGCACCCCACCACTATGAACGAGTACGCTGCATGAAACACAAGTTATCATGTATTTTCAAAAGTCAAATAACAGAAAAGGATGCATAAACATAGCATATGCAGATGCCTTGAATGCTACAGACCAGAATAACTCATGCTGATTGCCAACAATAAAGTAAGCAACATTTGTCTACAAATAATATATTGGAAGTATTAAATTTAACAGTGCACAAAATGATCAGAATAGGCAAATGTGAGACTTACCAAAAATATATAATTATGCATTAAACACAATCCATGACATAACATATCATTCACAATTTTTTAACAGCTCTTAAATATTTTTGTCGGCACATTCTCTCATGCAAAGAAGCCAATAAAAAAACCGGCATTCGTGCTGGTTAGCTAGTAAGATGGTACAGTATGCCCCCACGTCGTGCCGTCCCAACATGAACCGACAAGCAAAACCGGTATACCGTACCGTCCCAACATGAACCGACAAGCAAAACCAAAAGGGAGGGAGAAAGGGAGAGATGAAAAGAGAGAGAGAGGGAGGGAGGGAGAGAGCGAAGGCTAGAACAGGGGTGAGGAAGGGGAAGCGAGGGCCTTCGAAACAAATCAAGGGCTTCCACCCTTTTTTATATTTTTTTGAATTTTTTAAGTGAAGTCTGCAGCTACTTTACTTAAAAAAATTCAGAAAAAAATAATAATAAATGAAGCCAGCGGTGTCTACTGACTTCACTTAAAAAATTCAAAAGATATATAAAAACGGGTGAAAGCCCCTATTTCATTTCGAAACAAAGGCTCCACCCCTTTTTCGGCTACCGCTGCCTCTCTCTCTCTTCCTTGCTCTTTCTCCTTCTCCCCTTCTGTCGGTTGCTCGATCTAGAGGTTGGAACCATCCTGGTTTGCGACTAGTACGGTTCGGTACGCCCCAACAGGGCGATTTGGGATGGTTCCGCCAACGTTGCTCCCATGTGTTCTTCCATATCCTCTAATGTAACATTTATAGATGAAAGAATTTCTTGCATTAGTTATGATATGAATTTATGCATCTATATAGCAACACTACTACCAATCCATTCTGGATTTGTTATTTTTGATGGATAAAGGTGACCAAGTTTGTCAAGATGGCTAGTGGGCACCAAGACACTCTGTATTACAAGTGCATTGAACATACTTTAAATGGTTTGGAGCCTATTTAGGCCGTCAACTAAACATATGCCCAAAAAGGGTAAATATCATATAGCACATGGCAACAACAACAATAGTGACGATGGATGCATGACAAACTCACATCACATGACCTCCCACATGAACTGACAAAATAACCATGATTCACACCACCCAAGGAGCACAATGTTTACATGCAAGAGGCTTCTAGATAAGACATCCTCACATCTAAGGTTGTCATGCTGTCACACAATGTTGTTCCCATAACAAAGAAATAAAGGGCACTGATGTGGCCTAAATCTTATCCGCCATCATAGGTCGACACGTGGTGAGCATTTCGAAAAGATTTGAATTTGACAATATTTGAAATCTTGGTGGAATTCAAACAAGGAGATTACAATAGATTTGAATCCAGATAAGGAAGGAAGTTATGGCAATCCCTTCATTTTCACCTCCAAATCATAACGGATCTACACTCCCTCCTCTATATAAACAAGGCCAACTCAAAAAAGGGGGAGAGAGGAATAGCAAGAGGCTCTGAAGCACAAACGAAAAAAAAGCTCCTACGAAGAGGTTCTCAAGCACTCATAGTGACAAGCTCTTATGGCGAGAAGCTCTCATAGCTACACCTGACTCCTCTTCCATCGTCGTCCCCTCATACTATCTCCTCTCCAGACAGGATGCGCATCTTTGGGTATCACGATGCGCATCCTTGGAGGCCACCTTTTCGTGCCACCCAAAATCCAAACATCATGTGTATGGGAACCACGTCCTTAGAGACTAGGCATGAGTTCCTGAAGACAGGGTCACACTCCCATGCCGAGATCCCATGACGAGCACTCCAGGCCAAGCTCCCATGCCGAGCTCCCAGGCTAAGCTCCCAGTCTATGCATCCTCGGAGACCAAAATGCGAGTCTTTAGAGACCGGGATGCACATCCGCCAACTAAAGCCATGCCGAGCTCTTTGACCGTGTTCCCTATCAGCGCTCCCAGTCCACGCATCTTTGGAGACCAAGATGTGAGTCCTTAGAGACTAAGATGCACGACCGCCGACTAGAGTCATACCAAGCTTTAAATCCGCACTCTTAGTCCGCGCTCCCAATCTGCGCATCCTCGAAGACTAGAATGCGAGTCCCTGAGACCAGAGACATGACGAGCTCCCAAGCCAAGCTCCAAATCCGCACGCTCAATCCGCGCATCCTCGAAACCAAAACGTGAGTCCCTGAAGATCAGGACATGCGTCCGTTGGCCATAAACAGTCCGCCCTCCCAGTCTGCACATCCTTGGAGACAAGACAAGGATGTGAGTCCCAGAAGGCTGGGATGCAAATCCCTAAAGATCGAGACGTGAGTGCACCTACCAAAGTCATGTCGAGCTTTCATATCGAGTTTCCAGTCTCAAAATCCTCAAAGATCAGAACGCGAGTCCCTGGAGACCGGGACGCACGTCCACCAACTAGAGCCATGTCGAGCTTCCAATCTGCGCATCCTCGGACACCAGAACATGAGTCCTTGAAGACCGAGACGCGTGTCCGCCAACCAAAACCATGCCGGGCTCCCAATCCGCACATTCTTAGAGACGAAGATGTGAGTCTTTAGAGACCGTGACACATGTCTCCGACCAGAGCCATACCGAGCTCGCAGGACAAGCTCCAAGCCCATGCTCCCAGTCCACGCATCCTTGGAGACCAAGATGCAAGTCCTTAGAGACCTAGAAATACATCTGCCGACTAGAGCCATGTCGAGCTCAAAAATCCATGCTCTGAGTTCGTGCATCCTTGGAGACTAGGATGCAAGTCCCTAGAGGCCGCCCTCCCATGCCACCTGAGATGCAAGCGCCATGCAAACGGGACGCACGACCCCCGTCCAAAGCCATACCAACCTCCCAAGTCGAGCTTCCAGTCCGCATATTCTCAAAGACAAGAACGCAGGTCGCTGGAGGCCGCCCTTCCATGCCATCCGAGATGCGAGCACAGTGCACACTGGACGTGCAACAGCAGACCAAATCCATCTCGAGCTCCCAAGCCAAGCTTCCAGTCCGCGCTCCTAATCCACGCATCCTTGGAGACCAAGACGCGAGTCTCTGGAGATCGATACATGCGACCACCGACTAAAGCCATGCCGAGCTCCTAGTTTGCACACCCTCAGAGACCAAAATGCAAGTCCCTAAAAGCCCCCTTCCCTGCCACCCAAGATTCAAGTGTCGTGCCTACAGAACCTGCATCCTTGGAGATCAAGATGCAACTCCCTAGAAGCCACCCTTTTGTGCCACCCGAGATGCGAGCCCCGTGCACACAAGACACAACCGCCTACCAGAGCCATGACGTGCTCCCAGTCTACACATCCTTGGAGACCAGGATGCGAGTTCCAAGAGACCGAAACACGCATCCCTAGAGACCAAGGCACATGTCTGCGAGCTCCTAGGTCCAGCTTTCAGTCCGTGCTCCCATTCTGCATATCCTCGAAGACTAGGATGCGAATCCCTGAAGATCGGGACGTACGTCGACTGACCAAAGCCATACCGAGCTCTCAATCTATGCTCCCAATCCATGCATCCTTGGATACCAAGATGCAAGTCCCTAGAAACCGAGACGCGTCCGCCAACCAGAGCCATGTCGAGCTCTTAGGCCGAGCTCCAAATCCGCGTTCCCAGTCCACGCATCCGTGGAGACCAAGATGCAAGTTTCTAGAGACTAGGACATGCATCAACCGACCAGAGCCATGCCGAGCTCCCAGTCCATGCATCCTTCGAGATCAGGACACGAGGCTCTAGAGACTGGAATGCGCAACCGCTGACCAGAGTCATGCCGAGCTTCTAGTCCGCGCATCCTTGGAGACCAAAACGCGAGCCCCTGAAGACTTGGACGAGCGACTGTCAACTAGAGCTATGCCGAGGCCGAGCTCCCAGTCACAAATCCTTGGAGACCAGGATGCGAATCACTGTAGATCGAGACCAAAGCCATGTCGAGCCACCAAATCATGCTCCCTTGTCAAGCTCCCAAGTCGCACTCCCGTGTCAAGCTCACATGACGAGCACTCCAAGCCAAGCTCCCACCTCGAGCATTCCAAGTCAAGCTCCCATGCTGAGCACTAATACTCCAAGCCAGGCACTCAAGGCTTAATGATCCAAAAAGATCACTCTACTCTAATGCTTTTTATTCTCTAATTATTTCATGTTATTATTCTAAAGCACTGCCTGACTTAAGCATCGGAGAAGGCTCGGCTCGAGCCACCCCAGCGGGCCTTTCTCCTCTGTGTAAATCTCCGTAACCATCCACGGCAGTTGGCACTCGTATTTCCACCACCGTGGACCAAGCGGATTGATCTATGCCCTCCACAGCTCCAGATCATCAGAATATGGTTGTGCAGGATTTGGGCATCAATAAGCACCCAATGTCAATAATAGATATGGGCACCTTGAAAATACTTATATGAAATGACAGAGTGGCTTCATTCACAATATTTAATTAAGCATGTCGCTTGTTTATTCCAGTGTTATCCAAACCTAGATATATTTCTTTCTAACCAAATTTCTTATTCTAATGAAATTTCCACATAGCATCCTACAACCATATAGTTCTCACCAGAATTCCTTCACTAACACAATATAAATTCATGAAAAGCACAAGAACACAACACGTAAAGACACATAGTTCATTTAGCAAAAGCCATAAGAATAGTGCAACTAAAATGTTTAAACAGTTGTTTAGATGTCTAAACATGTGTTTTTTATAACCATGTAGGTAACTATCCTTTAATAGTCAGAACAAAGAGTACTGCTACTGATGATGGCTCAATTCAGTACTCAGTTCAGTGGTCTTTGCTTGGGAGAGAGAGAAAGTAGTATGAATTGAATGCAATGAGAGTATCTTTTACATATAACTGCAATGTAAGCACGCTTGTAATACATATGAGTTGAATACTATATACCACAGCAACTTATCTTTGTTGCAACATCTATTTCATATGCAAAGCAAATGAGATTAGTATTTACATCTGGGGTTTGTCTACATATAAATTTGGATCTAATACATGGAGAGCCACAATCACAGATGAGACCAGGCATGTTGGTTGTGGTTGTGGCAATTAGATGAATTAATAGTAGAGAGAGAGGGGGGATGCATAATTTTCATGAATACCTCTAACAGATATCAATTTCCAATATAAGTTTACCTGTGCAGAGTATAAAGATTGCGGACACTTCTGTCCGCTTCTGGAGAAAGATATTTGCCATTATCCCTATCAAGGTCTAGTTGCAGTGGAAACTCATATCGGTCATTTATCTGCATCAACATATATATGGCAGTTAAGCAGTCAATCAGTGGGGAAAAAATCTAAAGGAGATAATTGTCAAGCAAAGCCTTCAAGAGAAAAGGTCAACTTCACACAACTAAAGTGATAAAATAATGACAATTTTATAGACCAAATATTCCTTTTTATCTATGAATCTTTCATATCTCAGGCCGGCTCACCGCCATAGTAAGGCATGCAACCATTGAACCAACCACCCAGCAGTTTGACCCACCAGCAGAACTATTATATAATGACCATTAAGCTTTAGAAAATGCCACAATGCCGACGAGAATGGTAGGAGGCAAGAATTTCATATCAGATTACATTATTTTGTAAGAAAAATATAATTATTCCGCCAACAAAGCAAATTGGGGAGATTTCGCAATAAGAATGTACCAGAGAGATCAAAACAATCTGGACCCCACATGTAGCTAATGTCTAAAACAGGCACTGTAAAAGGGCTTTCAATCATATCATTAGCACCTCAGGAACACAAATAAGATTGGTTCCTTTGCACTAGCAGATTTTCTTTATTGTTTAAAAAATAATGGAAACCACAGTTAATCATGCTTCTAATTTCATCAACCTTCTAACCAACACTACATCTAATAAACTAAACTTGTCAAACGACCCTTCACAAATTTGACTTCTGAACTTCCCCATAGCAAGAAATGATCTATGCTTGGGGAAAATAGATTCTTGCCACGAATTGCATATGAAAATTTCATGTTAATCCTTATCACCATCTCAACTAAAATAATGCAAGAACCTTGAGTGAAACTATCAAGAAGGTTCAATGGAGGATCAATGCCTCAAGGCAAAGCTCTCCGAGAACACCTTGCAACTCATCCGTGAGGTGAAATAAACTGAGGCATATACATTGCATCAAGATGCTTATGCTACATGCATGCCTTCTGTGTCAGTTTTTTTCACTTTTCTTGAAAGATGCATATGAGGTCTTTCATTGTTTCTGCTAGCAATAGAGAGGTAATGGACTTGTTTACATTTGTTCATATGTTCTGTTTAAACTCCATTGTCAATCTTCATATGGCCTAAGACTTCCATGATAAACAATGTGGCAAAAGATGAGTCGTGATGCAAATATTACAGTAGCAGTTAAATAAGAAACAACTGTGACCAACAAGATTACAAATCTTCCCACTCCCCTTTCTCTATGACTAAGTATTCAGTCTTAATTCACATTTTGAGAAAATCATGAAGAATGTCAAATAATAGGAAACATGTAATTCAAGAAAAATACATCATAACCAAGTTCAAAGGTGACCAAAAGAAGGACAATCATGAGGATTTTACTAGTACCAACCTTGACCATGGTGTCTCGCATGAAATCATATTCAAAGCGTTTCAGCTGAAGTTGCAAAACAGGGGGAAAATCGATGAAAAGAACACCTTTCTTAGCATCCTAAAATAGACGAACAAATATTCGACTTCAAGCAATGTTCTTCAAGATCTTAAGATATTCGATTGCAAAATAAGAATTTAACAAACAATACTGTTGCAACATATTACTCAAGGAGGAAATAAATAAGCAAAGCAGTTGAATTAAAAAAAAAAGAGGCAAAGACCACATTTAACTATAGGAGAGAATGCATTGGATTTCATACCATTTATAGGTCTCTTTTTCTTGTCCATGTACGGATATACAGCAAATAGTTGAAATAATTGGACAGTGAGTGCTTGTACATTAATGACAAATTTTGAGGTCATGCAATCTAGTTCATGTAAATAATGTAGAATGACTTGTATCTATATACATATTCCATGGTTTCATCTCAGCCAAGATTTGTTTATACCAGCGTCAGGCACTCGTTGACATGATACAGATAAAATGTTTGCCTCCAATATTTCAGCAGATATCCATTGTTATATCACAGAATATCAGCAGAAAGTGATATCAATATTCAGTGAGATTATTCTTCATTTTTACTACATTAATGGACTCTTAATTATTAATGAATAAAATTCATACATAAAACATCAGTTGATCTTGTTTTTACTATGTCAGGCTATTCCAATAACTCGGTCATCAAAGCTCGCTGATAACTTAGTCATCAAAGCTCGCCATCTCAATACCGGATCCGTACCAGCACCATGCTAGTACAGCATCAATATGCCCAGTACAAGAGTCGATTCGGCATATAGAGACTCGGTACATCTCCCATATAAAGTCTTAATTCAGTACTAGTAGGTATAGTATACCTAAAAAGGAATAGTCTGCACCAGTACGGAGAACCTTGTTGATCATTATATACAGCAGAGGTATGCACCAGGTTCAAACAATTCGGCTTCCCTTTTAACCAAAAGAAGCCAATACCCAAGTTCATCTCAAAATCAGTAATCAACCAAGACAGTTGAGATACCCGAATTTAGAAACTTTGCTTCACACTAAGCACTAGTACATTACAGGATGCTGTTATACAACTAACATCATATTCAATTATATCTTAGAAAGGCTACCCCACCACTTTGTCCCTATCAACAAAATTCAGAAAGTATTCATAACAAAGACATCACTTGATTATTAGTGAGAATATGTATGAAAGTAAGAATCAGAAACCAAGGCTGTAAGCTTGAAAAAATAAAATGTTAAAGAGGTCCTAGAAAACACAAGTTCATTGCAGCCAAATAAATCACTATAAATACGTTATAGCAAAAAAGGATATGCTACAATGCAAAGAGAAGAATTGATTTTTTAAAATTAAAATAAGCATTCTTTAGTTGTTCATCAACAACCAAGCAGGTCCAGATTTAGAAAGTTGTGTTTTAAGTTTTTTATTCATTAATGATAAGTACAACAAAGCCTAACACAATTCAAGAATCTATGATGAAAGCTCCATCATGATTTAAATTCCAACCAAGAAAGCCCAGAAGCTAGGAAACCAACTGCAAGGGATGCACCATCTTTCATACAAGATCATCATATGAAGCTCAACTACATCATTTGCATATTCCATTTTACTAGAAATATATATACATATGTCTTTATATTTATAAATTGTATGAGTCCATCCACTCCACAGGATGCAAAGTACAGCAAGGATGCATGATTTAAAACTAATACAGGGAAAAGTGGATATTGAGACCTCTAATCCCAATCCCAGATCCAATAATAAATAGACACAACCAACTAACCTGTAAACCATATTGTTCGGCATGATACTTATTATCTCCTTCAAGACGCTCAACTTCTACATATTTATCAAAAGAAGCATAAACATCCTGACAACCTTTGACATCAAGCTGAAGATCTACAAAAGATGTAGTCCATTATTTACATATATCTAGCACAACATGCAGTTTAAACTTGAGGATATCAATTTATCCATATTTATTTACCATAAAAAGACTCCTTCCTGCTAGATTTGTAGTCAACATTAATGCATTCAATATAATTCATATGGTGCCCTTCAAATAACTGTTGTATTGTGCCCTCCACAACAGTTCCCTGGGACAGGGACATAATTAATTAGCAAGTACACACCAGTATTGATGTGTAATAGCCTAGTACAAATGTCAAACCTTCATTTTATCTTCTAATTTCTCACAAAGAACCCTATTGAGTTCTTGCACATCATGCTGCATGAAAGAATCATATGTATCCCATCCAAACGACTTGGTCAGCTCTTTTGTAGCAACGCTGCTGTCACTGTATTGAAGCTTATAAAACAGACTCTGCAGAGCCAAAGGAATGCTTCCTGACGGCATATCATTTTCAGTTGTAGGCATATGGTACACAGCCTGAAGAACACAGTTCGGAAACAGATTTTTTTTCTTAATAAGAAAAATCATACTGCAAGCTAATCATGAAAGCATGAGGTTAGAATTCATACCTTTCTAAAGTACGGAATATGGTACAAAGTTTGGAGAAGAGAATTCATGTAACAAGTAGCTCCTTGATTCTTGAGACCAACACAACCTGTTTCTTTTTTGGAGTCATAAGTCCAGTAATCAACCACCCTGCGAACTGCAACCTCGGCTTCCACAACAAGCGTATCATTCACGAGATATCCTCTAGTTGGGTCGTAAAGTTCACTTAGAGGCATGAAAGATGTGAAGCCCCAATCACTTTCCCGGGCATTAAATTGGTGTTGGGTGTCTGCAAGCAAGAAGAAAAGGCCACATCATCTCCATTTATCAAATAAATAAGATTATCTGGCAGAGAAGCAACATTTTTATATGATGTTTCCAATTGGAGTACAATAACAGCACATATGCAACATCCAAACTCCTATCATATTACAACCCAAGTCCAATTAGAGAGCTCACACAAAGGCATGCCACATCATGAACACCCAATAGGTAAGAGCATTAAAGGCATTGCAACCATAAGACAAGGTAAAAGAAAAATCAATCTACATGCAATGTAGCCTGGAATTTCATACATACAAGCATGCTTCTTCAAGTAGCGGATGAAAAAAAATGGATAACCATATTAGGGTCAGATACCACTTCATGTTAGAATAAAGAGACTACACGTGGAAGTAACATGTATTCTACTATTTAAGTGAAAAGTGAAGCACTAGGTCCCCACATTTCCGCGGCTCTCCACAGGATTGCAGCATCTTAGCACACTAATCGCATGTACATACTCTAGTTTTCATTTATAGCTCAACAGAATACCTTATGTGCAAAAAAGAAGACTAAAATTAAACACAATGCTGTCCAGTGCAACCAACCAACAAGATCACTTGTAAGTCTTAAAATAGCTACATGTCTAATCAAAAAAGATTTCCCTTGCCCCTGGTTACTTGCTTTCTTTCCTTGGCCTCCAAGTTGGAAGACAATGAGCTCAAAAATAATAATAATAATACTAATATTGTGCAGAATAATGGTTAAATAAGGCACAGTTCTAAAACAGCTTTTGCCTCTGCACATTGCATCGAAGAGATGACCCCATTACAAGACCAAAAAGGCTGATGCAATTGAGCACAGTGTAGCGGTCCGACGGCAAAACGTAACAATTCATATAATTATGTGAGGACAGTAAAACTGTGTGCAATTCTATGATTTAGCAGATGGAAAATTCCAGAGTGAACTAGTAGGCAATGTGAATTTAAAGGAAACCATATTTCAACAAAATCACTGGGTTTCAGAAAGGCGCCTTTTCTTATTGTATACTTGTTGTGAATTTGATTGATCACAGCCAGGCTGAACTGTGCATATCTGCTCCATCCATATGGCAGGGTTGCTGAATCCGCAACATCCAGGTACATAGACAAATGGTCTACATTGTTTCCCTTAGGGAAAATCAGCACCCGCCTGTCAGAGACAACAGAAAAATCAGATTTTCATTAGCCCCCATGATAAATTAAGCACAGGGAAGGCCAAGAGAAAGATCTACATACCATTTGTAGCTCCCCACGATAAAGGTGTCAGAGTAGTGCTTCTTGGTGTTCAGCCTAGTGAAATTCTCGATCGTCCAAGTGAACCTGGACGATGGAGGGTCCTCCACTTGCTGATTCTCGGCAGTAGTAGCAGTTTCGGTTGGAGCTACTGTTAATGCAAAAGAGAACAATAAAACATATATAATAAATCAAAACCCTAAAACCAGGACTTGTCAAAAACAAATAAAATTAGTACAAAAAAGTCAATGTTGCATCAAAACCATGCAGAACAAAGAATCTATACGGATCCCATAAGAGCTCGGCTCGCAGCAAACCGGGATTAGAGCTTACCTTCCATTGGCTGAGGACCGTCAGCAAACTCCGGGTGAGGGACAAGCATCTCATCGTCCTCCTGCTGCGAAAGCCAAAGCACAAAATCAGAGCTCAGATCCAACAAAACCACCCACAGAGAACCCAATCGAAACCCTAGAATCGAGCCCGGGGACAATGGATACCAATCGAGCCCGGTTCACCCGCCCCGACCCGGCACGAAACCCTAGAAAACGATGGTGATCGCAGCAAAACAGGGGAGGAGAATCGAACAGAGAGCGCGATCAGGGGATCACCAAGCGATAGGGGCAGGGTCAGTCGAAGTACGAAATCGAGAAAAATCGAGAGAAAGAGGGGAGAAAGTTTGGGAGATACGTACATCGACAGAGGGAGGAGTCATCATAGTCATGGATGGGCGGGCGGAGGGGGCGGCAGAGAAGCCGATCTGGGGCGACGGCGGCGGCGGCGCGGCGGAGGGCAGAGACTGGCGGCGGCGCGGCGAGGGCGGAAACCAGCGGCGGAGGACGGAAAACGAGACAGAGAGAAGGGGAGGCGGGGGGGAAGAAGGGGAGAGCGAAGGCCCTCAGCAGCGAGCGACGCCACCGAAAAGAAGAAAGAAGTTGGCTCCGGAAAAGGGCCCGAGGTTTTATTCCGAGTAGGGGTATTTGAGGCATTTGACGGCCTCGGTGGACACCTGGAGTGTGGGTGGTTCTATATACACCCCCCCTATTGCTCAGGACACCCCCCAAAAATTAAAAAAAAATTAAATACTCTCTACACCCCCCCCATTTGCTAAGGACACCCCTAAAAAATTAAAAATTTCTAAATTACCCCCCACCCTCCCCACCCCCTCACCTAAATTGCTCTCTACACCCCCCAAACCCCCCCCCACCCCGCTCTTCCCCTCCAAAACACCCGCCGGCTTCTCCCTTCCGCCCAAAAAACCTCGCCTCAAGCACCTCGCCGGCGGCCAAACCCCCTCCGTCTCCCTTTGAACTGTTCCGCCCAAAGCACCTCGGCAACGCCCAAAACTCCCCCGTTCCCCCTTCTCCCTCTCGTCGCCGGCATTCTCCCGATCTCCGACCACCTCGCCGGCTTCTCCCGGAACCACCTCCCCGGCCATCTCCCGAGCAACGAGCACCTCGCCGGCGCCTCCACGACCACCTCGAGGTAGCTCCCCCCCCCCCCCCGCCAGCATTTTTTTTTTTCACGGTTCGTGCTCCGTTCGGCACTGGATCGCCGAACAAAAGGCTTCTGTTCGGCTGAACAGTGCCGAACAGAAGCCTTCTGTTCGGCAACCCTCAACCGAACAGAAGCCTTCTTCCTCTTAATGCTTCTGTTCGGTTGAGGGTTGCCGAACAGAAGGCTTCTGTTCGGCACTGTTCAGCCGAACAGAAGCCTTTTGTTCGGCGATCCAGTGCCGAACGGAGCACGAACCGTGAAAAAAAAAAAATTTCGAAACAAGGTGGAACACGTACCTTTGCGGCCGATTCTTCGTCCCAAATCACTAGTTGCTTGTCCATGCTTCGAATGGGGCTTAAATCTCCTTCAAAGATCGCCTAAACGATGTAAATGGATCGAGGGGTTTAAGGGGGGGTTTGAGGGGTGTTTTTTTTTTTTTCTTTTCAAAACGAAACGGAGGAGAAGGAAGGGGGGGTATACTAAGAAAATTTCAAGGGCAATATGGTAATTACACTAAAGGTTAGTTTGGGTATTTTTTTTTGTTTTTGGGGGGTGTCCTTAGCAATAGGGGGGGTGTATATAGAACCACCCCTGGAGTGTCCGATGTAGAACAGAACTACATCTGTTCGCAAACCGGCGGCCCGCCAGAGCCATTTTTTAAGCCCGGGTGTTGCCCAGATAGACAACCCAAGAGGGGGGGTGAATTGGGTTTTAAATTAATTTAGTTAAAACTTTAAGGATGATTAATTAAAAACTATTGCAAGTTATTTAATTAATGCTAAGTGCTGTGAGTGATGTGAGAGGAAGAAGAGAAGAGACAATCCAATGCAAACACAGAGTTTTATAGTGGTTCGGAGCTACCCCTTGCTCCTACGTCCACTCCCCAAGTCTCTCTTGGGAATTCACTATAACCCCCTTGGATTACAGCTGGTTGTTTTGCAAGCTCACAACCAAACTTGTTGTTTTACGAGCTCACAACGAACTCGGTCGGTTTTCCCAGGCTCACCGACTAGAACCAACCCCGATTGTTTTCCCGGGCTCACAATCAAACCCTTACACACGTTGGTTTTAACTTGGCTCACCAACCAACCTTAATCCCCTTGATTCAATCCCCCGATTGAACCAAGTAAATACAAGTTATAGAAAGAAAGGAAAGTAAGCTTCTCAAAAGCAGATGTAAAACAATATAATCAAAAGAGGAGTTTAGAAGCCCTCAAACGCTTTTAAGCTGAAGTAGAGGAATGGCTTCTTGAACTCCGGTCTCCTCTCGAATGTGTAGTCGACTTGAATGCTGGAGGAGAAGGCTTTTAATTGCTGGGAAGATGTAGGTGGAGCTGTAAATGCAGATCTTCCCTTTTTCGTTGAAGAGCATGTTGCAGAGCTTGAATCCTTGATTAGTTGGAGTGGAATGAATGTTCTCTGCCTTGCTACAGTCTTCTGTGGCTATTTAAGCCAACCCCCACGGAAACTAGCCGTTACACTGCTTTTTCTGCCCGTTCTGCACACTCTGCGCAGCCTGACAATATGACCGTTGGTGGGTTGGAGTCCACTCGCGCGATCAGGAGTCGACTCAGCTGTAGCGGGAGTCGACTCAAGCTTTTCCGGAGTCGACTCGGCAACTGTTCCAAATTTGAATTAAAGTTGCCGTCACGACTGGGAGTCGACTCGTCTTGACCCGGAGTCGACTCGCCAACTTCTGGAGCTGACCTGGCAATTTTGGAGTCGGCTCATCCACTGAAGTCCGTGGATCCAATTTTGAATTTTGTCCACTCGAGTCGACTCGACTGTCCTTGGAGTCGACTCGAATCTCAGAGCCCGAACTCCCGATTCTCTGTCTTTTGGCTCATCCAGTCTTGGAGTCGACTCGAACTTCCTTGGAGTCGACTCGGCTCTCAGTTTCCGAAAGTTGGTCTTCTGCCTTTTGACGTGAAGCTTGTCTTGGAGTCGACTCGAGCTGTCTGGGAGTCGACTCGAATCTCAGACTCGAAAACTGCTCTCTGACTTTTCTTTGTGTACCTCTTGGAGTCGACTCTTTCTACCCTGGAGTCGACTCGTTGATCATTGGAGTCGACTCGCGCACTTCAGGAGTCGACTCGTTGACAGGTTCTGAGATGAGCCTTTCTGTTCTTCTTTCTGTTCTCAGTCGGAGTCGACTCGTACTAGTCTGGAGTCGACTCGAGCTCGTGCCAGTGAACTTGATACGCTTGGAGTCGACTCGTGATACTCGGGAGTCGACTCGAGTCTCAGACTTTGGTTCAGCAGACTTCTTAACTTATTCAAAATACTATGAACCAAATCTAGAGACACTTGGACAGGATTTTCACTGAAACACTCAATTGAATTCATTAGTAATCACAAGATATACTCAAATGCTTTGAGCTCATCAAAATCAAATGGGGTTTTAATCAATCACTCCACAATCTCCCCCTTTTTGATGATGACAAAACTTTGAGTATATGTAAAATGACTTGCTCAATAAATAATGAAACAAAAACCATAAATGAATTCAAATGTCTGATAATTTAATTTATCCAAGTTTGAAAGGAGTGAAACAGCAAATTTCGGAGTTAAAGCTCCCCCTTTCATTTGGAATTATATAAGCCTTCATATTATGCAATCAATTATTTGGCTTATATGTCATTAATGATTTAGCTTGATTAAAATTTAGATTCTCCCCCTCAACATGAACTATGTTTTGATTCTCTGAATTTCCTTTTAATGCTTTGAAGTTTTTGAACTGAATTTTTTGTTTTTAGAGGGAAAATCTGTCAATTTGTTCTTGAGTAGGATTCAGCTAATCTCCGAATATCCCTTGAATAGATTCTGGAGATTACTCCATTAGGAGCCCCAAAAGAGAGATAATAAGCCTCGAGGTACCGAATCCACTTAGAACAAATTTGTGTGTCTTTTTATTGATTTCCATTGATTTCTTTTACATATTTCATCCATATTTCTCCCCTTTTACATATTGTATACATATTTCTCCCCCTTTTTGTCATCATACCAAAAAGGAGGTAATCACACACAATCAATGGCACAACCAATCATCAAATGGCACAGAAATGAAGATAAGATGTCTACTCATTGTATTGATATGAATGTGAATACATTTGAGCATACAATACGTAAAGCAAAGCAATACAAAACAAAGCAAAAAGAACATCTATGGTCTCCTCGAGGATGAAGATCCCCCCCTCGAGGATGTATCTCCCCCTCTCGATGATGCATCTCCTCCTCTGGAGGATGTGGCTCCTCCTCTCGAGGATGTGGCTCCTCCTCTCAATCGGCTCTGCTCCATGAGGAGGGTGACTGCATCTGTGACATGGCCAAGCTGTGTGATGATAGACGTGGTGGCTCTGCTATGTGTAGTGGAGAGCTCTGTCACCGACGCCTGAAGCCCAGTCACTGATGTCTGAAGTGCGTCCAGCTTGTCGATGAGTACATTCGCCAAGCGCTCGGCCCCCTCGGTGGTGGTGTGCATGTCACGACCTATCTCCTCTCGCATCTGTCGAGTGGAGCTCGTGACCTCACTCATGCTGTGGAACTGGGCCTGGACCAAACTCCGGACATTGTAGATCTCTTCCCGTACATGAGCCGTCATGTCAGTCACGGCTGTCAAGGAAGGGACCAACTGAGAAGATACGGGTGCAGGAGTGGGAGCAGGCACCGCACCTCGGCTCCCGAAGCAGCTCATCCCTCACCTCTCTGACTATCTCCTGTCGCAGCTCCCGGAGCTGCTCAGGATCAATCCGGACCGCCATAGAGGGTGGTGCCGAGGAGGAAGGTCCGGCGGAGGTGGTAGGAGCAGGAGGAGTGGATGGAAGGTCTGGATGGTCTGGAAGGTCTGGGTAGTCTGAATCGGGCTCAGGACTGGGTGAAGGTCTGGTGGTCTGAGCGGTGAGGGTAGACTTCCTAACCCATACCCCCTCTCTCTTCCGAAACCCCATCCTGTGCATGGTCCCCGTACACAAGCGATCTGTCCATCGCAATGCACGAGAGGGTTCCCTCTCAGGAATGGGAATCTCGTACTCCCTAAAGAGAAGAGTAAAAATCATGCCGTATGGGAGGGTGAGCCTAGGTCTATCTAGGGGCTCACACATATACCGATATATGAGTTTGGGGAAGTTGACCGGGGTGTCCTGAAGAATGTAAGACATTATAGCTAGGTCCCTCTCGTTTACAAAATCAAATCTTCCTGTCTTAGGGAAGACAGATCTGGACAGAATACTCAAAAGGATTCTCACTTCAACAGGAAGTGAGCTAGCAGATACCTCGTCTAGGGGGGACTGAGGTGGATGCCCTAAGACGACCGTAAGGGCCTCAACTCTATCCTCAGGGTGTGCGGGAGCCACCCCAACTAGTGGAAGGTGGAGGATGTGGCCAATAAGATCCTCCGTGACAAACACAGGGACACCGGCTACTGTGCCCTCGATACCCCCATCTCCCCGATGGACGGTACCGTAAAACTCTCTAACGAGCCCTGGATATGTGGGGAGGTCCAATGTAAGGAAGAACTCTAAGCCCTGGACCCTAAGTCTTTCACCTATGGTGAACCCTTCCCGGGAGAGGAAGTCGAAATCGACATACCTCCCGGTGGAGACGACCTTCCCGGCCAATGGCCTCGCGGGAACCGCCCTAGGCGGGGAACGAGCCGGAGGTGGTTGCCTCGCGGGATCGTGCCGCGCCTTGGAGCGCCGCTCGGGACCGGCCTCGGGACGGGACCTCTTCCTAACCACGGTCTTACGAGGCATCTTGACCTAAACGGGAAGAAACACCTAGAGGACGGAGAAAGGTCGACGGAGGAGACTCGGGACGGACCGGAGACGACCTAGGAACGGACGAAAACCCTAAGAACCGGTGAAAAATCGACCGAACAGAGGTTGGAGACGATCGGGGAAGACCTAGGAGTCGGCTCTAGGGCTTTTTGAACAGTGGCGGCTTGAAAGAAAAGTGTTTGCGAAACGACAAACCTAGGGTTAAAAAGTCGGATCCCGACTGCGAGCCGACTCGACCTCGAGTCGACTCCAGAATATGTGCGAGTCGACTCTCCTTATGCGCCTGTAGACTTCGAGTCGACTCCCGACAATGTGCGAGTCGACTCCCCCTCAGCTGCCATCTTTGCGAGTCGACTCCCGCAAATGCGCGAGTCGACTTCCCCTTAGGAGCCGGCTCTGAAACTTACTCGAGTCGTCTCTAACCTTGGCACGCACCTAAAAGTCATGCTATAACCGTGCCAAATGAGGGAAAATCACCTAATTGGGATCTGATTTGATGATCATTGAATGTAAACTCTATTTTAACCGCATTCTAATCATCAAAATCAATTAATCTAGTGGAAACTCCCACTAGGATGGATCAATCACTCCTAATCCCCTCCTAAGCACGCTAAACCTCTCTTCACTTAGGGGTTTTGTAAAAATATCTGCTAATTGATTATCAGTACAAACAAATTGGAGTGTCACATCACCATTCAATACATGATCTCTTATGAAGTGATGTCTTATCTCAATGTGTTTAGTTCTTGAATGTTGAATTGGATTTTTAGTTAGATTTATGGCACTTGTATTATCACAATTAATGAGAATTTTATCTTGTTTAATGCCATAATCTTCTAATTGTTGTTTAATTCACAAGATTTGAGCACAACAACTCCCGGCTGCCACATATTCAGCTTCAGCAGTGGATAATGCAACCGAGTTTTGTTTCTTGCTAAACCATGAGATTAGGTTTTCTCCTAGAAACTGACACGACCCGCTGGTACTTTTTCTATCAAGCTTACATCCAGCAAAGTCTGAATCTGTGTACCCTATTAAGTTTAGGCTAGATTCTTTAGAGTACCATAGCCCAATGTTCTTAGTTCCTATTAAGTATTTAAAAATTCTCTTAACTGCAGCTAGATGTGATTCTTTAGGATTAGCCTGATATCTAGCACACATGCAAACACTAAACATAATATCAGGTCTACTTGCAGTAAGATATAGTAAAGATCCTATCATACCTCTATAAAGTTTTTGATCTACAGATTTACCTGATTCATCTTGATCTAATTTGCATGATGAGCTCATGGGGGTGCTGATTGATTTGTTTCCTTCCATATCAAACTTCTTGAGCATCTCCTTGACATATTTTGCTTGATTGATGAAGATGCCTCCTTCAGATTGTTTGATTTGAAGCCCGAGGAAGTAGTTCAGCTCTCCCATCATGCTCATCTCAAACTCACTCTGCATCAAATCAGCAAACTCTTCGCAGAGGCGATTGTTAGTAGCACCGAAAATGATATCATCAACATAAATCTGTACTAATAACATATCTTTGTTTTGCTTTTTCAAAAATAATGTTGTGTCTACATTTCCCCTAGAGAATTCATGTTCTAATAGGAATTTACTAAGTCTCTCATACCATGCTCTAGGTGCTTGTTTTAATCCATAAAGTGCTTTGTTCAGTTTATACACATGATTAGGGTATTGATGATTTTCAAAACTAGGAGGTTGTTCTACATACACTTCCTCATTTATATTCCCATTTAAAAATGCACTTTTTACATCCATTTGAAATAGTTTGAAATCCTTAGAGCATGCATATGCTAATAATAGTCTAATAGCCTCAAGTCTAGCTACGGGAGCAAAGGTTTCATCAAAATCTATGCCTTCTTCTTGATTATAACCCTTTGCCACTAGTCTAGCCTTATTCCTTATAACAATTCCATTTTCATCTAGCTTATTTTTATATATCCATTTTGTACCTATAATTGGATATTCAGAAGGCCTCTCTACTAGATCCCACACTTTGTTTCTAGTAAATTGGTTTAGTTCTTCTTGCATTGCATTTATCCAATTTACATCATTTTCGGCTTCTTCTATATGTTTGGGCTCAAAGTGTGAAACAAAAGCTAGATGGTTATTTAGATTTCTTAGTGAAGCTCTAGTCCTAACCGGTTGAGATGGATCATCTTGAATGAGTTCCTTAGGATGCCCGTGAGCATACCTCCAAGCTTTTGTTAGCCCATGATCCACAATAGCCTCTTGGCTTGATGATTCTCCTTCAATCAACTTTTGATTATCATTTTGTAATCCCATCTCATCTATCTTTTCCTCAAGTATTTCAACATCATCATCAAAATTAACTTTCTTACTAGAGGAGATGTCACTAGAGTCATCAAATACTACATGTATAGATTCTTCTATGACTAAGATTCTTTTATTAAATACTCTATAGGCTTTACTAGTTGTAGAATAACCTAAGAATATTCCTTCATCAGATTTAGGGTCAAATTTCCCTAGATTGTCTTTCCCATTATTATGCACAAAACACCTACATCCAAAAACATGAAGATAATTAACCTTTGGTTTTCTGTTTTTCCACAGTTCATAAGGTGTTTTCTTTATAATGGGTCTCAATAGAACTCTATTTAATATGTGACAAGAGGTATTAATGGCTTCTCCCCAAAAGTACTTAGGGAGGTTACTTTCACATAACATAGTTCTAGCCATTTCCTCTAGTGTTCTATTCTTCCTTTCCACAACTCCATTTTGTTGTGGTGTCCTAGGTGCTGAGAAATTATGGGTTATCCCCTTTTTACTACAAAATTCATCAAATGATTGATTTTCGAATTCGGTACCATGGTCACTTCTAATGGCTATGACTGAAGACTCTCTAGCATTTGTTACTTCCTTATGGAACTTCTTAAAAACAGAAAATGCTTGATCCTTATGTGCTAGGAACATGACCCATGTGTACCTAGAGTAATCATCTACTATAACTAGACCATATTTATTTCCACCTAGGCTTGTTGTTCTAGTTGGACCAAATAGGTCCATGTGTAATAATTCTAGAGGCCTAGAGGTAGAGACACATTTTATAGATTTAAAAGAGTTCCTAGATTGTTTGCCAAATTGACATGCTTCACATATTTTGTTCTTTTCAAATTTTAATTTTGGCAAACCTATCACGGAGTCTCTTTTAACTAGTTTAGTTATTGTGTCCATGCTTGCATGACCTAACTTACGGTGCCATAACCAACTAGCATCATTTTCTTTAGTTTCATTAACAACTAAACATTGGTTATATTTTGCAAGATCATCTAGGTCTACAACATATACATTACCACGTCTAATCCCTTTAAAAACTAAACTATTATCATTAGGATTTGTTATAATACATAGTGATGGTTTAAACATAACATCATATCCTATATCACATAATTGACTAATGCTTAACAAGTTATGCTTAAGACCATCAACATATCTAACATTATCTATAAAAGTAGAAGGGGTGATTTGAACTTTACCAATACCAATGATATGACCTTGGTTGTTGTCTCCAAAAGTCACAGCACCTCCCTTCTTAGCTTCAAGGGTGAAAAATTGATCTTTATCACCCGTCATGTGCCTTGAGCAGCCACTATCCAAATACCAGCGGTTTTTGTTGACCTTGGCTGCAAGACACTCCTACACAAGCAAATCATGTCATCTTAGGTACCCAAGTTTTCTTGGGTCCTTCATGGTTAGTCAAGTTGGTTCCTTTTGGAACCCATACCCTTTTAATTTTTCTTTTTGTTTTACTTTTCCTATAGTCACATGCATTTGCCTTATGTCCTATAGTTCCACAACAAAAGCAGGTTATTTTCTTAGTTTTAGTTTCTCCAGCTTTAACAAAGAAGTTACTAAGAAGTTTTTGTTTATTTCTTGGTTTATACCCTAAACCCGCTTTATTAAACACTGCTCGTTGACTATTTAGTATCATGTTTAATTTTTCAGAACTATATGTAAATTTTTCAACTAAGGGTTTGTATTTGTTAAGTTCTTTAGTTAGTGTTTGATTTTCTGCTTTTAGATCATTAAGTTCTTTTGTAAGATCCTTATCTAAGGTTTGTTTATGTTTTTTAAGTTCTGAAAATTCCTTAGTTAGTTTTTCATTATCTTTAGTTAAGGTGTTAGTCTTTTGAGTTAAAAGTTGGTTGCTTGTTTTAAGTTCAATATTTTCTTTGGTGATTAAGTCCTTATCCTTAACTAATTTATCGTATTTATGTAGGTATGATTGATTAGCTATTTTCAGTTCTTTATTCTTAAGATTTATAGCCTTATATTCTACCATTAACTCATTAAATGCATCATAAAGTTCATCAAAAGAAAAATCAAGATGCGTATCGGAAGTTACCTCGTTTTCGTTGGCCATGAAGCAGAAATTGGCCTTCTCTTCTTGTTCATCATCTGATGAGGAGGATGATGAGTCGGAGTCGGATAGTGTAGTGACAAGAGCCTTCTTCTTCTTGTACTTACTCCCCTTCTTCAGTAAGGGGCACTCTGCTCTTATGTGACCCGGCTTCTTGCACTCGTAACACCCAATCCCCTCGTTTTTCCTTTCCTTACCTTTGTCCTTGCGGTAGAAATTTGAGAGGCCTCTCTTTTGATGATAGGACTTCTTGTGGTTGATGAATCTCTTGAACTTGCGCACAAGAAGAGCCTCACCATCATCTTCCTCATGTTCTTCTTCTTCACTGCTGCTACTGCAGGACAAGTCCTTGTTAGATGAAGTAGATTTAAGTGCTATTACCTTTTTCTTATGGGAGGACTCTTCTTCGCTGTGTTGCTTCATGGTTAGCTCGTGAGTCATTAGGGATCCAAGGAGCTCTTCGAGTGGAAGCTTGTTCAAGTCTTTAGCTTCTTGGATTGCCGTCACCTTGGCTTCCCATGACCTTGGTAGACAGCGAAGTATTTTCCTGACAAGATCACTGTTAGTATAGCTCTTGCCAAGGCTTTTTAGGCCATTGACAATGTCAGTAAACCTAGTGAACATGCTAGTGATTGTCTCATTAGAATCCATTTTAAATAGTTCATACTTATGAACCAATATATTAATTTTGGATTCTTTAACTTGATTCGTGCCCTCATGGGTCACTTCAAGTCTATCCCAGATCTCTTTTGCAGAGTTGCAAGTAGAGACCCTATTGAATTCATTTCTATCTAAGGCACAATAAAACACATTCATAGCTTTAGAGTTTAATTGTGCCTTCCTCATGTCATGTTCATCCCAATCCTTTTCTAATTTGGGTACCTTAACACCCTCTACATATGTGGATGGGATGTATGGGCCATTCACTACAATGGTCCACATCTCATAGTCTTGGGCTTGGACGAATATTCTCATCCTAGCCTTCCAGTATGAGTAGTCGGATCCATTAAAGAAAGGGGGTCTTTGGGTGGACTGACCCTCAATGTGAGAAGATCCAAATGGGGTTGTCATTTTGATCTTTTAACTCTTGAGTGGAAGAGTTTTTGGCTCTGATACCACTTGTTGCCCAGATAGACAACCCAAGAGGGGGGGTGAATTGGGTTTTAAATTAATTTAGATATTTAAAACTTTAAGGATGATTAATTAAAAACTATTGCAAGTTATTTAATTAATGCTAAGTGCTGTGAGTGATGTGAGAGGAAGAAGAGAAGAGACAATCCAATGCAAACACAGAGTTTTATAGTGGTTCGGAGCTACCCCTTGCTCCTACGTCCACTCCCCAAGTCTCTCTTGGGAATTCACTATAACCCCCTTGGATTACAGCTGGTTGTTTTGCAAGCTCACAACCAAACTTGTTGTTTTACGAGCTCACAACGAACTCGGTCGGTTTTTCCAGGCTCACCGACTAGAACCAACCCCGATTGTTTTCCCGGGCTCACAATCAAACCCTTACACACATTGGTTTAACTTGGCTCACCAACCAACCTTAATCCCCTTGATTCAATCCCCCGATTGAACCAAGTAAATACAAGTTATAGAAAGAAAGGAAAGTAAGCTTCTCAAAAGCAGATGTAAAACAATATAATCAAAAGAGGAGTTTAGAAGCCCTCAAACGCTTTTAAGCTGAAGTAGAGGAATGGCTTCTTGAACTCCGGTCTCCTCTCGAATGTGTAGTCGACTTGAATGCTGGAGGAGAAGGCTTTTAATTGCTGGAAAGATGTAGGTGGAGCTGTAAATGCAGATCTTCCCTTTTTCGTTGAAGAGCACGTTGCAGAGCTTGAATCCTTGATTAGTTGGAGTGGAATGAATGTTCTCTGCCTTGCTACAGTCTTCTGTGGCTATTTAAGCCAACTCCCACGGAAACTAGCCGTTACACTGCTTTTTCTGCCCGTTCTGCACACTCTGCGCAGCCTGACAATATGACCGTTGGTGGGTTGGAGTCGACTCGCGCGATCAGGAGTCGACTCGGCTGTAGCGGGAGTCGACTCAAGCTTTTCCGGAGTCGACTCGGCAACTGTTCCAATTTGAATTAAAGTTGCCGTCACGACTGGGAGTCGACTCGTCTTGACCCGGAGTCGACTCGCCAACTTCTGGAGCTGACCTGGCAATTTTGGAGTCGGCTCATCCACTGAAGTCCGTGGATCCAATTTTGAATTTTGTCCACTCGAGTCGACTCGACTGTCCTTAGAGTCGACTCGAATCTCAGAGCCCGAACTTCCGATTCTCTGTCTTTTGGCTCATCCAGTCTTGGAGTCGACTCGAACTTCCTTGGAGTCGACTCGGCTCTCAGTTTCCGAAAGTTGGTCTTCTGCCTTTTGACGTGAAGCTTGTCTTGGAGTCGACTCGAGCTGTCTGGGAGTCGACTCGAATCTCAGACTCGAAAACTGCTCTCTGACTTTTCTTTGTGTACCTCTTGGAGTCGACTCTTTCTACCCTGGAGTCGACTCGTTGATCATTGGAGTCGACTCGCGCACTTCAGGAGTCGACTCGTTGACAGGTTCTGAGATGAGCCTTTCTGTTCTTCTTTCTGTTCTCAGTCGGAGTCGACTCGTACTAGTCTGGAGTCGACTCGAGCTCGTGCCAGTGAACTTGATACGCTTGGAGTCGACTCGTGATACTCGGGAGTCGACTCGAGTCTTAGACTTTGGTTCCGCAGACTTCTTAACTTATCCAAAATACTATGAACCAAATCTAGAGACACTTGGACAGGATTTTTACTGAAACACTCAATTGAATTCATTAGTAATCACAAGATATACTCAAATGCTTTGAGCTCATCAAAATCAAATGGGGTTTTAATCAATCACTCCACACCGGGGGATCAGACCGGATCAGAAATTTGAGCCTGCCCTTTGAAGAATTTGCATCAATCGCGCTTCAAAAACCACATTTTGCTTTTTAGCTCTCTCTTTATGCTTTTTTTAGCTCTAGTGGATTATCATTATAATGCTTGTGCTCTTCTTGTTCTTTGGTGTTTGCATATATTTATACTCTTTAGAGATAGTTGGAACACTTACCTAGCCGTTAGACAGATAATAGAGTCGTTGTGAGAAGAAAACAACCATTCTGATTCATAGAAAAGCTAGTTGTTACTGTTGTCAGGTGTAGAGAAGTCGACTTGAGTCGTCTTGAACTTTATTCTATTTTTTTGCACTCTATCTTTCATTTGTAGCACTTGTGAAATAGCTCTCTCAGTTCAGAGGTTGACTTAGCAGATAACTAGGGTCCACTCATTGCTTTCAGAGGCAACTCTTCAATGGACTAAGTTTTACTACTTTCTATCTTTCCACTGTGACTATTATGAGGTCGATTCATCTATATTTGGGATCAACTCTAGTTGACTGGAGTCGTATTGTGAATTTCATGGGTCGACTCGCCAATGTAATAATTTTTTAGTTCTCTATCTCTTCTCTGTGGCTATTTAGGGGTCGACTTGCTTTTGTTCGAGGTCGACTCTTGCTAAGCTAGAGTCGACTTTGTACTTCATGTCGGGTTACCCCCGCATGCATTGCGATGATCGCAGCAGAAATACGCGTGCGGGGTCGTTCATCACATAAATGTCCTAGAGAAGATAGAATTCATAAAAATTCTGAGTTCATAAACTCAAAAAGTTATGAATTCAAAGGAAAGATTAAAATTAAAACTTGATTAATTTAAAAACTATCATAAAAGCAATAGTAAAGATCATATCTTTACCTTTGAGTAGGTAAATCTTCACCGCTATCTGATGATCGTGAAAGTCGGGTTCGCTTGAAGGCGCACAAGTGTCTGACCTCTATGGGTATCCACACAAAAATCTGGATAAATCGAGGTTGTGATCTCACCGGGGTGCTAGCTCCCTTGCAGAGATCCCTTTTGATGGTAAGAACTTCTCTAAGCAATCAACTCTTGATTGCTCTCAAGAGGAGGAAGAAGGAGAAGGAAAAAATACTTTCTTTCCTTTTCTTTGCCATGGAAGAAGGAATCAAGAGGGAAGAAAGACCACGCCTTGCTGCCTTTTTCCCTTACTTGCGGTGGAAGGAAGAAGGGGAGAGGAGGAGGGCCGCCAACATGAAAAGAAAGGCTACTAGGGGTCGGCCCCTTTGTCCCTTTTTATATGGATGCTCTAGGCGTGGCCTCCTCCTTAAAATTAGGAGGAGCCACGCCCCAACCCCTCTTCATTCAGCCTAGGCATGGAGCCTCCTAAAAACTAGGAGGAGCTCCACGCCCTATCCCAATTAGGAGGGGCGTGCGGCTGATTTAAGTTAGGATGGTTGAATCCTCTTCTAAAGAGGATTAGGTGGCCTCCAAAACTTATCCGTAAGAGTTTTAATCTAATTATGACCTAATTGGATCATGACACAATTGAACTCTTCAATTCTAATCTAGTTAGGAGTCATCTTCATCTATTAGATCAAAATTAATTAGGACTTTAGGAATCCTAATCCAATTAGGACTTTAGAAATCCTTATCCAAGGAGGACTCTAATAATTTGAAGTTCTAATCTTATTAGAACTCTAGGAGTCCTACTCCAACTAGGACTCTTGAATCTTATCATATAAGATCGAGCCCAATTAATTAAGTCCAATTAATTCAATCAAATTGCAATCTAATTGCAATTAATTCCTTCTCCAACTCACTAACTCTTAGTGGGTTAAACCAATTATCAATCAAATTGACAATTACAAACTATCGTGATTCCAAATCACAATCCAATCATTAGATCGATCAGATTTTTTATTGTGTATGACCTCATAGATTTTATTCTGTCTGCTAGTGAGATATATTATGATCCCTATCATAATATCATTGAAACTTCTTTCAATGGATTAGAACAATTCCAACTTTTCTCATTCGGGTTCACTGATCATCAAGTGAACGCCTTTGAGTCTCATAATCCCCCAGTAATACCTAGCAGCATGTAGTGACTACCCAACAGAATGGAATAGATGAACATCTAGATGTAGTTAACGTATGATACAGTCCCTCTATCGTAGATTCCGACAGGATAGAGGTCATAGATAACTCGTCAAACTCTATCATCTATCATATATAAAGATTTATTCGACTCTAGTTCGAGATTCAAAAACTCTTTTCCAAAAACTATCTTGGCCAAGGATTTACGAACTCAGTCTCATAAATCACATAGGATCTCTCTTAATTTATCAAGACCGATAGATTCCATCTAGATGCACCTCTACTCCCACAATAAACCTACTACAGCCAATCTGCACCATAAGGATCCAAATGAATAGTGTTGGAATTTGTATCATAAATGTCAATCTTCAGCATATTGATGATTGAATTTTGTAAATGAATTGACAAATTAATAAAGTGTTATTTGGCATTATTCATCATTTCATCTTCAAATGAACTCTTATATGATGAAGTCCTTAGGACTTATGTTATGATGAAGGAGGATTTATCTTTGAGTCCTTAAACTGGTTCGCGACCAAATGATATGTTGTTATTGGGACGACAGCATTATCGAGATTAGGTCATTGTGTGACATATACGTTGGTTGTCCTCTTAACCAAGGAGTGTGGAGACATTGGTATGCCACACAGGTGAAGTGTAGGAGTACATTTTACTGAATGTGACCAATTCTAGAATGCTCTACTGTCAAGAGATGTTCCAAGTGGATATGGGTATAAGTTTGGCCCTCTGACCTGAGATCGCAACCTGTGACTAGCAAGCAACTCACTGTACTTTGGTACCAGACTACCTAAATTTCTAATTCAGTGACGGAAGGTCACTAGGTGCAGTCAAGTACTTATGTAGTCAGTTGTGAGTCGAGATGGAATTGACCCCTCCTGGAAACAGGAGATTAAGTTTGATAATAAAGAGATGGTTAGAGATCCGGAATCCCCCTTGACAATAATACATTCAAGATATAAACTCTACGGTTTCTGATTTAAAAGTTCAAATATAGGATAGATCTAATCATGGAATATATTGTTTGAACACACAAACTTAATTTCTAAGCATTCGTCGTGCCGGTTATGTCTACGACAAATCAAATAATAAAGTAATCCATGCATCAATAGATATAAACCATTAAAGAACTATCCACAACATAGGCAAGCAAGAAACCAAAACATATCAAAAGATCTAAATTGAATAGAACAATAGTTTAGAGTTTACTCCAAGAAAGTAACAAGTCAAGGGTTCTCCCATCACCCTAGACCAAAGGGATTAGCCGGCCATCAACATGAAAAATCTCCCCTGTTCCTGTTCCCCTTTTTTTTTTTCTTTTTATTTTCGGAAACAGGGCCTCCCCTGTTTCTCTCCTTCTCTGTTTTTTTCTTTGTTTTCAAATGAGAGCTCTCCCTTAACCCTTCCCAGCCGAGAGGTATATCAAGCTAGCCTTCCCCCCCCTCCTCGCACGCGGTGGAAACGGACGCTGGGATGGATCTCGGGAGATTGCGGACGCACTCGGAAGATCGCGATCGCATGCATCACGGGATGATGGGCTGCATGCAGACGGCTGGGAGAAGCTGTGACTTGTGAGGCCAATGGGATGAGCGGACGGGGCGTGATCACGGATGCTAAAATCACGGGCTCAGAAGCTGGTTTTTTGCTGGGATGAGATGCGGAGGAGTTGGTAGAAGGGCCTTGGATGCGGGAATCTGAGATCTGGAAGGTGGATCACGGACGCCTGCGGGATCTGGGGAAGGCTGAAGATCGTGCGATTCGGAAGCATGGGATGGTTGGATCTTGTACGCGGGAACACCGGAGAAAGCTGGGAACGCGGACGAGATCGGCGGAAGAAAAGGAACTTTGCTGGGGGATGAGACGCGGAGGGTGAGGCACGAAACCATCACGGACGGCTGGGACGCTCCAACGCGTGAGATCTGGACGTGGAGGATCACTCGCGGGAGAAGCGGAAGAAGAGGTGGACGGCTGCGAGATGCTGGGAAGATCCAATGCTGAGAGCAGGAAGATTGCACGCGGGAGAAGCGGACTTGGGGAAGATGAGATTTGGAAGGTGGATCACTAGATTCGGACGCTTCGGATGCTTCGTGGACGCGGCAGATGATGCGGGGGTGACTACTGGGATGAATGAACTCCAAAAGCCTTTGAAATGGGGAAAAGAAGAGGATGCTCGTTTCTTCCACGCGGGCGGACACGTGGAATAGATGCTTGGGCTTGCAGAAGAATGAAGCTGCGACGAAGTATATGGCTGAACTTGACCTCCTTCTAGTGTGCAACTGGGGTCGACCCATGCAGTTGGCTGGTCACCTGCAGTGATGCATATTTTTGGACCCAATGTGCATTTTAGCTTTGATTTCCGATCACCTGCACCCCACAAAAATATAATATTAATATAGCACTTCTATCATTATTTGTTAGCAATAATACTAATTTAAGTGATGTATAGATCGCACTTTTGTGCTCTCATCACACCCCCAACTAGCTTATTGCTAGTCTCTAGCAATTAATGAGCAGATAATAAAATGAGAGTGCAAAAGGTGTTGGTTGATCCTTTGATGTTTTATTAGAACTAATTGCATAAAATTAAGATAAGCACTCACTTTCGTAGGAATCACGATTGCACTTAGCATGTGCAACAAGCCGTTAAACCCCTAGGTTACCCTAGTGGACGAGTGTTGTCTCGTGAGGGTTTTCAGGGATGTTACCCACAAACATCATGAATTATATGACCTGAGATTCTAATAAAGATATGAAATAAATCTTAAGCTAATACACATGTAATTAATTGATATATATTTTCAAGCATGGCAACTGTCAAAGCAAGGAAATATAAAAGTGTAGTGTGCATCAAATCGCATGACTTTCTCAGAGTACTAATACCTCCACCACAATAGGGCACCGCCTGAGTTTTAGGTGCACTACTCAAGTTCACAAGTATTTTCTACAGTTTATTAGAACTTGATCCATCAAATTTTCAGAATATCACATGTTGTCTAAATTTGTCAAGAATGGTTCGCATGTAAAGAAAGAGCTATCAATCCCAACTAAATAACCCGGGTACATAGAGGTTCAAAACAATGGAGTCAAACCAGTCATTACCACATGTCACTAGGTTCAGTCCGACCAACCCTATTCATGCTTATTTTTATTTTTAAATACATATGACGATTACAATAGTCCAACCCCATTAGGCTCTAGTAAGATCCATGTAGCGAGCTTTCAGCTAATGACCCCCGATCTAGTTGGCTCAAGACATTAGGTGAAACACCCCTCGGGCTTAATTACTCAAACCAGACTACGCCATGAGGCCAGACTTGTCATCATAAGGATTTTTTTTTTGTTTTTTTTTATAATTATGCAAGAAAAGAGAAGATAGACTGAACCATATAGGTATTTTATTTTTTTTATGTATATGTGACTGCATCGTGACTATAGGTCAACCAAAGTCGGATCATAAGGCACCTAAGTAATCTAACTGGGATATTCAACCTCTATCTTTATGTGAAAACCAAATCCTGAACCTTATGGTACGAACAAGGATACTCGTACTTCTTTTATGGATAAGGCTAACAAAAATGCAGTTAACAAATGTGAACTCCTGAGGCTTTCCTATTATCATTAAGTACACATGTGGGGATCTAATAATAGGTCTCTGATCAATCATAGTATGCATGTGTTCCTTGCCTTAATAGTTGCACAAACTCAATACGAAAATACATGTGCATTTGCTCAAAAAAGAAAGTAATAGAATAAATCAAATGCAAAAACAAGTTTTTTTTTTTTTTGATCAAAATATTTTCCTCCCCCCAACTTAAACATTGCATTGTCCTCAATGTAAAAGATACAAAAAAAATTATATATGAGAGACAATAGAGAAAATAATAGAGAGAAGAAGAATACCTTGAGCTATTGATTTCCAGAAAAGAAGACCTACAAAATAAGAAGAAAACTAGAAATAAAAGAAAAAAATTAATTCTAACTAATATACACATACCTTGGCCGTCATGCTTAGTCATAAGAAGGCTCCTCTAAGAAAAAAAAGTCCTCTTCATCTGCAAAATTCTCAAGAAAAGGTTTTAATCTGTGTCCATTTACCTTAAAAATTGTGCCATCCTGTGGATTCTCAATTTCAACTGCCCCGTGTGGAAAAACAGTTTTTACAATGAAAGGACCTGTCCATCTTGATCGTAACTTTCCAGGAAATAGATGTAAGCGAGAGTCATAACAAAGAACTTTTTGTGCAGGTTCAAAAGATTTTCTTAAAATTGATTTATCATGCCTAATTTTCATTCGTTCTTTACAAAGTCTAGCATTGTCATACGCATCCCGACGAATTTCATTTAACTCACTTAATTGTAATTTTCTAGCCAAACCAGCATCTGACAATTCAAAGTTTAATTTTCTAATGGCCCAATACGATTTATGCTCTATTTTAACAGGTAGATGACATGCTTTTCCATAGACTAGCCGATACGGAGACATACCAAGAATAGTTTTATAAGCAGTACGATAAGCCCACAATGTATCAGAAAGTTTTAAAGACCAGTCTTTGCATGATGGATTCACCGTTTTCTCTAAAATTCGTTTAATCTTCCGATTGGCTAACTCTACTTGGCCACTAGTCTGCGGGTGATAAGGAGTTGCAATTCTATGAGTGATACCGTACTTTCGTAATAGGATCTCAAAAGGCTTATTACAAAAATATTTTCCCCCATCACTAATTATAACCTTGGGCATCCCAAACCTAGAAAATATGTTTTCTTTAAGAAATTTTAAAACTGGTTTGTGGTCATTTGTTCGACAAGGCACAGCTTCTACCCATTTGGACACATACTCAACACCAACTAAAATGTACTCATATCCAAAAGACGGTGGGAATGGGCCCATGAAATCGATGCCCCACATATCAAAAATTTCAATAGCAGTAATGGGCTGAAGAGGCATCATTTGCCTACGAGTTAGACTTCCAACACGTTGACATGGGTCACATGTCCTACAGAACTCGTGGGCATCTTTAAATAGTGTAGGCCAATAAAAACCACATTGTAACACCTTAGCTGCCGTTTTCTTAGATACAAAGTGTCCTCCGCAAGCACTGGCATGACAAAAAGAAAGTATACTTCGCATCTCATGATCCGGTATGCATCTTCTAAAGATTTGATCATTGCAATACTTGAACAAATAGGGGGCATCATAATAATAACTCTTACTTCATGCAAGAAATTATTCTTATCATTCGATCCCTAATGCTCCGGCATCCGGTTCGTGACAAGAAAGTTTACAATATCAGCATACCATGGCATAGTAGAAAGTGCAAACAATTGCTCTTCAGAAAACGAGTCCTTGATGGGCAACTGTGGCACCAAATCATGAACGACTAGCCGTGATAAATGGTCAGCAACCATATTCTCTACTCCCTTTTTATCTTTGATAGTGATGTCAAATTCTTGGAGTAGAAGTATCCATCGTATTAAGCGTGCTTTGGCCTCTTTCTTATCCAGTAAATATTTTAGCGTTGCATGGTCCGTAAAGATAACAATAGGAGCACCAAGGATATAAGAGCGAAATTTGTCTAATGCAGATACTACTACAAGCAATTCTTTCTCGGTGGTGGTGTAATTCATTTGAGCATCATTTAAGATTTTGCTTGCATAGTAGATGACATATGGCTTATTATCCTTGCGTTGTCCTAGGACAGCTCCTATCGCATAGTCGCTAGCATCGCACATGATCTCAAAAGGTAATGACCAATCAGGTGGTCGCACGATGGGTGCAGTACTAAGCATAGACTTCAGCTTTTCGAATGCCTCTTGACAGGTTTCGGTCCAATTGAACGGTGTATCAAGGGATAGGAGGTTACATAATGGTCGAGCTATGACACTAAAGTTCTTGATGAACCTCCTATAAAATCCGGCATGACCCAAAAATGATCTAACATCTCTAACATTCTTAGGTGTAGGTAGCTTGGCGATTAGATCAATCTTAGCTCTACCAACTTCCATGCCCTTTGATGAAACAATATGTCCTAGGACAATTCCCTTTGGCACCATGAAGTGGCATTTCTCCCAATTCTGTATCAGATTCTTTTTCATGCATCGAGCTAAGACTGCTTGTAAATGTGAGAGGCAATCATCAAAAGAGTCGCCAAAAATAGAGAAATCATCCATAAACACTTCTAAAAATTTCTCGTTCATATCTTCAAAAATGCTGAGCATGCATCTTTGGAATGTCGCAGGTGCATTACACAACCCGAATGGCATCCGACAGAAAGCGAATGTGCCAAAAGGACAAGTGAAGGTAGTCTTCTCTTGATCTTCTGGTGAAATCTCGATTTGGTAGTACCCGGAATAGCCATCGAGAAAACAATAGAATTTGTGTCCTGCAACTCTTTCCAAAACTTGGTCTAGGAAGGGTAGGGGAAAGTGATCCTTCCTAGTGACCAAATTCAATTTTCGGTAGTCAACACACATGCGCCAACTCGTCGGAACACGAGTTGGAACTAGTTTACCCTGCTCATTTTTGACTACCGTCAGACCTGCTTTCTTGGGCACGACTTGAGTAGGACTCACCCACTTGCTATCGGAAATTGGGTAAATAATACCCACATCAAGCAACTTGAGGACTTCTGCTTTAACCACATCTCTCATCGTAGGATTCAACCTGCATTGCATTTGCCTTGTGGTTTTGGCATTGTCCTCCAAATATATCTGGTGCGTGCAAATTAAAGGGCTAATCCCCTTCAAGTCGGCAATAGACCACCCTAAAGCTCCTTTATGATTCTTTAGAACACCAAGTAATTTTCTTTCTTGGGCATGATCAAGATCAGATGAGATGATTATAGGAAAAGTGTCCTCGGGTCCAAGAAAGGCATACTAGAGTTCCTTCGGTAAAGGTTTCAACTCGAGCTTAGGTGCTTGTTCATGGGATGGTACTATCTTTGCTTCTCGAGGTAGCAACTCTTCAAATTCCTCTATTCTCGATCTCCACCCATTGACCATCATAACATCCGAATTATCTAAAACAGGTGGGACCACATCATCAGCAGTACCTTCAGAACACCAATCTATCAAACCATTGTCGGCCGATTCAGTAAATGTTTCTTTTAACAGATATTCTTCCGCAATGATTTCAACCCATTCAACTTCCTTACTTTCTTCATGATCACTGGGTTGTTTGCCTATACTAAAGACGTTCAATTCCAAGGTCATATTGCCAAAAGAAAGCTTCATGACACCATTCCTACAATTGATCAATGCATTAGAAGTTGCAAGGAATGGACGTCCTAAGATGACCGGAATCTGAGATGGTGAATTGGAAGCCGGATGTGTGTCCAGTACGATAAAGTCAACAGGAAAATAGAACTTGTCTACTTGGACTAACACATCTTCGATAATTCCTCTAGGGACCTTCACTGACCTGTCAGCTAATTGTAAGGTCACAGTTGTTGGCTTCAACTCACCCAAACCGAGTTGCTCATATACCTATATGGCAACAAGTTCACACTCGCTCCTAAATCTAGCAATGCTCGCTCAATCCTAAAATTGCCAATGATACACGAGATAGTTGGGCAACCTGGATCCTTATATTTAGGAAGAATGTTATGCTGTAAAATTGCACTCACATTTTCAGCCAGAAATGCCTTCTTCTTGACATTTAAACGATGCTTGACAGTGCACAAATCTTTCAAAAATTTTGCATATGAAGGCACTTGTTTGATTGCATCAAGAAGAGGTACATTGATTTTTACTTGCTTAAAAAGCTCAAGAATTTCAGAGTTTGGTTCAAGCTTTTGCAAGGGCTTTAATCTTTGTGGAAATGGTGCAGGAAAAGGACATTTAATTTTTTTAGTAGATGTTGGTGCTTCAGTTTCTTCGTTGTCCTTTTCTTTTATCTTGGGAGGATCAAAATCAGGTATGACTTGTGTTTGTTCTGGGACTGTTCGGTTAATAACCTTTCCACTTCGCAAAGTTATTATACTCTTCGCTTGTTCTTTATGCGAAGTTGAAGATGATGCATTGCTACCGCCGTAGACTTGAGGGTTAGATTGTGGTTGAGCTGGTAGCTTACCCTTCTCTTGAGCACTTAAAGCAGTGGTCAGCGTTGTCAGTTGATTTCTTAATTCATCATTGATTTTAGCTTGACCTTGCATGAAAGATTGCAAAGTTTCTTCGAGACTGGGTTTTTGAGGGGGTGCGTGTGCATAATGAGGTTGCGGAGGTGGAGGAGTTGGGTTATATACTTGTTGAGGTTGGTCATTCCTCCACCTGAAATTTGGATGGTTCTTCCATCCAGGGTTGTAAGTACCCGAAAAAGGATTATTGAAAGATTTTTTATAGGTATTCATAACATTGGCCTGATCGTGCAAGACTTCCTTGAATGCGGATATTGTGGGGCAATCTGTGGTGAGATGGCCAGGCATCTCACAAATCCTACAATACTCGCTGTTATGTTCTACGGTCTTGACGGGTTCAATCCTTCTAAGTTCAATTTTCTTTACCTTCCTAGTAAGGGCTGCCATTTTAGCCTGAATATTATCCTGAGTACTAAGGTTGTAAAGGCCCCCGTGTCCAATGCTAGTAGGCTTAGGCAAAGGTTTATTCACTCTATCCCTTGTATCCCATAATTGTGCAGTTTCTGCGAGAGAGTCTAAATAGTCCCATGCCTCATCGGGTTGCTTTTCCAAAAATAGACCATTGCACATAGTCTCTATAAATTGTTTTAACTGTGGAGACAACCCTTCGTAAAAGAAACTAATGGTTCTCCATGTTTCAAACCCATGATGAGGACAAGAGAGAAGCAATTCTTTAAATCTCTCCCAGCATTCATAAAATGTTTCATGGTCTTTTTGTTGAAAGTTACTAATGTGCCTTTTCAAAAAGTTAGTCCTTTGTGCGGGAAAGAATTTTTTCAAGAATTCTCTTTGCATATCATGCCATGTTCCTAATGATCTAGGTCTCAAGGAGTTCAGCTATGTTTTGGCTTTATCCTTTAAGGAAAAAGGGAACAAGGTCAATTTAAAGACATCTTCCGATACATTTGGCACTCTAAATGTGATGCTAATTTCCTCAAAATCCTTAAGATGAAGATAAGGGTTCTCGGATTCCATCCCATGATACTTGGGCAGCAATTGAATTACTCCTGGTTTGATTTCAAAGTGTCCTACATTTTCAGGAATAATCATGCATGAAGGTTGACTAGTCCTAGTGGGATGTAAGTATTGTCGAAGTGTCATAACTGGGGGTCTACCTTCATCACCATGGTGACTTCCTACATCATCAGGAAAATTTGCCATCTCACAAGGTGTGAGATACTGCGAAGGAATTTCAAGGATGTGTCCTAAGGGATGATCTAAAGTTGTACGACTTAATCGACCGGTGTCGTCCCTATTCCAACCTAGCATACAAAATTTAATTAAATTTTTTTTATAAATTTTTTTAAAAAAATATTAATATAAGTACCAACTAAAGATACCCTAAAACGACACCCTAAAATAAAAATCTATTCACAATCAAACATGCAACTAAACATTACACCTCAATTTCTAATGTTTTTCTTAAATTTCTAGACAGTTCCTAACTGGTTTGAAGAGGGCACCTAAGCCTCCAATCCGGTCTAATGAACCGAGTTGACCAGATAAGCTCCCAGGTAAGTGGAGGGGTCACGATGCGTTCGCAAAGGTCCCACTTAAAACCCACTTGCCTCGAACAGATGAACTGTCTCCCTTATAGGGACAAAGCTTGCCTAGACATCAACTAAGCCACAGAGCGAAATTGGTGCAACTTTCGGTGGTCTTCGTCCTATTGAGCTCGAATATCCTTAGGGGCCAACGTCTAGTTGATTTTAGTTAAGCTTAGGATATTTATGCAATGGGGTGATTTTTGGGCTAAGGACGAGTGGTGAAATCCCGACCTTATCTTTTTAAATGGGTTCAGCCCTTAGAATATTTTATGCTGATGCCTTATACTATATGCAACAATCAAGAGAGATTTTTTTTTTAATGTTTTATGACATGACATTAAATTTCATTGAATAAGTGATCAAGCAAATTATTTATTTCTTTTTAAATTTTATGAGTTGAAGTTTGAAATTTGAAATTTGAATTCTGAAATTTGAAATTTGAAATTTTAGGTTTTTCCTCTTTTTTTTTTTAAATTTTTGAATAATCACCCTTGATCTTTTCTTAAAGTTCTTTTTCTTAAATTTTCAATTAGCAACAAGGGTTAATGAGATATGATAACAATAAAATTCTGATTCTAAAACAATTAAATGCAGAAAATTCAAAACAGAAAGTAGCAAGATTTCGTATTAATCTAATGATCTTAAAAGTTTCAGAATGTCAATGAGACCGTTCAGATGAAAGAAACACAGGTCCTGCACCTGATGACCAAATTGGAGTTCAATCAGACGGTTAATTACTTTGATATCAGAGTTTGATGCAGACTGTGGAGGGAATTAAAAAACAGCAGTAAAGAATTTTTTTTTTCGAAAGAAAAAGACTAACTACTAAAGTACTAACTAAATCTAAAATTATTCTAATAAATCAGCCGTTCTCCGGCAACGGCGCCAAAAATTTGACGCGCTCGCAAAAATATTTTTGCGAAACTAATCTCCCAAGTGCAGGAGAATCGCACAAGTAGTAAATTCTTGGGAGTCCGAGGTCGAATCCTCAGGGAACGAAATATATATGAGATTATTTTGTATAATTTTAGATTAATTAATTCAATAAATATGTGGATTACGATGATGTTTTGAAGTTTAGAGAAACTAATTAATAGATTAAGTTTGATAATAAAGAGATGGTTAGGGATCCAGAATCCTCCTTGATAATAATACATTCAAGATATAAACTCTACGGTTTCTGATTTAAAAGTTCAAATGTAGGATAGATCTAATCATGGAATATATTGTTTGAACACACAAACTTAATTTCTAAGCATTCGTCGTGCCGGTTATGTCTACGACAAATCAAATAATAAAGTAATCCATGCATCAATAGATATAAACTATTAAAGAACTATCCACAACATAGGCAAGCAAGAAACCAAAACATATCAAAAGATCTAAATTGAATAGAACAATAGTTTAGAGTTTACTCCAAGAAAGTAACAAGTCAAGGGTTCTCCCATCACCCTAGACCAAAGGGATTAGCCGGCCATCAACATGAAAAATCTCCCCTGTTCCTGTTCCCCCTTTTTTTTTTCTTTTTATTTTTGGAAACAGGGCCTCCCCTGTTTCTCTCCTCCTCTATTTTTTTCTTTGTTTTCAAATGAGAGCTCTCCCTTAACCCTTCCCAGCCGAGAGGTATATCAAGCTAGCCTTCCCCCCCCCCCCTCCTCGCACGCGGTGGAAACGGACGCTGGGATGGATCTCGGGAGATTGCGGACGCACTCGGAAGATCGCGATCGCATGCATCGCGGGATGATGGGCTGCACGCAGACGGCTGGGAGAAGCTGTGACTCGTGAGGCCAATGGGATGAGCGGACGGGGCGTGATCACGGATGCTGAAATCACGGGCTCAGAAGCTGGTTCTTTGCTGGGATGAGATGCAGAGGAGTTGGTAGAAGGGCCTTGGATGCGGGAATCTGAGATCTGGAAGGTGGATCACGGACGCCTGCGGGATCTGGGGAAGGCTGAAGATCGTGCGATTCGGAAGCATGGGATGGTTGGATCTTGTACGCGGGAACACCGGAGAAAGCAGGGAACGCGGACGAGATCGGTGGAAGAAAAGGAACTTTGCTGGGGGCTGAGACGCGGAGGGTGAGGCACGAAACCATCACGGACGGCTGGGACGCTCCAACGCGTGAGATCTGGACTCGGGGAAGATGAGTTTGGAAGGTGGATCACTGGATTCGGACGCTTCGGATGCTTCGTGGACGCGGCAGATGATGCGGGGGTGACTGCTGGGATGAATGAACCCCAAAAGCCTTTGAAATGGGGAAAAGAAGAGGATGTTCATTTCTTCCACGCGGGCGGACACGTGGAATAGATGCTTGGGCTTGCAGAAGAATGAAGCTGCGACGAAGTATACGGCCGAACTTGACCTCCTTCTAGTGTGCAACTGGGGTCGACCAATGCAGTTGGCTGGTCACCTGCAGTGATGCATATTTTTGGACCTAATGTGCATTTTAGCTTTGATTTCCGATCACCTGCCCCCCACAAAAATATAATATTAATACAGCACTTCTATCATTATTTGTTAGCAATAATACTAATTTAAGTGATGTATAGATCGCACTTTTGTGCTCTCATCACATTCCGTTCATCACATGAACGTATTTTAAAACCATTTATAGATAGATTAGGATTAAATTCTATTAAATCATTTTAAAATCATGATTAAGAACATCATATCTTCACCTTGTGCGAGTAGATGATCTCTGCAAATCTGATTTACGTGGGATTTGATGAAGGTTCAGTGGAAGCCGCACACGCGTCCGGCCTCTACAGGTATCCACACAAAGTAATGAATCGATCGAAGCCTTTGGATCTTCCCGGGGTGCTAGCTTCCTTGCAGAGATGGCTATTGATGGCTGATATCCTCTCCCTTGAATCAACTTTTGATTGCCTTGAGAGGAGGTAGAAGAAGGAATGATCTAGGAAAGTAAAAAAGGCTCTTTGCAGCCTTTCCCTTTTACTTGCGCTGGAACCAAAGAATAGGAAGATGAAGGCCACGCCTCCCTTTCTTTTTCCCTTGCTTCCTTGCGGCTAAAAGGAGGAATGAAAGAGGGGGAGCTTGCTGCCGTGAATGCCAAAGAAAACATTAGAGGAGGGGCCGAAATCCCTCCTCTTTTTGATGTCTTAAGGGATAAAGATGAGTTCCTATTTTTAAGGAACTCATTCTTATCCCTTTAGGTGGCAAGCAAGGAGGGGTGTAGCCCCTTCCTTTTCTTCTCACGCAAGCAAGTGAGGGGCGTACGCCCCTCCCTCTTCTCCCCTCTAATCCCACACCCTGTACGCCCCTCCCTCTTCTCCCCTCTAATCCCACACCCCACTTAATCACATTAAGTGGGATGGGTTAAGCCACATAGATAGGGACCCAATCGTTTTCTAAAAAGGATTAGATGAACTCAATCTTCCTTTTCTTTCAAATCCTAATCTAATTGGGATTTAATTGAACCAAGACTCTATTGAACTCTTCAATCCTAATCCAATTAGGAGTCTTTTAATTAATTAGATTAAGATTAAAATTAATTAGGACTTGATAAAATTCTAATCTAATTAGGACTTATTAAATTTTAGTCCTAATCCAATTAGAACTTTAGAAATCTTACTCCAAGTAGGACTCTAATTTAATTTGAAATTCTAATCCAATTAGGACTCCAAGGATCCTACTCCAAGTAGGACTCATGATCAAGTCTAATTAATTAAATTAAATTGCAATCCGATTGCAATTATTCCTTCTTCAAACCACTAACTCTTAGCGGGTTAACCAATTTTCAATCAAATTGATTATTTGTGATTTCTAATCACAATTCAACCATCGGATCGGTCAATACTTCTAATGTGTGTGACCCCATAGGTTCTATTCTGACTGGTAGTGAGATATATTGCAATCTCTATCACAGTATCATTGAAAACTCCTTTCAATGGATTGAAACAATTCCAACTCAACTCATCAGGGATCATCGACCATCAAAATGATCCCTGTGAGTCTCACCATCCACCAGTGACACCTAGTAATATGTAGTGGCTATCCAGCAGAATAGAATGATGAACCTCTAGGTGCAGTTATCGTATGATTTAGTCCTTCTATCGTGGATCCCTACAGACCGGAGGTCATGGATAACTCGTCAAACTCTGTCGTCCGTCATATGTCTAGATTTATTCGACTTGAGTTCGAGAGTGGAAAACTCTTTTTCCACTGTATATACTGCCCTGACCAAGATCTTAGAACTCAGTCTTATAAATCACATAGGATCACTCCTCATCTATCAAGGTCGATAGATTCCATATAAGTGCATACCCTACTTCTATAGTGAACCTATTGCAGCCAATCTACACTACAAGGATCCATATGACTAGAGACCATATATATGTGTAATCAAACTACAATAACCTCACTATGAGTAGTCGAAGTACCGCAGGTCAAAGGACAAGTCACACTACCGCAACATCAAGCAAGTCACTGACGAGTGGAT
Source organism: Phoenix dactylifera (assembly GCF_051530095.1). Taxonomy (NCBI): domain Eukaryota; kingdom Viridiplantae; phylum Streptophyta; class Magnoliopsida; order Arecales; family Arecaceae; genus Phoenix; species Phoenix dactylifera. The sequence continues at coordinate 2,355,733 of NC_143207.1, forward strand.
AGACATCCAAGTGACTTCTTGTCTTGGTCACGCTCAGTACCCTTTTTCTCTAACAAGCACATGCACTATCACTTTAGTGTCTCTACACTATGGACTCGAGTCTCGTCCATCCATAAGAAAAGTGATCTGTGCACTGATCGGATCGATCACTGTCCTCGTGATGATTCATTGATCAGGAGCATTTAGAAATTAATCACCAATGATACATGGCTCAAATTCTTAACTCTTGAGAATATGTATCATCATCTTATTAATTTCTTGGATGATTCATAGACACATAAACAATATGAATGAAAAGATGCCCATTTATTATTCAATAATAAAGTCAAGTACAAATTTATGTCCCAGAATTAATAATGTGTCCGCCAGATTAGCTTCTAGGGCATACATCTAACAAAATTATCTAAAGCAAAAATTACATTAAAATAATTATTGAATTATTAGAAGATTAATTAGCAATTAGATTGCTAATGAACTCAATTTGATTAAGTAATTGGGCTTAGGTTGAGCCAAATTGAATAGGATTTAATTTGGGCTGCATCAGGGTTTGACCTAATTGGATTGGGTTCAACCTAAGTAGATTGTGCTTGACCCAATTGATGGGACTTGACCCAATTAGATTGGGCTTGATCCAAATCAATTAGAAGATCTTATTTGATGAGGATAATGAGTCCAAATAATCAGAATTAGATAAGGAGAAGAATCCCTAAATTTTAGGAACCCATCCTTATCTTTTTGAAAAAAAATAACACCTTGATTTATTCCCAATATTTTCCATTTCTATCCTCTTTATTTTGGCCAAAAATTGGCGTGAGAAGAGAGGAGGCGTGGGGCTATATTTTCTATAAAAATGGCGCCTTAAATCTTCCTAGAAAGATTTAGATGAATTTCTTAGTTTGTAGGGATTGCAAGGCACATGAAATAGGGTGGTCTGCGGTTGAACTTTGGATGCATGAATTCCTATCTTTTAGGGATCCAAAATGTACGAAATTTAGATATGTTTATCTCCTCTTTGCTGCCAAACCATCAGAATTTTTTGAGAATTTTATCAGCCAAATTAATTGGCTAAATTAGGTGTGATATGTGGGGGGGTCTTTTGGCTATAAAAGACCCCATGCCTTGGGTTCAAGATATACCATATTTAGATGTTTCAAAAAATTCTGAAAAAATTCTCTGAGGGCCTCCATCCCTTCTTCTCCTTCTTTCTCACATCCACCCTCCATCTCCTATAAGAACAATCAAAGGTTGAGTGTTTAGAAGGAGAAAGCTTCAGCCATTGCAGCGTTCCTGCACGAGCTAGCACTTCCGCGGAAGACGATCTACCTAGGGCTTCGCATGTATTTCTCATAGAGGCCATTCGTGTACGTGGCTGCGAAGTCAAGGATTAGATTCACAAGTTTTTTTCATCATAAAAGGTATTAATTCTATATTAATCTTTTATTTTGGAGTCAAGGTCTAGGTCCGATTCTCCGAGGTTTTACCCTCCTTTGGGGCTCCTCACGGAGTTATCTCCAGAATCCATTCGATAGATATTTGGAGATTAATCGGAATAGAATGTTTACCTTTCAGATCTGATAGTTAATCATGCATAAAGTTTTAGCATATTTGTTTAAACGATTCTGGCATAATTCTATGTGTTCTTACAATGCTAATTTCTTGATTTGATCTTGTAAGCATGCACGAATTAAATTATTTGATTCGATTTTTTCGCTGCATTTTTGAAACTTAAAAAGAACTACGTATGGCTTGATCCCCCTTATGAAGGGGTACGTAGGCAATCCGATCAGGTTCAACCATAGTTTTCAAAAAAAAAAAATCGGCATGCTTAACACCGAAGAACCTAGGATTCACTTTCAAATAGAGCCTATATTTATGTGCCCGTCAAACTACAGCAACCTCACTGTGAATTGCCGAGGCATCGCATGTTAAAGAACCAGTTATACAACTACAGCATCAAGTAAGTCACTGACGAGTGGATAGACATCCAAGTGACTAGTTGTTATGGTCACGCTCCGTATCCTTATTCTCTAACAAGCACTTGCACAATCACTCCAGTCCCCATACTATGTACTCAAGACTCGTCCATCAAAGAAACTGATCTGTGCACTAATCTTAGTGGATTGATCACCGTTCTCGTGATGATCCATCGATCAGGAGCAATTCAAGAATTAATAAACCAATTACACATGCCTCAAATTCTCAACTCTTGTGAATATGTGTCATCATTTTATTAATTCTTTGGACAATTCATGGACACATAAGAATATGAATGAAAAAAATGCCGAATTTAAAAAATTCATAATTAGGTCAAGTATAAATTTATGTCCCAGAATAAAATAATACATTAGCCAAATTGACTTTTAGGGCATACTTCTAACACTTCATGGGTCGACTTGCCACTATATTGAATTTTTTGGCTTTTTGTCTGCCTTCTGAGGCTCATCTAAAGTCGACTCGTGAAGGTGTATCAATCAGCGACAATGTGTTGGGGTCGATTCATTGTAAACTTGGGATCGACTCTTAAGGTAGCTCAAAATTAATTTTTCTGTCTTTACAAGTGAGCTTCTAAGAATTACTTTTATAGCCTTTTAGAGTTTAGCTTCTTGATATGGAGATTTAGATTGATGATCTTCACTTGAGAGTAACTGAGACTTTCTTCTTTGTTTTCTAAAATTAATCAATTAAACTCAAAGCAATAGATTAGTCAACTTTTGACTAAACTATTTTGCATCATTAAAATCAACCCTTTAGGATCAACAATCTTCCTCGTTCTTGCCCAAAGTCTTTTTTTTGTCTTTCAGTGGGTTGCTCTACGTCCTTTATCTTTGTTTTGTCTTCTTCTGTCTTTCTTTTGCATATGACGATGGATCCACCCGCTGGAGCTTGGTTTTCCAATGATGAAGGGGTAGGTTAGAGCTCTCCCGATTGGATCTCTGTGGCCTCAGGAGGAACTCACCCTGAGGTATCCTCTAGTCTGGATACTGAGGTAAGCCTCTTGGGGGAGTCCGACCTTGACTGGATTCAGATTGCGTTCTCCATCCCGAAGAACTTCATCCTTGAGCGGCCTGGTCTCTCAGATCGGGTTGCTTCGCCTGGGGAGAACCTAATAGCCTTATATGAGTCCCTAAAGGCAAGGTTAAGGCTACAGATCGCAACAGTCATCATCGATCTATTACACCAATACCACTTGTTCCCACATAGCTCGTCCCCAATGCTTGGAGGATGATAATGGGTTTCTTTTATTTTGTCCGACTTCAAAGAATCATTCCTACAGCGGAGATATTTGGAGCTTTCTTTCAAGTGAAAGCTCATCCCCAAAATAAGGGATGGTGGTACCTTTCTTGTAGGAAAGGTTACAGCATCCTTCCTCCTAGCCCTTCATATATTCACGGGTGGAAGGGTCAATATTTCTTTGTGTCCTCGATGACTGCTTAGGATTTTTCGACTTAGTGGAGGACACTCGAGAAGTGGGCTTTAAGCCTCTTTCCATTTTTGTCGAATAAAGAGTAGGAGTTTGTTGATCTGATTTGTCTGATGAAGGCTTCACTTTTAGTTGAGTTGCTCCGAAAGTCGGCCCTAGTGGACGCCGGCTTGAGCCCTATCTCTGTCATTGGTATATCTTCTTGTCTCATTTGATTTTTTTACTAAACTTGCTCTGCTGATTAACTTAGCTTTTTTTGTGCTTGTTGTTAGATGTATGCCCTAGAAGCCAATCTGGCAGACACATTATTAATTCTGGGATATAAATTTGTACTTGACTTTATTATTGAGTAATAAATGGACATCTTTTCATTCATATTGTTTATGTGTCTATGAATCGTCCAAAGAAATTAATAAGATGATGATACATATTCTCAAGAGTTGAGAATTTGAGCCATATATCATTGGTGATTAATTTCTAAATGCTCCTGATCAATGGATCATCACGAGGATGGTGATCGATCCAATCAGTGCACAGATCGCTTTCCATATGGATGGACGAGACTCGGTCCACAGTGTAGGGACACTGAAGTGATAGTGCAAGTGCTTGTTAGAGAACAAGAGTACTGAGCGTGACCAAGATAAGAAATCACTTGGATGTCTATCCACTCGACAATGACTTGTTTGATGTTGTAGTAGTGTGACTGGTCCTTTGACCTGCGGTGCTTCGGCTATTCATAGTGAGGTTATTGTAGTTTGACTACACATATACATGGTCTCTAGTCATATGGATCCTTGTAGTGTAGATTGGCTGCAGTAGGTTCACTGTAGGAGTAGGGTATGCACTTACATGAAATCTATCGATCTTGATAGAAGAGGAGTGATCCTATGTGATTTATTAGACTGAGTTCTAAGACCTTGGCTAGGGCAGTAATATACAGTGGAGAAAGAGTTTTCCACTATCGGACTCAAGTCGAATAAATCTAGACATATGACAGATAATGGGGTTTGACGAGTTATCCATGACCTCCGGTCTGTAGGAATCCACGATAGAAGAACTGTATCATACGATAACTGCACCTAGAGATTTATCATTCTATTCTGTTGAGTAGCCACTACATACTGCTAGGTGTTACTGGTGGATGGTGAGACTCACAGGGATCATCTTGATGGTCGATAATCCCTGATGAGTTGAGTTGGAATTGTTTCAACCCATTGAAAGGAGTTTTCAATGATATTGTGATAGAGATCGTAATATATCTCACTACCAGTCAAAATAGAATCTATGAGGTCACATACATTAGAAGTATTGACCGATCTGATAGTTGAATTGTGATTAAGAATCACATATGATCAATTAGATTGATATATGGTTAACCCGCTAAGAGTTAGTGAGTTGAAGAAGGAATAATTGCAATCGGATTGCAATTTATTTTAATTAATTGAATTTAATTAATTTGACTTGATTATGAGTCCTACTTGGAGTTGGATTTTGGGAGTCCTAATTGGATTAGGATTTCAAATTAAATTAGAGTCCTACTTGGAGTAGGATTTCTAAAGTCCTAATTGTCTTAGGGCTGAAATTTAAACAAGTTCTGATTAGATTAGGATTTTCTTAAATCCTAATTAATTTTAATTTTAATCTAATTAATTAAAAAACTCCTAATTGGATTAAAATTGAAGAGTTCAATAGAGTCATGGTTCAATTAAATCCTAATTAGATTAGGATAAGGAGGAAATTGAAATGGGTGCAAACAAATCCTATTTTGAATAGGATTGGACTCATGCAATAGACCCAAATTAAATCACCCCTTAAATTGGTTAAGTGGCAGATTTAAATGGACTTGAGGGAGGGGCCCATGCCCCTCCCTTTGGGATGTGCGTGGAAGAAAAAGGAGGGGCGTAAGCCCCTCCTTGCTGCCGAAATAAAGAGATAGGGATGAGCTCCTTAAAAATAGGAGCTCATCCTTATCACATATGGAATTAAAAGGAGGAGGGGTTTGGCCCCTCCTCTCATGCTATTTTCTGGTGGTTCACGGCAGCAAGTTTCCCCCCTCTCATTCCTCTCTTCAGCCGCAAGCAACAAAGGAAAAAGAAGGCTAGGCGTGGCCTCCTTCCTCTCCTTTCTTGGTTTCAACGTGAAGGGAAATTGAAAGGCTGCGGGTCTTCCATTCTTCTTCCATTGAACCTTCCTTCTTCTACCACCTCTCAAGGCAATCAAAAGTTGATTTAAGAAAGAGAACTTCAGCCATCAATAGCCTTCTCTACAAGGAAGCTAGCATTCCGGGAAGATCCAAAGGCTTCGATCGAATCATTACTTCGTGTGGATACCCGTAGAGGCCGGACGCGTGTGCGGCTTCCACTGAGCCTTCATCAAATACCACGTGAATCAGATTTGCGGAGACTATCTATCCACACAAGGTGAAGATCTGATCTTCTTAATGATGATTTTAAAATAATTTAATAAAAATTTAATCCTAATCTATCTATAAATAATTTTAAAATACGTTCATGCGATGAACGGTATATGCACATGTCTTTCCGCTGCATATCTGAAAATTTTTGAATTTTCAGCGGCATGTGACAGATCCTAACAGTGGTATCAGAGCCATGGTTATATAGATTAAGATTAGAATTAAATTTTTAAAGGCATTTTAGATATGAAATTTAAGGGATTATGCTTGCTGAAATTTATGTATGCTGAATTTTCAGCTTGCTGATTTTTCTACATGCTGATTTTTGGATGCTTAGATTATTGATTCTAATACTTTGATAATATGATTACAAATATTTAGAATCAAATCTTGCATGATCAGCAAGTCTTGAGATGAAATAATCAGTTAAATTACAGATCTGAAAATAATTTTTATGCATGTGATTCGTATGGTGATGATCATAGATGGACCCTTTGAATATGCTGAAATATTCTGCGATGTTCTATGATGCATGTAATTTTAATTTTCAGATGTCTGCGTGCATCTTAAATTCATTTATTACAGACCTACGTGCCTCATGAAAAAGGGTTGTAATTTATTCTTTAATTTTATTTAATTTTTTAAAGCAATATGGGATGTAATCTGTGATGTGTGTTACACGTTGATGGTTGATCGATATGTACATCAACAAGCTCAACATGCGCGGATCGAGATCAAGGGTTGATTGAAGATGGATCAAGAAGTTGATCACAATTGGACCTAGAGAATCAAGATCGAATCAAGAGTTGAAGACGATCAAACCAATTGACGTGCATGTTCTTGTAAAATGACCCCATCCTGGATCCATGATCATCACCATTTAATTTTATTTTTGATAAATGCCTGGATGTTTAATGTTTATGTCTATGCGGGTAGATTTATATTTGCATGAGATGTGAATACGCAATCGAGTGAGACCTAATTATAAACCTCCCTAATCAGTCGAGGGTGAACCAACATGAGTTAGTCAAATTAAATTAATTGATCTAATTGGTGTCTAGGCAAGCCTAAAAGGTGGTTACTTAACTAGGACCTTACTCTCCGAGTAAGGGGAGCCTCCCACTTGCTTACCTGGCCAATTGTTCGATTACCTCTTATGAAGAACTCAAGTTGCAAACAATAAGACATGATTATGCAATATTAAGTCCATAGGTCTTCTACCGTAGTAGAGCTGTTAAGGTCTTTCCGGTGTCGATTATCTCGGCTGGACACAGTGGGTAAGTTGCATCGGAGGACTGGACCTCTCTATTAGACATGAGATGTTGCGGGGTAAAGATGGGGTTGGGCACCAATAACTATTAGGTGAGGACCCAATGACGACTTTATTTCTGCGGTTACACGGTGGGTCTGACTTAACTATGTAATGGGGCCAATAACTATTAGGTGAGGTTGTTGCCCAGATAGACAACCCAAGAGGGGGGGGTGAATTGGGTTTTAAAATAATTATTGCAATTAAATAGTTTGTGAATAACTAATTAATACTTTTTGCAAGTTGATTAATTAGATGCTATGTGCAGTGAATGAAATGAAAGTAAGAGACAACAAAGCAATCACAAACACAATGATTTTATAGTGGTTCGGAGCTAACCCTTGCTCCTACGTCCACTCCCCAAGCCTCACTTGGGAATTCACTATAACCCCTCGGATTACAGCCGGTTGTTTTACAAGCTCACAACCCTTCTAAACAAGCAGATATTCAGCGATATAAATAAGAGAGAAGTTAAGAGCCCTCAAACAAATTTATGAAGATGTAGAGGAGGGCTTCTCAAACTCGGGGTCTCCTCTTGAGTGTCTCGAAGACTTGATGACTGAAGGAGACTTCTTTAATGCTGGGAAGAGTTGGTTAGATGGAGTTTAATGCCCCTCTTCCTTCTTTTCCTTTGAAATCCTTTGGTAGGTGAAGATTCTTTGTTTTCTTTGAATGGAATGTCACTTCTCTACCTTGCTACAGTTCTCTATGGCTATTTAAGCCATTTCCCACAGAAACTAGCCGTTAGACACAATCTCCTAGCCGTTCTGCACATTCTGCACATCTGACAATGTTTCCGTTGGGATCGGAGTCGACTCGCGCGATCTGGAGTCGACTCGGCTGCTGCAAGAGTCGACTCGTGCTTTTCTGGAGACGGCTCGGCAACTGTTCCGGATTTGAATTAAAGTGCTGTCTCGACTGGGAGTCGACTCAACTTAACCCGGAGTCGACTCCCCAAAGTCTGGAGCTGACCTGGCACTTTTGGAGACGACTCGACGTTAGGAAACCAGGGATGCATTTTTCAAGTTTGCTCACTCGAGTTGACTCGGAAATTCTGGGAGTCGACTCGGCGCTCAGAGTCCGAACTCCCGATCTTCTGTCTTTTGACTCGTGCCGTCCTGGAGTCGACTCGAACTGTTTCAGAGTCGACTCGGCTCTCAGTATCCGAAGAACAGTCTTCTGTCTTTTTGGGGTCGCGCTGTCTTGGAGTCGACTCGGACTTTGCGGGAGTCGACTCGGCTCTCAGTGTCCGAAAGTTGCTCTCTGACTTTTGCCTTATATCACACTGGGAGTCGACTCTCGCTTTCTTTGGAGTCGACCTGCCAACCATCGGAGTCGACTCGAGTTCCTCAGGAGTCGACTCGGCTCTCAGGGTCCAAACTAACTTCTCTGTCTTTCTGTCTGTAACTCCCTGGAGTCGACTCGTACTACCCTGGAGTCGACTTGGCAGTATCGGAGTCGACTCGTTGACAGGTTTTGAGTTGGATCTTTTTGTCTGTCTGTCTGTTCTGAGTCGGAGTCGACTCGTAATGTACAGGAGTCGACTCGAGCCTGTGCTAGTGCTTCTGATACGCTTGGAGTCGACTCGTAATCTCCCGGAGTCGACTCGAGTCTTAGACTTGGTTCAAATTGAGTTCTTTACTTATCCAAAATGTATTGAACCAAATCTAGAGACACTTAACCATAAATTTACAAGTATTTGACTGAAACACTAGATTGAATTCATTAGTACAACATAAGATATACTCAAATGTTTTGAGCTCATCAAAATTAAATAGGGTTATAATCAATCACTCCACAATCTCCCCCTTTTTGATGATGACAAAACATTGAGTATATGTAAAGTGAATTGCTCAACAAACAAAGAGATTTATAGTAAAATTTTAAAATGAATTCAAGTGTCTAGTTATTTTAATTTATCCAAAACTGAAAGGTGTGAAACAATAAATTTTGAAGTTAAAGCTCCCCCTTTCATTTGGAATTATATAAGCCTTCATGTCATGCAATCGATTGTTTGGCTTATATATGTTTAATGAGTTTGTTTTCCTGAAATTTCAGATTCTCCCCCTCAACACATGCATTCAACTTTGTTTTGATTCTCTAAAATTTCTTTTAGTGTATTGAAGCTTTTGAACTTAAATTTTCGGTTTTTAGAGAGAAAATCTGCTAATTTGTTCTTGAGTATGATTCAACTAATCTCCGAATATCCCTTGAATAGATTCTGGAGATTACTCCGTTAGGAGCCCCAACAGAGAGATAATGAGCCTCGAGGTATCGAATCCACTAAGAACAAATTATTGTGTGTTTTAAAAGTTTGCTTTTTATTGATTTTTTTCATGAATTCCCTTTACATGTCTATTCAATATATTTTCTCCCCCTTTTTGTCATCATAGCAAAAAGGAAGAAAGCACATCACACAAGCAATTAGAGATTAAATGTGCACAATATTGAAGAAAATTGTCTACTCATTGTATTGATGTAGATGTAGGTACAAAGAGTAAAGCAATAAATACATGTCAAAATGAAAAAGCAGGCTAGGGTTTCTTCGAGGAGGATGTGGCTTCCTTGCTCAGTCTTGATTGTTCCATAAGTAGACTGACCCCATCCGTGACGTTCCCTAGCTGCGTGATGATCGTCGAGGTGGCCCTACTGTGGATCGAGGAGAGCTCAGTCAGACTCGCCTGGAGTGTGTCCAACTTGGCGATCAACACATTCGCCAGACGCTCGGCCCCCTGACTCTGGCTGCCCATGTCGTGTCGGAAGTCATCTCGCATCTTTCGTGTGTTGCTTGTGACATCGCTCATGTTTGAGAATTGGGCTTGTATAAGGCTTCTGACATTGTAGATCTCCTCCCTCAGATGAGCCGTCATCTCGGTCACGGCTGATAATGAGGGAACTAATGCGGAAGAGGGGGCAGTGGCTGGACCTCGGAGCTCCCTCAGTAGGTCGTCCCGAAGATCCCGTACAATCTCCTGCTGCAACTCCCGGAGCTGCTCAGGAGAGATCCGGACCTCTATCGGCTGAGTGGGTGGTGCTGAAGAGGAGGGTCCGGCTGAGGTGGATGGTGCTGAGGTGGAGGGATAGGTGGGAAGGTCAGAATCATGATCAGGACTGGGGGAGTGTCGAGTGGTAGGTGTGGAAGAGGATGATTTTCTGACCCAGACTCCCTCTACCTTATCAAATCCCATCCTGTGAAGGGTTCCCTCACCCATGCGATCTGTGTATCGCAGTGCGCGAGAGGGTTCCCCCTCAGAAATGGGGATCTCGGACTCCCTAAAAATCAGGGTATACATCATCCCATATGGAAGGGTGAGCCTAGGTTTGTCTAGTGGCTCACATAGGTATTTGTAGATCAGCTTAGGAAAGTTAATTGGGGTATCTTGGAGAATGTAATACATGAGGGCTAGGTCCCTCTCGGATACAAAGTCAAAGCGGCCGGTCTTAGAAAATAGGGTCCTAGAAATAATACTCAAGAGGAGCCGCATTTCAACTGATAGTGAACTAGCGGACACCTCATCTAGTGGGGACTGGGGTGGACTCCCTAATATGGCCGTAAGGGCCTCAGTCCTATCGGCCGGGTGAGTAGGAAATACCCCTACTTGGGGAAGATGTAGGATTTGTGCTATAAAATCCTCTGAAATGAATAAAGGGACACCCGCTACGGTTCCCTGTATTCCACCATTACCCCAAGACACTGTCCCATAAAACTCCCTAACTAGCCCTGGGTAAGTGGGGAGATCTATGGAGCAAAAGAACTCTAGTCCTTGGGCCTTCAACCTATGCCCTATAGTGAAGCCTTCTCGGGAGAGATAGTCGAAGTTGACATATCTCCCGGTGGAGACCGCCTTCCCGGCGCACGGACACGAGGGAACCGGCCTCGGCGGGGAACGAACCGGAGGTTGTGGCCTCACGGGATCATTCCGAGCCTTGGACCGTCGCTCGGCGCCGCTCGCGGATTGGGGCCTCTTCCGGCTTGGGACAACCATCTTACGAGGCATGCTTGACCTAGAGATGGGGAAAAACCCTAATGGTCCAAAGAAGCTCGACGGAAAAACCCTAATGGAGGTCGGAGATGAGGTCGGAGACGGCTCTAGGGTTTGTGAACAGTGGAGGCGATGAATAGAAGTGTTGATTAAACTTTTCGATTAGGGTTAAAACATCGGATTCCCGACCGCGAGTCGACTCCAGTAAGTCGCGAGTCGACTCGACCTCGAGTCGACTCCAAAATATGCGCGAGTCGACTCCCCCTATGTTGCCATCGACCTCGAGTCGACTCCCATCTGTGTGCGAGTCGACTCCCCCTCATGAGCCGACTCTGAAACTTATCCGAGTCGACTCGAACTCTGGCATTCACCTAAAAATCATGTTATTGTCGTGCCAAACAAGGGATAATCACTAAGTTTATGATCTGATTTGATGATCATAGATGATAAACTCTATCTTTAACACAAGCTAATCATCAAAATCAATGAACTAGAGGAGAACATCACTAGGATAGATCAATCACTCCTAATCCTCTTCTAAGCACACTAAATCGCTCTTCACTCAAGGATTTTATGAAGATGTCAGCTAGTTGATCATTAGTACAAATAAATTGAAGTGTAACATCACCATTCAGTACATGATCTCTTATGAAGTGATGTCTTATTTCAATGTGTTTGGTTCTTGAGTGCTGAATTGGATTCTTAGTTAAGTTAATAGCACTTGTGTTGTCACAATTAATGGAAATTTTATCTTGTTTAATTCCATAATCTTCCAGTTGTTGTTTGATCCACATGATTTGAGCACAACAACTCCCGGCAGCAACATATTCAGCTTCAGCAGTAGATAATGCAACCGAGTTTTGTTTCTTGCTAAACCATGAGATTAAATTTTCTCCTAAGAATTGACATGACCTGCTGGTGCTTTTTCTATCAAGTTTACAACCAGCAAAGTCTGAATCTGTGTATCCTATTAAGTTCAGGCTAGATTCTTTAGAATACCATAAACCTATATTTTTTGTTCCTATTAGGTATTTAAAGATTCTCTTGACTGCAATTAGATGAGATTCCTTAGGATTAGACTGATATCTAGCACACATGCATACACTAAACATGATATCAGGTCTACTTGCAGTGAGATATAATAAAGATCCTATCATACGTCTATACATCTTTTGATCTACAGATTTACCTGATTCATCTTGGTCTAGTTTGCATGATGAGCTCATGGGTGTGCTAATTGACTTGTTTCCCTCCATATCAAACTTCTTAAGCATCTCCTTGATGTATTTAGCTTGATTGATGAAGATCTCTTCTTCAGATTGTTTGATTTGAAGCCCGAGAAAATAGTTCAGCTCTCCCATCATGCTCATTTCAAACTCACTCTGCATCAAGTCAACAAATTCTTCGCAGAGGCGATTGTTAGTAGCACCGAAAATAATATCATCAATATAAATCTGCACTACTAACATATCTTTGTTTTTCTTCTTTAGAAACAGTGTTGTATCTACATTTCCCCTAGAGAACTCATGATCTAGTAGAAATTTGCTAAGTCTTTCATACCATGCTCTAGGTGCTTGTTTCAAACCATAAAGTGCTTTGTTCAATTTATACACATGATTAGGATATTGATGATTTTCAAAACCAGGAGGTTGTTCTACATACACCTCCTCATTAATATACCCATTTAAAAATGCACTTTTTACATCCATTTGAAATAATTTGAAATCCTTAGAGCATGCAAATGCTAGTAACAGTCTAATTGCTGTTAGAAAATCCCGATCATGCCGCTGAAATTCAAAAAAATTCAGATGCAGCGGAAGAGGCATGCGCGGGATCAACCGTTCATCACATGAACGTTGTTCAAAAACCGTTCGTAGATAGATAAGGATTAAAAACTTTTAAAACCTTTAGAAGATTAGATCTTCACCTGGTGCGGGTAGATGATCACCGCAAACTGAAGTTCGTGGTTTAGGATGAAGGTTCGCTTGAAGCCGTTCAAGTGCCCGGCCTCTACGGGTATCCACACGAAGCAGAGGACCAATCCAAGCTTTCTATCTTCCCGGGGTGCTAGCTCCCTTGCAGAGATAACTTTTGATGGCTGATCTCCTCTCTTTCAATCAACCCTTGATTGTGCTTGAGAGGAGGAAGAAGAAGGATGAAGAGAGGAAGAAGATCAAAGCCCCTGCAGCCTTCTTTCTTTTCCTTGCGTTGGAAGGGAGAAAGGAGGAGGAAGAGGCCACCAAACAATCTTCCCTTGCTTTCCTTTGCTTGCGGCTGAAGATGGAGAAGGAGGAGAGGGAGGCCACGGCTGCAAGGAGGAGAGCATCTCATATGAATTAGGTCAGCCCCCAAGCCTCCTCTTAAATAACATCTTGGGCTCCTATTTGGTTTAGTCCAAATCATGAATCAATTGGGTTCAATCTATGCTAGTCCCAATCCAATTAGAACTTGAATGAACCATTGTTGCCCAGAGATGGTCACCCAAGAGGGGGGTGAATTGGGTGTTTTAAAAACTTTTGACTAATTAAAAATAAAACACACGAATATATGCACTAAAGTAAAGAAGGAGGAATGAGAAAGGTCAATCGCAAACACAAGGTTTTATAGTGGTTCGGAGCTTCCACTGCTCCTACATCCACTCCCCAAATCACCTTTGGGAATTTCCACTATAATCCACGATTACAGTACGGTAGTTTTGCGAGTTTACTACCCAACTCGTTGTTTTACACCGGGCTCACAACAAACCCTAAAACCCCCAATTTTACTTAGGCTTGGGACGCCTTTCCCTTGTTCCAAGTCCCTTGACTGGAACAAGCACCACAACGAAAGAGTTTACAAAAGAAAGGAAAAGCTCTAAAAAGCAAATATTGCAATTATGAACAATAGAACCCGGAAGAATCCTTTTGCCGTTGGAAGCGTGGGAGATATTGATTCTTCCGATGTGGAGCGCGTAGGATTGAGTGTGAGCTTTGAATCCCAAGCGCACGAGAGTGATTGAGCTTGAAATCACTTGGGAAGCTTGAAAACACTTGATTTCTTCACTTGAATGCCCTCACTCCCTTGAACTTTTCTTTCTTACTTCTCTCTTGAATGATCTAGCTTTGGGTTGGTGAAGAGTTGTTGAGAAGCACTTAAGAGGTCCCTTTTATAGCCCAAAAAGCAAATATAGCCGTTAGAGACAAAGAAAGAAGGATTTGAAATTCAAACCAAACCTGAAAAGCTGTCAGTCGCGTCCCAGTCACTCCGGGGACGTCTCCGCTTCAACGGGAGACGTCCCGGCTACAAGATTTTACTTTTTCCGTTGTCTGGGGTCGACTCGGCACTTTCAGGGGACGTCTCGGCTTGTTTGCACTTTTTGAATGGGGACGACTCCGCTGATCTGGGGACGACTCCGCTTCTTTATCTCCGAAGAACATGTCCTCTGGTATTTCCTGAGAGAGTCGACTCCGCTCCTTCAGGGGACGTCTCGGGTTGTCTGCACTTTATGTATGGGGACGACTCCACTGTCTCAGGGTCGACTCCGCTTCCTTATCACCCAAAAAATCATTCTCTGGAAAATCCTGAGAGAGCCGTCTCCGCTATCTTGGGGACGACTCGGGAAGTCTCCTTTTTACTTGCGGGGACGACTCGGCTTACTGTGGGGACGTCTCGCGCATATCTCTTGAAAACTGCCTTTCTGCCGCCACTGAGAGAGTCGACTCCGCTACTGAGAGAGTCGACTCCGCTAACGCGGGGACGACTCGGCAGGTGTCGGGGACGTCTCCAAGTGTGCCGGTTCTTCCTGTTTGTGCAGAGACGTCTCTGAAACTATCCGGAGACGTCTCGGCTGTCCCTGATCTGTTTTCTTTAACTCAAAATATTCTTCAATAAATTCATAAAAATTATGGGAACTTGCCTAGACATTTCTTAACAATATTCTTAATAAGACACATGAATTCCTCAATTAAATTGTTAAGATATAATGGAATTTTACTCTAGTGTTTTGTATTCATCAAAATCTATTAGGGGGTCAACAATCTCCCCCTTTTTGATGATGACAAAACACTGAGTATATGCAAAATTTGAGATTTAAACATATACACAGTATTTGATCAGATGTACAAGTATAATGTTTTGATTAGAACTAGATACAATGTGCATCACTCAAAGTATTCAATTTTCAGTTCTTTCCTTGTGCATAAGATTGATCTTTATTCAACTGAATTTGAATCAAGTTAAAATGAAGTATTGATGCTGAGGATAATTGAAAGCTAGATTCTTTTTGACTCCCCCTTTCTTTTCCAGAAGGGCAATTATCTTAAGGTCAATATTCTTCAATTTTATCTTTTCTAAATCAACTTTGGAGTATGATTATAAATTTTGCATTCCATATTCAATATCCATATATATAACTGCTCCCCCCTTTCACTATCTCTACATTCAATATCTACTCCCCCTTTTTGTCATCAACAATGAAGGGGACAAATTATCTCTATATTCAATATATTCAGTGTTCATTTTACTCCCCCTTTGATATTCAGGTTGTGCTCCCCCTGTTTCATATGCTTTGATACGTTGTGCCAAATCTGAATACTTAATGTATGTTATGAGATTCTTATGACACATCAAGAGGCACATTCACATTCATAGAAACACATACATAGAGTTGGCAATGTACACAGTTTTCAAAAGGGATTGTATTCATGTATCATTGTGAACCTTTGAAGTCAGTACATAGTCAAAAAGAAGAAATCATTACAAGTATTGATTTCTAATACAAAAGTGTTTCAAAAATAGCCTAGGATTTACAAAAAGAAGATCCTACAAGATATCCATCATCGGCGACGTTGCTCATGGGCCCTACCAGCTGTATTTTGTTCATAAACCTTACAAGCTGCATCTATGAATGTGTTGATGGAATCCATGAGGGTCTTAAATTGATCTCCCTGTGACTTGTGGAAACCTGCCACAAGTGCCTCAAACTCTATAGTTGCCATTTCAATTCTTCCTCTGAGTTGGGCAACTAAGGTGCTCACATTGCCATCTGGTTTTGTTAGCTCTTTAAGACTCTTGGAAATGCTCTTCAAGCTGTCCTTGAGCTCTAATGATCTGATGGTTTGGGTGGCACCCACACCAATTATTTCTTGTGTTGTAGCTTCAATTTGACTTCTAATATCCTTCATCTCTTGTAGAAGCCCTTCATGTGAAGCTCTGATGGGGGCCAACTCTGTGGAGATCATGGATCTCATCTCCTCCCTCATCTGCTGGCAAATGGCAGATGCTAAGGTGCGCATCTGATCCTCTGACAGAAAGGAGGGCCCACTAACTGGAGGAGGTGGTGGCATGGATGTGGAAGGTCCAGCTGAGCTGGAGGGAATATCAGGGATATCCATGTGGCTAGGTGGAGGAGAGTGATGGTCAGACTCATGATGTGGGATCTCAGGCTCTAGGATTTGGGTTTTTCTCTTTGGTACCTTGACCCACGATCCATCTATCTTATGAAATTCCATTCTTCTCATTGTGCCCTCATTGTAATAGTCGGTGTTTCTCAAGGGCTTTGCAGGTTCATTTGTTGGAATGGGAACCTTGAAGTGTTTAAAGATTAAGGTAAAGATCATGCCATAGGGTATACTAAACCTAGAATACCTATGACATAGGGCAATGTAATTTAGCATGAGTCTAGGGAGGTTTAGAGGGATCCCTAGTAGGATGTGGTGCATTATAACTAAGTCTCGCTCCGAAACAAAATCGAAGCGACCGGTTTTAGGAAATAGGACCCGGTTGACAATACTTAAGAGAAGTCTCATCTCTGCATTTAGGTCCTGGGAATTGACAACATCAAGAGGGCCGCAGTCCTCTCTTCCTAAAAGTAAATTTAGGGCTGACTCCCTTTGGGGATGTGAGGTTGGAGCCTCACCGTCCCTAGGAATTTGTAAGACAGTGGATAGGACATCTTCATTGACTTCTACTAATGTCCCCCGGACATATGCAGTGTACCCTAGGTCCCCTAAGGCCATATTGCTAAAAAGTTCTCTAACTAGGCCGGGGTAGGTCAAGGTATTTAGGGTACAAAGGTGCTCCCACCCTTGGGCTCGGAGTCTCTCTCCAATAGAGAACCCCTCATGATCTAAAAATGAGAAATCTATGTACCTTCCGGTCGTGACTGTGCGATTTGCACAGGAAATAGTCGTGGTTGGCGGAGCAACCGGAGGAGACGGCGCGGAGGGTTCTTCCCGCCGATCCTCACCGTCGGCCGCTACCCTAGGTCGCCTTCCACGGGTCGTCCTAGCCTTCTTTGGTGCCATGGATGCTAGGGTTTGTGATGTAGAGCAAACGGAGGCTAGGGTTTGAGGTGGAGAGCAAATGGAGGCTAGGGTTTTTTGTTTTGGTTGGGGATGAAGGAGGAAGCTCGAGTCGGCTCGAGCGATTTCGACCTATTTAAAAAGCCCTCATTCGGTCCCCGAGACGTCTCCGCGACTAAGGCGAGACGTCTCCCCTGGGGGGGACGTCTCTGCGATTTGCCAGAGACGTCTCCGGCACTGAAAAATTTCAGACTGTATTCTATCTTCTCCCAATTTCTGTTTAATCATCCTAATCAACATGATCTCTTTTGATAAACTTAGAGTGAATTTGTTTGTGATCCTCCCCCTTAATGATACATCCTATAATAATTTGATAATGATTTTTGAATTATTAATATTGAAATGAGGAATGTTTGACCAAATTTCGAATACCTATGAAATAGGCTCTGAAAATATCTCCATGAAGAGTCCAAGGGAGGGTAACCATCCTCCGGAAAGTCAAGCAGTTCGTCATTTAGCTTACATGAATTCATGTTTTCACTTATGTTTACCTTGAGGTTGATTACTAGTTTGCGCAGCAAACAATGCAATACAAGTTCAATTCATTTGCTAGGATCATACAAGCTCAAAGCATTCCTTAAGAAGTTGAATCTATCTTTACAAAGGGGCTTTGTAAAGATATCAGCCAATTGATTTTCAGTGCATACATATTCAATCATCACATCATTTTTCAGCACATGATCCCTAATAAAATGATGCCTAATCTCTATATGCTTTGACTTAGAGTGTTGAACAGGATTTTTTGTTAAATTGATTGCACTTGTATTATCACACTTAATTGGTATATTATCCATTTTGATACCGAAGTCTTCAAGTTGTTGCTTAATCCAAAGAACTTGGGCACAACAGCTTCCAGCTGCAATGTACTCAGCCTCAGCTGTGGACAAGGCAACTGAATTTTGTTTCTTGCTAAACCAAGAAACCAAATTAGCACCCAAGAATTGACATGTGCCACTTGTGCTTTTTCTGTCGAGTTTGCACCCGGCAAAATCAGCATCGGAATAAGCAATTAAATTTATGTCAGATTGTTTAGAATACCATAAGCCTACATTAGATGTCCCTACTAGATATCTAAAAATTCTCTTAACAGCTTGCAAGTGTGATTCCTTAGGACATGCTTGGTATCTAGCACACATACAAACACTAAATAATATATCTGGTCTACTAGCAGTAAGGTAAAGTAAAGAGCCTATCATACCTCTGTATAATTTGCAGTCTATACTTTTACCTTTTTCATCTTTGTCAAGCTTGCAACTTGAGCCCATGGGTGTGCTGATTTCTTTTGCATCCTTCATCTTGAATTTCTCCAACATTTCTTTGACATACTTGGTCTGACTGATGAAGATGCCTTCCTCTGATTGTTTTATTTGCAGCCCAAGGAAGAAGTTGAGCTCACCCATCATGCTCATTTCAAATTCTCCCTGCATAAGCTTGGCAAACTCTTGACAAAGACTATCATTAGTAGCACTAAAAATTATATCATCCACATAAATTTGTACAAGCAATAAGTCATTTCCTTTTCTTTTAATAAAGAAGGTTTTGTCTACATTTCCTCTCTTAAATTTGTTCTCAATTAGGAAATTACTTAATCTTTCATACCATGCCCTAGGAGCTTGCTTAAGTCCATACAATGCTTTATGCAATTTATACACATAATCTGGATGTAAGTGATTTTCAAAACCTGGAGGTTGTCCTACATAAACTTCCTCCATTATATAGCCATTTAAGAATGCACTTTTTACATCTATTTGATAGAGTTTAAAATCCATGAAGCATGCATATGCTAAAAGCAGTCTAATAGCCTCTAACCTAGCAACAGGAGCAAAAGTTTCATCAAAATCTATTCCTTCCTCCTGATTATATCCTTTGGCTACTAGCCTAGCTTTGTTTCTTATTACTATTCCATCTTCATCTAGTTTATTTCTATACACCCACTTGGTGCCTATAATTGAAACATTAGGGGGTCTTTTCATTAGAGTCCAAACTTCATTTCTTTCGAATTGGTTTAATTCCTCTTGCATAGCATTCATCCAATTACCATCTTTTTCAGCTTCTTCTAGTGATTTAGGCTCTATTTGCGAAACGAAAGCAAGATAATTACTAGTGTTTCTTAAGGAGGATCTAGTTCTTATACCTTGTGAAGGATCACCAAGGATTAGATCCTTTGGATGACCATGTGCATACCTCCATTCTTTAGGAAGATCTTGATTTCTTGATGGAGGTTGGTCTTCTTCATCTCGCTGATTTGTATCTTTTTTGATCTCATCCTCATGTTATTTGTCTTGAGTGGAGAGTTCCTTCATTTGGTCTTCAAGTATACCTACATCACCATCTTCTTCTTTTCTAGAAGAATCTCCATTAGTTTCATCAAAAACAACATGAATGGATTCTTCAACAACGAGAGTTCTCTTGTTGAAGACCCTGTATGCTCTACTAGATGAGGAATAACCTTAGAAGATCCCCTCATCTGATTTAGCACTAAATTTACTTAGATTGTCCTTTCCATTGTTCAAAATAAAGCATCGACAACCGAAAACATGAAAATAACTTATATTAGGTTTCTTACTTTTTATCAACTCATAAGGTGTTTTCTTTAAGATGGATCTAACTAAAGCACGATTTAAGATATAACATGAAGTATTTATTGCTTCAGCCCAAAAATACTTTGGTAGATCCGATTCGCACAACATGGTACGAGCCATATCTGCTAGTGTGCGATTCTTCCTTTCTACCACCCCATTTTGTTGGGGTGTCCTAGGTGCCGAGAAGTTGTGATTGATACCATTTTCTTCACAAAATTTTTCAAAATACTGATTTTCAAACTCGGTACCATGATCACTCCTAATTGCTTTTAGTTTAAGATTGAGTTCATTTGAAACCCTATTATGAAACTTGATAAAAGCGGGAAAGGACTCATCTTTGTGTGCAAGAAATGAAACCCATGTAAAACGTGAAAAATCATCAACAATTACAAGACCAAATTTCTTACCCCCTAGACTAGCAGTTCTAGTGGGTCCAAACAAATCCATGTGAATTAGTTCTAAGGGTTTTGATGTTGAAACTATGTTCTTAGACTTGAAAGAACTTCTTGTTTGTTTTTCTAATTGACATGCAGCACAAATTTTATTCTTTTCAAAGTCTATTTTTGGTAGTCCTTTGACTAGATCCTTTGTAATTAATTTTGAGATTAAATCCATGCTAGCATGCCCTAACCTACGATGCCATAACCAACTAGTCTCATTGACTTTGGGATTCATGGCTACAAGACATTGGCCATCCTTCATGGTGAGATCATCAAGATCTACCATGTAAACATTTCCATGCCTATGTCCTGTGAGTATGATCTCATTGTCAAATGGACTACTAATTATGCATAGTGATGATTTAAATGATACTTTAAAGCCCTTGTCACAAAATTGACTTATACTTAACAAATTATGTTTTAGTCCATTAACTAACAATACATTGTCAATAAATGAGGAGGGTGATATGGAGATTTTACCAACACCAATAATTCGGCCTTTAGCATTGTCTCCAAATGTGACTACTCCTCCTTCTTTTGATTCCAAGGTGACGAAGAGACTCTTGTCACCGGTCATATGCCTTGAGCAACCACTATCAAGATACCACATTCTCTTTTTATTTCCGGCTGCAAGGCATACCTGCAAAATGATCATGTGAAGCTCTTAGGTACCCAAGTTTTCTTGGGTCCTTCGTGGTTAGTGTAGTTGGTTCCCTTAGGCACCCATACTTTAGTTATGCTTTTAGCTTTTACAAATGTATTCTTGTTAGTTTGGATTTTTCTTTGAATACAAGAGTAGGCTTTATGTTCATTCTTTCCACAAAGAAAGCATGTTGGTTTTTCAGTTTTTACGTCTTTTGCTTTTACAAAGAAATTCTTTAGATACTTTTGTTGCTCATTAGTTTTATATACTAATCCGGCTTTATTGAAAACAGCTCTTTGATTTGAAAGAATAAGATTTAATTTTTCAGAGCTTTGTGTAAATTTTTCAACAATTGGTTTGTATTTATGTACCTCATTCTTAAGATTCAAATTTTCTTTGACTAGTTCTTCCTTATCCTTTTTAAGAGATTCAACATTTTGTGCAAGTGAGGTATTATTATCGAGTAGGGATTTTACTTTTAGATTTAATTCCTTAATTAGTGTTTTTGCCTTTTCATTTTCAATGCTCAGTTTTGAATTTTTGATTTCTAGGTTAGTAGTGTTAATATTTTTAATGCTCTCCTTTTCAATTAATAAGTTTTCAATATTTTCCTTTAGTTTTTGATTGGAGGCTTTTAATTCTTTATTCTTTGCTCCTAACATACTACAATCACCCATAAGTTCTTGAAAAGCCTCATATAATTCTTCTAAAGTAAAATTTATGGTTGGGTTTTGACATACCTCGTCGTCTTCGAACGCCATGAAGCATAGATTGGCGGTCTCTTCCTTCTCTTCCTCGGAGGATGATGTGTCACTATCATCCCACGTTGCCTTCAATGCCTTCTTCTTCTTCTTTCCAAAATACTTCTTTTGTTGAGGGCATTCGGAACGAATGTGTCCCGGTCTCTTGCAATCGTAGCATACGATTGGGTCTCTTTCTTTTTCCTTTTCTTTTTCCCAATCATTTCTCCCTCCAAATTTCTTTCTTGGGAAGGGTTTCTTTCTTCTCATGAATTTTTTAAACTTCCTTACTATCAAACCCAAGTCCTCATCTTGACTTTCTTCTTCACTCTCACTGCTCTCTTCTTCATATACACTTGAGGTAGCCTTGAGTGCGATTGTCTTTTTCTTTGGCAACTCTTCTTCATGCTGCTTCATCGTGAGCTCATGCGTCATTAATGAGCCCAAGAGTTGTTCTAGCCCCAAAGTGTTGAGGTCTTTGGCTTCTACAATCGCCATGACCTTTGCTTCCCATGCTTTTGGCAGTGACCTGAGAATTTTACTCACAAGTTCGGGGTTAGTGTAAGATTTGCCCAAGCTTTTTAGGCCATTAATAATTTCGGTAAAACGTGTAAACATGCATGTGATGGTTTCATTAGGTTCCATCTTAAACAATTCATATTTGTGAACTAGAATGTTCACTTTGGACTCTTTGACTTGATTTGTACCCTCGTGGGTAACTTCAAGCCTATCCCATACTTCCTTAGCGGAACTACATGTAGAGACTCTATTGAACTCATTTACATCTAAAGAACAAAATAGTGAGTTCATGGCTCTAGAATTGAGTTGAGCCATCCTATCATCATTCTCATCCCAATCCTCCTCAGGTTTGGGAACTCGAATGCCATTAACCACATGTGATGGTTCTTGTGGTCCCTTGACTATAACCCTCCACAAGGCATAGTCTTGTGCTTGAATGAAGATTCTCATTCTAGTCTTCCAATAGGTATAATTTGTCCCATTGAAGAGTGGAGGTCTATTGGTTGCTTGCCCCTCGGCAGGGACATTGTTAAAGGGTGTTGCCATCTAGATCTTTGGCTAAGACGGTTAGGTCTTTCAAGAAATACACAGAGCACCAGCTCTGATACCACTTGTTGCCCAGAGATGGTCACCCAAGAGGGGGGTGAATTGGGTGTTTTAAAAACTTTTGACTAATTAAAAATAAAACACACGAATATATGCACTAAAGTAAAGAAGGAGGAATGAGAAAGGTCAATCGCAAACACAAGATTTTATAGTGGTTCGGAGCTTCCACTGCTCCTACATCCACTCCCCAAATCACCTTTGGGAATTTTCACTATAATCCACGATTACAGTACGGTAGTTTTGCGAGTTTACTACCCAACTCGTTGTTTTACACCGGGCTCACAACAAACCCTAAAACTCCCAATTTCACTTAGGCTTGGGACGCTTTTCCCTTGTTCCAAGTCCCTTGACTGGAACAAGCACCACAACGAAAGAGTTTACAAAAGAAAGGAAAAGCTCTAAAAAGCAAATATTGCAATTATGAACAATAGAACCCGGAAGAATCCTTTTGCCGTTGGAAGCGTGGGAGATATTGATTCTTCCCATGTGGAGCGCGTAGGATTGAGTGTGAGCTTTGAATCCCAAGCGCACGAGAGTGATTGAGCTTGAAATCACTTGGGAAGCTTGAAAACACTTGATTTCTTCACTTGAATGCCCTCACTCCCTTGAACTTTTCTTTCTTACTTCTCTCTTGAATGATCTAGCTTTGGGTTGGTGAAGAGTTGTTGAGAAGCACTTAAGAGGTCCCTTTTATAGCCCAAAAGCAAATATAGCCGTTAGAGACAAAGAAAGAAGGATTTGAAATTCAAACCAAACCTGAAAAGCTGTCAGTCGCGTCCCAGTCACTCCGGGGACGTCTCCGCTTCAACGGGAGACGTCTCGGCTACAAGATTTTACTTTTTCCGTTGTCTGGGGTCGACTCGGCACTTTCAGGGGACGTCTCGGCTTGTTTGCACTTTTTGAATGGGGACGACTCCGCTGATCTGGGGACGACTCCGCTTCTTTATCTCCGAAGAACATGTCCTCTGGTATTTCCTGAGAGAGTCGACTCCGCTCCTTCAGGGGACGTCTCGGGTTGTCTGCACTTTATGTATGGGGACGACTCCGCTGTCTCAGGGTCGACTCCGCTTCCTTATCACCCAAAAAATCATTCTCTGGAAAACCCTGAGAGAGCCGTCTCCGCTATCTTGGGGACGACTCGGGAAGTCTCCTTTTTACTTGCGGGGACGACTCGGCTTACTGTGGGGACGTCTCGCGCATATCTCTTGAAAACTGCCTTTCTGCCGCCACTGAGAGAGTCGACTCCGCTACTGAGAGAGTCGACTCCGCTAACGCGGGGACGACTCGGCAGGTGTCGGAGACGTCTCCAAGTGTGCCGGTTCTTCCTGTTTGTGCCAGAGACGTCTCTGAAACTATCCGGAGACGTCTCGGCTGTCCCTGATCTGTTTTCTTTAACTCAAAATATTCTTCAATAAATTCATAAAAATTATGGGAACTTGCCTAGACATTTCTTAACAATATTCTTAATAAGACACATGAATTCCTCAATTAAATTGTTAAGATATAATGGAATTTTACTCTAGTGTTTTGTATTCATCAAAATCTATTAGGGGGTCAACAACCATGACTCAATTGAACTCTTCAATCCTAATCTAATTAGGAGCCATCTTGATTCATTGAATTGATAATTAATTAGGACTTAAGAAATCCTAATCCAATTAGGATTTGTTTAATTCTAGTCCTAATCCAATTAGGACTCTAATTTGAATTTGAAGTCCTAATCCGATTAGGACTCTAGGAATCCTGCTCCAAGTAGGAATCCAAATTTAATTTAAAACTCCTAATCTAATTAGGATTATAGGAATCCTACTCCAAGTAGGAATCGTAGTCCTACTCCTAATAGGATTCTCAGTCCAAGTAGGAATCCCAGTCCAAGTAGGATTCCTGTCCTAATCCAATTAGGACTCTATGAATCCTACTCCAAGTAGGACTCCTAGTCCTACTCCAAATAGGATTTCCATTCCAAGTAGGAATCCCAGTCCAAGTAGGATTTCTAGTCCTAATCCAATTAGGACTCTATGAATCCTACTCCAAGTAGGACTCTTGTTTTAAGTCCAATTAATCAATTCTCTTTGTTCCTTCTTCAACTTATTATCAATCAAATTGATTACTTGTGATTCCTAATCACGATTCAACCATCGGATCGGTCATTACTTCTAGTGTGTGTGACACCATAGGTTCTACTCTGACTGGTAGTGAGATATATTATGATCTCTATCACAATATCATTGAAAACTCCTTTCAATGGATTGGAACGATTCCAACTCTACTCATTAGGGTTTATCGATTATCGAGATAATCCCTGTGAGTCGCACCATCCACCAGTGACACCTAGCAGCATGTAGTGGCTACCCAGTAGAATAGAATGATGAACCTCTAGGTGCAGTTATCGTGTAATACAGTCCTACTATCATGGATCCCTACAGGACGGAGGTCATGGATAACTCGTCAAACCTCTTCGTCTGTTATATGTCAAGATTTATTCGACTCGAGTTCGATAGTGGAAAACTCTTTCTCCACTTTATATTACTGCCCTGGCCAAGGTCTTAGAACTCAGTCTAACAAATCACATAGGATCACTCCTCTTCTATCAAGGTCGATAGATTCCATGTAAGTGCATACCCTACTCCTACAGTGAACTTACTGCAGCCAATCTACACTACAAGGACCCATATGACTAGAGACCATGTATACGTGTAGTCAAACTACAATAACCTCACTGTGAGTAGCTGAAACACCACAGGTCAAAGGACCAGTCATACTACTGCAACATCAAGCAAGTCACTGACGAGTGGATAGACATCCAAGTGACTTCTTGTCTTGGTCACGCTCAGTACCCTTGTTCTCTAACAAGCACTTGCACTATCACTTCAGTGTCCCTACACTGTGGACTCAAGTCTCGTCCATCCAGAAGGAAAGTGATCTATGCACTGATCGGATCGTTCACCGTCCTCGTGATGATCCATTGATCAGGAGCATTTAGAAATTAATCACCAATGATACATGGCTCAAATTCTCAACTCTTGAGAATATGCATCATCATCTTATTAATTTTTTGGACGATTCATAGACACATAAATAATATGAATGAAAAGATGCCTTTTATTTATTCTATAATAAATAGTCAAGTACAAAATTATGTCCCTGGAATTAATAATGTGTCAGCCAGATTGGCTTCTAGGGCATACATCTAACAATCTCCCACTTGCACTAAAGCCAATTGGTCATATATCTTAGGCCCATCTTCTCAAGGTGGGCTTCAGTCTTCTGCTGACTCAGCTGCTTAGTGAACGGGTCTGCCACGTTATTCGAGGAGTCTACTCTCTGCACCTCTACATATTTCTTCTCAACATAGTCGCGTATGTGGTGGAAGCGCCGCTCCATGTGCTTGGACTTCTGATGAGACCTTGGCTCCATAGCTAGTGCTATGGTGCCAATGTTATCGCAGTAAAGTGTTATGGCATCTAATGACATTATACCTAACTCTGCAATGAACTTTTAACCAGAAGGTTTCCACTGCACCCTTAGATACGGCTTAATCATTCAGCTTCTAAGGTAGAACCTATAATGATCGGTTGTTTGGAACTCTTCCAATTTACTGAACCACCATTGCACATATTCTGATGTAGACTTTCTATCATCAATATGTGTGCATCCTTCTACCTTCAACTCTGATCTTCTCCCAAAGACCAAGAACATGTCCTTAGTTCTTCTCAAGTACTTAAGACTGTTCTTCACAGCTATCCAGTGCTTTTTGCCTGGATCTGATTGACATATGCTCGTGACATTCACAGCATGTACTATATCAGGTCATGTACATAGCATGGCATACATGAGGCTCCCTATTGCTGATGTATAGGGGATCTTGCTCATGCGTTGAATCTCTTCAGATGTGTTGGGGCACATCTTCTTGGAGAGATTAATTCCATGCCTTAGGGGTAAGAGACCCCTTTTAGAGTTTTCCATGCTGAACCTTTTCAGTACTTCCTCTATGTACATCTTCTGTAATAGGCCAAGCATCCTTTTAGATCTATCTCTATAGATCTTTATTCCCAAAATATAGGATGCTTCCCCAAGGTCTTTCATGGAGAACCTTTTTGACAACCAGACCTTGACCGAGGTTAGCATGGGAATATCATTCCCTATCAGGAGGATGTCGTCCACGTACAGTACGAGAAATACGACAGCGCTCCCACTAACCCTTTTGTAAACACACGGTTTCTCTTCGTTTTTGATGAAATCAAACGTTTTGATTGCGTCATTGAAACGAGTGTTCCAACTCCGAGATGCTTGCTTTAGTCCATAGATGGACCTTTGCAGCCTGCAGACCTTGTGATCTCCATCACTGGAAGTGAAACCCAAAGGCTGTTCCATATAGATGTCTTCATCAAGATATCCATTCAGGAAAGCTGTTTTCACATCCATCTGCCAGATTTCATAATCATGAAATGCTGCAATGGCAAGCAATGTTCGGATGGATTTTAACATGGCTACAGGTGAAAAGGTCTCCTGATAGTCAATGCTGTTGACCCCCTAATAGATTTTGATGAATACAAAACACTAGAGTAAAATTCCATTATATCTTAACAATTTAATTGAGAAATTCATGTGTTTTATTAAGAATATTGTTAAGAAATGTCTAGGCAAGTTCCCATAATTTTTATGAATTTATTGAAAAATATTTTGAGTTAAAGAAAACAGATCAGGGACAGCCGAGACGTCTCCGGATAGTTTCAGAGACGTCTCTGGCACAAACAGGAAGAACCGGCACACTTGGAGACGTCCCCGACACCTGCCGAGTCGTCCCCGCGTTAGCGGAGTCGACTCTCTCAGTAGCGGAGTCGACTCTCTCAGTGGCGGCAGAAAGGCAGTTTTCAAGAGATATGCGCGAGACGTCCCCACAGTAAGCCGAGTCGTCCCCGCAAGTAAAAAGGAGACTTCCCGAGTCGTCCCCAAGATAGCGGAGACGGCTCTCTCAGGGTTTTCCAGAGAATAGTTTTTTGGTAATAAGGAAGCGGAGTCGACCCTGAGACAGCGGAGTCGTCCCCATGCATAAAGTGCAGACAACCCGAGACGTCCCCTAAAGGAGCGGAGTCGACTCTCTCAGGAAATTTCAGAGGATATGTTCTTCGGAGATAAAGAAGCGGAGTCGTCCCCAGATCAGCGGAGTCGTCCCCATTCAAAAAGTGCAAACAAGCCGAGACGTCCCCTGAAAGTGCCGAGTCGACCCCAGACAATGGAAAAAGTAAAATCTTGTAGCCGAGACGTCTCCCGTTGAAGCGGAGACGTCCCCGGAGCGACTGGAACGCGACTGACAGCTTTTCAGATTTGGTTTGAATTTCAAATCCTTCTTTCTTTGTCTCTAACGGCTATATTTGCTTTTTGGGCTATAAAAGGGACCTCTTAAGTGCTTCTCAACAACTCTTAACCAACCCAAAGCTAGATCATTCAAGAGAGAAGTAAGAAAGAAAAGTTCAAGGGAGTGAGTGCATTCAAGTGAAGAAATCAAGTGTTTTCAAGCTTCCCAAGTGATTTCAAGCTCAACCACTCTCGTGCACTTGGGATTCAAAGCTCACACTCAATCCTACGCGCTCCACATCGGAAGAATCAATATCTCCCACGCTTCCAACGGCAAAACGATTCTTCCGGGTTCAATTGTTCATAATTGTTATATTTGCTTTTTAGAGCTTTTATTTTCTTTTGTAAACTCTTTCATTGTGGTGCTTGTTCCAGTCAAGGGACTTGGAACAAGGGAAAGGCGTCCCAAGCCTAAGTGAAATTGGGGTTTTTGGGTTTGTTGTGAGCCCGGTGTAAAACAACGAGTTGGGTAGTGAACTCGCAAAACTACCGTACTGTAATCGTGGATTATAGTGGAAATTCCCAAAGGTGATTTGGGGAGTAGATGTAGGAGCAGTGGAAGCTCCGAACCACTATAAAACCTTGTGTTTGCGATTGACCCTTCTCATTCTTCCTTCTTTACGTTAGTGCATATATTCGTGTGTTTTATTTTTTAATTAGTCAAAAGTTTTTAAAACACCCAATTCACCCCCCTCTTGGGTGACCATCTCTGGGCAACAAGTGGTATCAGAGCGGGTGCTCTGTGTATTTCTTGAAAGACCTAACCGTCTTAGCCAAAGATCTAGATGGCAACACCCTTTAACAATGTTCCTGCCGAGGGGCAAGCAACCAATAGACCTCCACTCTTCAATGGGACAAATTATACCTATTGGAAGACTAGAATGAGAATCTTCATTCAAGCACAAGACTATGCCTTGTGGAGGGTTATAGTTAAGGGACCACAAGAACCATCACATGTGGTTAATGGCATTCGAGTTCCCAAACCTGAGGAGGATTGGGATGAGAATGATGATAGGATGGCTCAACTCAATTCTAGAGCCATGAACTCACTATTTTGTTCTTTAGATGTAAATGAGTTCAATAGAGTCTCTACATGTAGTTCCGCTAAGGAAATATGGGATAGGCTTGAAGTTACCCACGAGGGTACAAATCAAGTCAAAGAGTCCAAAGTGAACATTCTAGTTCACAAATATGAATTGTTTAAGATGGAACCTAATGAAACCATCACATGCATGTTTACACGTTTTACCGAAATTATTAATGGCCTAAAAAGCTTGGGCAAATCTTACACTAACCCCGAACTTGTGAGTAAAATTCTCAGGTCACTGCCAAAAGCATGAGAAGCAAAGGTCACGGCGATTGTAGAAGCCAAAGACCTCAACACTTTGGGGCTAGAACAACTCTTGGGCTCATTAATGACGCATGAGCTCACGATGAAGCAGCATGAAGAAGAGTTGCCAAAGAAAAAGACAATCGCACTCAAGGCTACCTCAAGTGTATGTGAAGAAGAGAGCAGTGAGAGTGAAGAAGAAAGTCAAGATGAGGACTTGGGTTTAATAGTAAGGAAGTTTAAAAAATTCATGAGAAGAAAGAAACCCTTCCCAAGAAAGAAATTTGGAGGGAGAAATGATTGGAAAAAAGAAAAGGAAAAAGAAAGAGACCCAATCGTATGCTATGATTGCAAGAGACCGGGACATATTCGTTCCGAATGCCCTCAACAAAAGAAGTATTTTGTAAAGAAGAAGAAGAAGGCATTGAAGGTAACATGGGATGATAGTGACACATCATCCTCCGAGGAAGAGAAGGAAGAGACCGCCAATCTATGCTTCATGGCGTTCGAAGACGACGAGGTATGTCAAAACCCAACCATAAATTTTACTTTAGAAGAATTATATGAGGCTTTTCAAGAACTTATGGGTGATTGTAGTATGTTAGGAGCAAAGAATAAAGAATTAAAAGCCTCCAATCAAAAACTAAAGGAAAATATTGAAAACTTATTAATTGAAAAGGAGAGCATTAAAAATATTGACACTACTAACCTAGAAATCAAAAATTCAAAACTGAGCATTGAAAATGAAAAGGCAAAAACACTAATTAAGGAATTAAATCTAAAAGTAAAATCCCTACTCGATAATAATACCTCACTTGCACAAAATGTTGAATCTCTTAAAAAGGATATGGAAGAACTAGTCAAAGAAAATTTGAATCTTAAGAATGAGGTACATAAATACAAACCAATTGTTGAAAAATTTACACAAAGCTCTGAAAAATTAAATCTTATTCTTTCAAATCAAAGAGCTGTTTTTAATAAAGCCGGATTAGGATATAAAACTAATGAGAAACAAAAGTATCTAAAGAATTTCTTTGTAAAAGCAAAAGACGTAAAAACTGAAAAACCAACATGCTTTCTTTGTGGAAAGAATGGACATAAAGCCTACTCTTGTATTCAAAGAAAAATCCAAACTAACAAGAATACATTTGTAAAAGCTAAAAGCATAACTAAAGTATGGGTGCCTAAGGGAACCAACTACACTAACCACGAAGGACCCAAGAAAACTTGGGTACCTAAGAGCTTCACATGATCATTTTGCAGGTATGCCTTGCAGCCGGAAATAAAAAGAGAATGTGGTATCTTGATAGTGGTTGCTCAAGGCATATGACCGGTGACAAGAGTCTCTTCGTCACCTTGGAATCAAAAGAAGGAGGAGTAGTCACATTTGGAGACAATGCTAAAGGCCGAATTATTGGTGTTGGTAAAATCTCCATATCACCCTCCTCATTTATTGATAATGTATTGTTAGTTAATGGACTAAAACATAATTTGTTAAGTATAAGTCAATTTTGTGACAAGGGCTTTAAAGTATCATTTGAATCATCACTATGCATAATTAGTAGTCCATTTGACAATGAGATCATACTCACAGGACATAGGCATGGAAATGTTTACATGGTAGATCTTGATGATCTCACCATGAAGGATGGCCAATGTCTTGTAGCCATGAATCCCAAAGTCAATGAGACTAGGTGGTTATGGCATCGTAGGTTAGGGCATGCTAGCATGGATTTAATCTCAAAATTAATTACAAAGGATCTAGTCAAAGGTCTACCAAAAATAGACTTTGAAAAGAATAAAATCTGTGCTGCATGTCAATTAGGGAAACAAACAAGAAGTTCTTTCAAGTCTAAGAACATAGTTTCAACATCAAAACCCTTAGAACTAATTCACATGGATTTGTTTGGACCCACTAGAACTGCTAGTCTAGGGGGTAAGAAATTTGGTCTTGTAATTGTTGATGATTTTTCACGTTTTACATGGGTTTCATTTCTTGCACACAAAGATGAGTCCTTTCCCGCTTTTATCAAGTTTCATAATAGGGTTTCAAATGAACTCAATCTTAAACTAAAAGCAATTAGGAGTGATCATGGTACCGAGTTTGAAAATCAGTATTTTGAAAAATTTTGTGAAGAAAATGGTATCAATCACAACTTCTCGGCACCTAAGACACCCCAACAAAATGGGGTGGTAGAAAGGAAGAATCGCACACTAGCAGATATGGCTCGTACCATGTTGTGCGAATCGGATCTACCAAAGTATTTTTGGGCTGAAGCAATAAATACTTCATGTTATATCTTAAATCGTGCTTTAGTTAGATCCATCTTAAAGAAAACACCGTATGAGTTGATAAAAGGTAAGAAACCAAATATAAGTTATTTTCATGTTTTCGGTTGTCGATGCTTTATTTTGAACAATGGAAAGGACAATCTCAGTAAATTTAGTGCTAAATCAGATGAGGGGATCTTCTTAGGTTACTCCTCATCTAGTAGAGCATACAGGGTCTTCAACAAGAGAACTCTCGTTGTTGAAGAATCCATTCATGTTGTCTTTGATGAAACTAATGGAGATTCTTCTAGAAAAGAAGAAGATGGTGATGTAGGTATACTTGAAGACCAAATGAAGGAACTCTCCACTCAAGACAAACAACATGAGGATGAGATCAAAGAAGATACAAATCAGCGAGATGAAGAAGATCAACCTCCATCAAGAAATCAAGATCTTCCTAAAGAATGGAGGTATGCACATGGTCATCCAAAGGATCTAATCCTTGGTGATCCGTCACAAGGTATAAGAACTAGATCCTCTTTAAGAAACACTAGTAATTATCTTGCTTTCGTTTCACAAATAGAGCCTAAATCACTAGAAGAAGCTGAAAAAGATGATAATTGGATGAATGCTATGCAAGAGGAATTAAACCAATTCGAAAGAAATGAAGTTTGGACTCTAATGAAAAGACCCCCTAATGTTTCAATTATAGGCACCAAATGGGTATATAGAAATAAACTAGATGAAGATTGGATAGTAATAAGAAACAAAGCTAGGCTAGTGGCCAAAGGATATAATCAGGAGGAAGGAATAGATTTTGATGAAACTTTTGCTCCTGTTGCTAGGTTAGAGGCTATTAGACTGCTTTTAGCATATGCATGCTTCATGGATTTTAAACTCTATCAAATGGATGTAAAAAGTGCATTCTTAAATGGCTATATAATGGAGGAAGTTTATGTAGGACAACCTCCAGGTTTTGAAAATCACTTACATCCAGATTATGTGTATAAATTGCATAAAGCATTGTATGGACTTGAGCAAGCTCCTAGGGCATGGTATGAAAGATTAAGTAATTTCCTAATTGAGAACAAATTTAAGAGAGGAAATGTAGACAAAACCCTCTTTATTAAAAGAAAAGGAAGTGACTTATTGCTTGTACAAATTTATGTGGATGATATAATTTTTGGTGCTACTAATGATAGTCTTTGTCAAGAGTTTGCCAAGCTTATGCAGGGAGAATTTGAAATGAGCATGATGGGTGAGCTCAATTTCTTCCTTGGGCTGCAAATAAAACAATCAGAGGAAGGCATCTTCATCAGTAAGACCAAGTATATCAAAGAAATGTTGGAGAAATTCAAGATGAAGGATGCAAAAGAAATCAACACACCCATGGGCTCAAGTTGCAAGCTTGACAAAGATGAAAAAGGTAAAAGTATAGACTGCAAATTATACAGAGGTATGATAGGCTCTTTACTTTACCTTACTGCTAGTAGACCAGATATATTATTTAGTGTTTGTATGTGTGCTAGATACCAAGCATGTCCTAAGGAATCACACTTGCAAGCTGTTAAGAGAATTTTTAGATATCTAGTAGGGACATCTAATGTAGGCTTATGGTATTCTAAACAATCTGACATAAATTTAATTGCTTATTCCGATGCTGATTTTGCCGGGTGCAAACTCGACAGAAAAAGCACAAGTGGCACATGTCAATTCTTGGGTGCTAATTTGGTTTCTTGGTTTAGCAAGAAACAAAATTCAGTTGCCTTGTCCACAGCTGAGGCTGAGTACATTGCAGCTGGAAGCTGTTATGCCCAAGTTCTTTGGATTAAGCAACAACTTGAAGACTTCGGTATCAAAATGGATAATATACCAATTAAGTGTGATAATACAAGTGCAATTAACTTAACAAAAAATCCTGTCCAACACTCTAAGTCAAAGCATATAGAGATTAGGCATCATTTTATTAGGGATCATGTGCTGAAAAATGATGTGATGATTGAATATGTATGTACTGAAAATCAACTAGCTGATATCTTTACAAAGCCCCTTTGTAAAGAAAGATTCAATTTCTTAAGGAATGCTTTGAGCTTGTATGATCCTAGCAAATGAATTGAACTTGTATTGCATTATTTGCTGCGCAAACTAGTAATCAACCTCAAGGTAAACATAAGTGAAAACATGAATTCATGTAAGCTAAATGACGAACTGTTTGACTTTCCGGAGGATGGTTACCCTCCCTTGGACTCTTCATGGAGATATTTTCAGAGCCTATTTCATAGGTATTCGAAATTTGGTCAAACACTCCTCATTTCAATATTAATAATTCAAAAATCATTATCAAATTATTATAGGATGTATCATTAAGGGGGAGGATCACAAACAAATTCACTCTAAGTTTATCAAAAGAGATCATGTTGATTAGAATGATTTAACAGAAATTGGGAGAAGATAGAATACAGTCTGAAATTTTTCAGTGCCGGAGACGTCTCTGGCAAATCGCAGAGACGTCCCCCCAGGGGAGACGTCTCGCCTTAGTCGCGGAGACGTCTCGGGGACCGAATGAAGGCTTTTTAAATAGGTCGAAATCGCTCGAGCCGACTCGAGCTTTCTCCTTCATTCCCGACCAAAACGAAAAACCCTAGCCTCCATTTGCTCTCCACCTCAAATCCTAGCCTCCATTTGCTCTACATCACAAACCCTAGCATCCATGGCACCAAAGAAGGCTAGGACGACCCGTGGAAGGCGACCTAGGGTAGCGGCCGACGGTGAGGAACGACGGGAAGAACCCTCCGCGCCGTCTCCTCCGGTTGCTCCGCCAACCATGACTATTTCCTGTGCAAATCGCACAGTCACGACAGGAAGGTACATAGATTTCTCCTTTTTAGATCATGAGGGGTTCTCTATTGGAGAGAGACTCCGAGCCCAAGGGTGGGAGCACCTTTGTACCCTAAATACCTTGACCTACCCCGGCCTAGTTAGAGAACTTTTTAGCAATATGGCCTTAGGGGACCTAGGGTACACTGGATATGTCCAAGGGACATTAGTAGAAGTCAATGAAAGATGTCCTATCCACTGTCCTACAAATTCCTAGGGACGGTGAGGCTCCAACCTCACATCCCCAAAGGGAGTCAGCCCTAAATTTACTTTTAGGAAGAGAGGACTGCGGCCCTCTTGATGTTGTCAATTCCCAGGACCTAAATGCAGAGATGAGACTTCTCTTAAGTATTGTCAACCGGGTCCTATTTCCTAAAACCGGTCGCTTCGATTTTGTTTCGGAGCGAGACTTAGTTATAATGCACCACATCCTACTAGGGATCCCTCTAAACCTCCCTAGACTCATGCTAAATTACATTGCCCTATGTCATAGGTATTCTAGGTTTAGTATACCCTATGGCATGATCTTTACCTTAATCTTTAAACACTTTAAGGTTCCCATTCCAACAAATGAACCTGCAAAGCCCTTGAGAAACACCGACTATTACAATGAGGGCACAATGAGAAGAATGGAATTTCATAAGATAGATGGATCGTGGGTCAAGGTACCAAAGAGAAAAACCCAAATCTTAGAGCCTAAGATCCCACATTATGAGTCTGACCATCACTCTCCTCCACCTAGCCACATGGATATCCCTGATATTCCCTCCAGCTCAGCTGGACCTTCCACATCCATGCCACCACCTCCTCCAGTTAGTGGGCCCTCCTTTCTGTCAGAGGATCAGATGCGCACCTTAGCATCTGCCATTTGCCAGCAGATGAGGGAGGAGATGAGATCCATGATCTCCACAGAGTTGGCCCCCATCAGAGCTTCACATGAAGGGCTTCTACAAGAGATGAAGGATATTAGAAGTCAAATTGAAGCTACAACACAAGAAATAATTGGTGTGGGTGCCACCCAAACCATCAGATCATTAGAGCTCAAGGACAGCTTGAAGAGCATTTCCAACAGTCTTAAAGAGCTAACAAAACCAGATGGCAATATGAGCACCTTAGTTGCCCAACTCAGAGGAAGAATTGAAATGGCAACTATAGAGTTTGAGGCACTTGTGGCAGGTTTCCACAAGTCACAGGGAGATCAATTTAAGACCCTCATGGATTCCATCAACACATTCATAGATGCAGCTTGTAAAGTTTATGAACAAAATACAGCTGGTAGGGGCCATGAGCAACGTCGCCGATGATGGATATCTTGTAGGATCTTCTTTTTGTAAATCCTAGGCTATTTTGAAACACTTTTGTATTAGAAATCAATACTTGTAATGATTTCTTCTTTTTGACTATGTACTGACTTCAAAGGTTCACAATGATACATGAATACAATCCCTTTTGAAAACTGTGTACATTGCCAACTCTATGTATGTATTTCTATGAATGTGAATGTGCCTCTTGATGTGTCATAAGAATCTCATAACATACATTAAATATTCAGATTTGGCACAACGTATCAAAGCATCTGAAACAGGGGGAGCACAACCTGAATATCAAAGGGGGAGTAAAATGAACACTGAATATATTGAATATAGAGATAATTTGTCCCCTTCATTGTTGATGACAAAAAGGGGGAGTAGATATTGAAAGGGGGGAGCAGTTATATATATGGATATTGAATATGGAATGCAAAATTTATAATCATACTCCAAAGTTGATTTAGAAAAGATAAAATTGAAGAATATTGACCTTAAGATAATTGCCCTTCTGGAAAAGAAAGGGGGAGTCAAAAAGAATCTAGCTTTCAATTACCCTCAGCATCAATACTTCATTTTAACTTGATTCAAATTCAGTTGATATGCTAAAATCATTTAAGAACTATAAAGATCAATCTTATGCACAAGGAAAGAACTGAAAATTGAATACCTTGAGTGATGCACATTGTATCTAGCTCTAATCAAAACATTATACTTGTACATCTGATCAAATACTGTGTATATGTTTAAATCTCAAATTTTGCATATACTCAGTGTTTTGTCATCATCAAAAAGGGGGAGATTGTTGACCCCCTAATAGATTTTGATGAATACAAAACACTAGAGTAAAATTCCATTATATCTTAACAATTTAATTGAGGAATTCATGTGTTTTATTAAGAATATTGTTAAGAAATGTCTAGGCAAGTTCCCATAATTTTTATGAATTTATTGAAGAATATTTTGAGTTAAAGAAAACAGATCAGGGACAGCCGAGACGTCTCCGGATAGTTTCAGAGACGTCTCTGGCACAAACAGGAAGAACCGGCACACTTGGAGACGTCCCCGACACCTGCCGAGTCGTCCCCGCGTTAGCGGAGTCGACTCTCTCAGTAGCGGAGTCGACTCTCTCAGTGGCGGCAGAAAGGCAGTTTTCAAGAGATATGCGCGAGACGTCCCCACAGTAAGCCGAGTCGTCCCCGCAAGTAAAAAGGAGACTTCCCGAGTCGTCCCCAAGATAGCGGAGACGGCTCTCTCAGGGTTTTCCAGAGAATAGTTTTTTGGTAATAAGGAAGCGGAGTCGACCCTGAGACAGCGGAGTCGTCCCCATGCATAAAGTGCAGACAACCCGAGACGTCCCCTGAAGGAGCGGAGTCGACTCTCTCAGGAAATTCCAGAGGACATGTTCTTCGGAGATAAAGAAGCGGAGTCGTCACCAGATCAGCGGAGTCGTCCCCATTCAAAAAGTGCAAACAAGCCGAGACGTCCCCTGAAAGTGCCGAGTCGACCCCAGACAATGGAAAAAGTAAAATCTTGTAGCCGAGACGTATCCCGTTGAAGCGGAGATGTCCCCGGAGCGACTGGAACGCGACTGACAGCTTTTCAGGTTTGGTTTGAATTTCAAATCCTTCTTTCTTTGTCTCTAACGGCTATATTTGCTTTTTGGGCTATAAAAGGGACCTCTTAAGTGCTTCTCAACAACTCTTAACCAACCCAAAGCTAGATCATTCAAGAGAGAAGTAAGAAAGAAAAGTTCAAGGGAGTGAGTGCATTCAAGTGAAGAAATCAAGTGTTTTCAAGCTTCCCAAGTGATTTCAAGCTCAACCACTCTCGTGCACTTGGGATTCAAAGCTCACACTCAATCCTACGCGCTCCACATCGGAAGAATCAATATCTCCCACGCTTCCAACGGCAAAACGATTCTTCCGGGTTCAATTGTTCATAATTGTTATATTTGCTTTTTAGAGCTTTTATTTTCTTTTGTAAACTCTTTCATTGTGGTGCTTGTTCCAGTCAAGGGACTTGGAACAAGGGAAAGGCGTCCCAAGCCTAAGTGAAATTGGGGTTTTTGGGTTTGTTGTGAGCCTGGTGTAAAACAACGAGTTGGGTAGTGAACTCGCAAAACTACCGTACTGTAATCGTGGATTATAGTGGAAATTCCCAAAGGTGATTTGGGGAGTGGATGTAGGAGCAGTGGAAGCTCCGAACCACTATAAAACCTTGTGTTTGCGATTGACCCTTCTCATTCTTCCTTCTTTACGTTAGTGCATATATTCGTGTGTTTTATTTTTTAATTAGTCAAAAATTTTTAAAACACCCAATTCACCCCCCTCTTGGGTGACCATC
The DNA here is from genome assembly GCF_051530095.1 of Phoenix dactylifera. Taxonomy (NCBI): domain Eukaryota; kingdom Viridiplantae; phylum Streptophyta; class Magnoliopsida; order Arecales; family Arecaceae; genus Phoenix; species Phoenix dactylifera. The sequence continues at coordinate 2,394,219 of NC_143207.1, forward strand.
TCTGGGCAACAAATGCCCTCGTGCTGACTATACCCTTTCGCCACAAGCCTTGCTTTATAGGTCTCTACCTCTCCATTCGAACCTATTTTCCTTTTGTAGATCCATTTGCATCTGAGACGTAAAAATTGTATCCTAATGATTCTTTAGGATATCCTATAACTCGAGCACTTATGGTCCAAGCCTCTAACTTGTCTGCCTGTAGTCTCTTGACGTGGGCCGGACATCCCCAAATCTTGGTTTCTTACCATGTCATATCTCATATGGTGCGGTAGGAATGGACTTTTAGAAGGAACTCTATTCAACAAGTAAATAGCTGAAAATAGGGCATCTATCTAAAGAAACAAGGATAAATCAGTGAAGTTCATCATGGACTGGACCATATCAATAGAGTCCGATTCCTCCTCTCTGACACTCCATTGAGCTGAGGTGTACCAGGAGGAGTCCATTATGAAACTATACCATTCTCCTTGAGATAATCATGGAACTCTCCATTAAGGTATTCACTTCCTCGATCTGATCGAAGAACCTTAATGAGTTTTTTGTGCTTATTTTTCTACTTCATATCTAAGCTTTTTGAACCTTTCAAAAGTTTCATATTTGTGTCTCATACACATATCCATACCGTGAGTAATCATCGGTAAAATGAAATAAAAATTACAACCCCTAGCCTGCACATCGAATGGGCCACACACATCAGTATGAACTAGGGTAAGTATTTCAGTGGACCTCCCTGTGTCCTACAAAGGATAATTTGGCCATCTTTCCTTGAAGGCAGAATTCACAAATCAAATATGACTCGGAAGTCAATGAGCCCAAAAGCTCATGTTTCTCCAATTTGTTTATTCTGTCTTCTCCTATATGGCCAAGCCTGAGGTGCCATAAATACTTTAGATTTATCTCATTAGATCCTATAGTATTCACTGTTTGCTCAGATATATTCACAAATACATCCATATGTATGCGATAGAGACTGTTAATCTTAAAACCATGTTGAATCAATTTAATTTTCAAATAAATAAAAATCTTTCTGTGCTAAATAAAATACAGAAATCAAATTTCTGCTAGCAGTAGGTAACAGTCCCTAAGTATCCTGAGCATATCTGACAAACCTTCTAAAGGTCTGTCACCCTTCATGTTCTTTATGCTTCCCATGTATGTAGGACAGTTTCTCTTCCAATGGCCGTCCATGATGCAATGGAAACACTTTTCCTTGCAATTGGCCTTTTTCTTGAAACTTCCTTACTTGGTGTTTTCTTAGTCTTCTGCTTCTTCGCAGGCTTCTTCTTCTTCCAAATAGACTCTCTCTTGAAAGTAGAAACCAACTTGACAGCGAAAACGATGCCCCTTGAACTTCTTCAAGGTCCCTAAGTTAGTTACCAATTTATTTAACAATTCTATTTTAGTGCATACAACCTTGTTCATATGGTAGTTTACTATAAACTATTCATATGAAGCTGGAAGGGATTGCGGGATCAAATCCATTTGCAATTCCTTGTGCATGGTCATGCCAAGCTTCTCAAGCTTCTCTAAGTCCTTTATCATGGTCAAACCATGATCATGGACAGACTGTCCATTGCGCATCTTTTGCCTTGAAGAGCCTCTTGGACACTTCAAAACATGCTGCGCGACTCTGATCGCCATACAACTCTTGCAGGTGATTTAATATATTCCTGGCAGTCTTTATGTTCTCATGCTGGCAATGTAATTCATTGGATATGGATGCCATTGTGCAGCACCTAACCTTATTGTCATTGTTCGTCCATATTAGCATGCGTCTTACGCTGATCAGTGATCGGACAGATTGGTAACATGGGGATTTCATGGTCTAGCACATACCCTAATTTCATAATTCAAAATTATTTTTGAAATTTGCTGAGCCAGTCTTTATAATTGGGTTTGGTCAAACGGTTGTTCTATAGGATATGAGTTAAGAGTCTATAAGCTGACTTTATAATTCTCAGAGAGTAAAGATTCTAGTTAGACTTTTGTACTTGATCCTAATCTGTTCTAAGGTCTTTTAGAACAAATGTAACTCCCACTATTTTTTCGAATTCCTCACACTCCCCTGGTAGGAAACGGAAATCCCACACGACTAGGATTTCTAGTGGGTACTGCGGTCCCACCGATTTACATGCCACCTCACCTAACAGTTATTGGTGACACATAGATTGATGAATGTACAACTCTTGTACAATGCTTCTCAAGCATGTTGCAGTGCAACTTGGTCTCTAAGCCATAAAAACCTCACCTAACAGTTATTGGTCCCATTTCTTAGTTAAGTCAGACCCACCGTATAACCGTAGGAATAAAGTCGTCATTGGGTCCTCACCTAACAGTTATTGGTGCCCAACCCCACCTTTACCCTACAACATCTCATGTCTATAGAGAGGTCCAGCCCCCCGATGCAACTTGACCACTGTATCCAGCCGAGACAAATCAACATCAGAAAGGCTTTAGCAGCTCTACTACAGTGGAAGACCTATTGACTTAATATTGGTTAATCAGGTCTTAGTGTTTGCAACCTTGAGCTTTTCATAAGAGGTAATCGAACAATTGGCCAGGTAAGCAGGTGGGAGGCTCCCCTTACTCAGAGAGTAAGGTCCTAATTAAGTAACCACCTTTCATGCTTTCCTAGACACCAATTAGATCAATTAATCTAATATGACTTGCTCATGTTGGTTCACTCTCGACTTGATTGAGGAGGTTTTAATTTAGGTCTCAATTGGGTTTGCTACATCACATGTAAACCTATCTATCCGACTCTCATTCACATCACATGCAAACGGCATATTGCAGGCAGTTATAATCGCAGCAATAATTAAAGCTAAACTTTAAATAGGTGATGATCATGGATTCTAGTTAGGTCGTATTACAAGCACATGCACGTCAATCGATCAACTGGTCTTCAACTCTTGAATTGGTTCCAAGCCTCCTTGATTCGATCCTTGATCAACTCTTGATCCAATCGCCATCAACCGCTTAGACCCCTGTTCATCTCATGCCTTGCCTTTAACTTGATCGTTGACGTACATCACATCACAGAAATACAACCAGATGTAAAATAAAAATAATAATAAATTACATCTTCTTTTAGGAGGCACGCAGGCCTCTCAAAACATCAAATACGATGCATGCAAGTATCTGAAAAATTACATGACATTGCAGATCACATCGCAGGTCTTTACATTTAATACCAAAAGGGTTTGAATCCTATGATCATCACCACATGCAGCAATTATAATTTTCAGATCTGAAAACTAATTGATTATCTCATGACATAGGTTGCTGATCATGCTAATCATGATTCCAAACTTTGTAATCTCATTAACAATGCAATTAGAATCATCATCTTATCACATAAAAATCAGCATGCAAAAATCAGCACCCTAGAAAAAATCTGCATGCAGAAAATTTTCAGCATGCATAATCTTTCAATTTTCAGATCTAATAAGCCTATTAATAATTAATCCTTACCTTAATCTACGAAGCCTAGGCTCTGATACCACTGTTAGAAAATCCCGATCATGCCGCTGAAATTCAAAAAAATTCAGATGCAGCGGAAGAGGCATGCGCGGGATCAACCGTTCATCACATGAACGTTGTTCAAAAACCGTTCGTAGATAGATAAGGATTAAAAACTTTTAAAACCTTTAGAAGATCATATCTTCACCTTGTGCGGGTAGATAATCACCGCAAACTGAAGTTTGTGGTTTAGGATGAAGGTTCGCTTGAAGCCGTTCAAGTGCCCGGCCTATACGGGTATCCAAACGAAGCAGAGGACCAATCCAAGCTTTCTATCTCCCCGGGGTGCTAGCTCCCTTGCAGAGATAACTTTTGATGGCTGATCTCCTCTCTTTCAATCAACCCTTGATTGTGCTTGAGAGGAGGAAGAAGAAGGATGAAGAGAGGAAGAAGATCAAAGCCCCTGCAGCCTTCTTTCTTTTCCTTGCGTTGGAAGGGAGAAAGGAGGAGGAAGAGGCCACCAAACAATCTTCCCTTGCTTTCCTTTGCTTGCGGCTGAAGATGGAGAAGGAGGAGAGGGAGGCCACGGCTGCAAGGAGGAGAGCATCTCAAATGAATTAGGTCAGCCCCCAAGCCTCTTCTTAAATAACATCTAGGGCTCCTATTTGGTTTAGTCCAAATTATGAATCAATTGGGTTCAATCTATGCTAGTCCTAATCCAATTAGAACTTGAATGAACCATGACTCAATTGAACTCTTCAATCCTAATCTAATTAGGAGCCATCTTGATTCATTGAATTGATAATTAATTAGGACTTAAGAAATCCTAATCCAATTAGGCTTTGTTTAATTCTAGTCCTAATCCAATTAGGACTCTAATTTGAATTTGAAGTCCTAATCCGATTAGGACTCTAGAAATCTTACTCCAAGTAGGAATCCAAATTTAATTCAAAACTCCTAATCTAATTAAGATTTTAGGAATCCTACTCCAAGTAGGAATCCTAGTCCTACTCCTAATAGGATTTCCAGTCCAAGTAGGAATCCCAGTCCAAGTAGGATCCTGTCCTAATCCAATTAGGACTCTATGAATCCTACTCCAAGTAGGACTCCTAGTCCTACTCCAAATAGGATTTCCAGTTCAAGTAGGAATCCCAGTCCAAGTAGGATTTCTAGTCCTAATCCAATTAGGACTCTATGAATCCTACTCCAAGTAGGACTCTTGTTTTAAGTCCAATTAATCAATTCCCTTTGTTCCTTCTTCAACTTATTATCAATAAATTGATTACTTGTGATTCCTAATCACGATTCAACCATCGGATCGGTCATTACTTCTAGTGTGTGTGACCCTATAGGTTCTACTCTGACTGGTAGTGAGATATATTATGATCTCTATCACAATATCATTGAAAACTCCTTTCAATGGATTGGAACGATTCCAACTCTACTCATTATGGTTTATCGATCATCGAGATAATCCCTGTGAGTCGCACCATCCACCAGTGACACCTAGCAGCATGTAGTGGCTACCCAGTAGAATAGAATGATGAACTTCTAGGTGCAGTTATCGTGTGATACAGTCCTACTATCATGGATCCCTACAGGATGGAGGTCATGGATAACTCGTCAAACCCCTTCGTCTGTCATATGTCAAGATTTATTCGACTCGAGTTCGATAGTGGAAAACTCTTTCTCCACTTTATATTACTGCCCTGGCCAAGGTCTTAGAACTCAGTCTAACAAATCACATAGGATCACTCCTCTTCTATCAAGGTCGATAGATTCCATGTAAGTGCATACCCTATTCCTACAGTGAACTTACTGCAGCCAATCTACACTACAAGGACCCATATGACTAGTGACCATGTATACGTGTAGTCAAACTACAATAACCTCACTGTGAGTAGCTGAAGCACCGCAGGTCAAAGGACCAGTCATACTACTGCAACATCAAGCAAGTCACTGACGAGTGGATAGACATCCAAGTGACTTGTTGTCTTGGTCACGCTTAGTACCCTTGTTCTCTAACAAGCACCTGCACTATCACTTTAGTGTCCCTACACTGTGGACTCAAGTCTCGTCCATCCAGAAGGAAAGTGATCTGTGCACTGATCGGATCGTTCACCGTCCTCGTGATGATCCATTGATCAGGAGCATTTAGAAATTAATCACCAATGATACATGGCTCAAATTCTCAACTCTTGAGAATATGCATCATCATCTTATTAATTTTTTGGACGATTCATAGACACATAAATAATATGAATGAAAAGATGCCTTTTATTTATTCTATAATAAATAGTCAAGTACAAAATTATGTCCCTGGAATTAATAATGTGTCAGCCAGATTGGCTTCTAGGGCATACATCTAACAATCTCCCACTTGCACTAAAGCCAATTGGTCATATATCTTAGGCCCATCTTCTCAAGGTGGGCTTCAGTCTTCTGCTGACTCAGCTGCTTAGTGAACGGGTCTGCCACGTTATTCGTGGAGTCTACTCTCTGCACCTCTACATATTTCTTCTCAACATAGTCGCGTATGTGGTGGAAGCGCCGCTCCATGTGCTTGGACTTCTGATGAGACCTTGGCTCCATAGCTAGTGCTATGGTGCCAATGTTATCGCAGTAAAGTGTTATGGCATCTAATGACATTATACCTAACTCTGCAATGAACTTTTAACCAGAAGGTTTCCACTGCACCCTTAGATACGGCTTAATCATTCAGCTTCTAAGGTAGAATCTATAATGATCGGTTGTTTGGAACTCTTCCAATTTACTGAACCACCATTGCACATATTCTGATGTAGACTTTCTATCATCAATATGTGTGCATCCTTCTACCTTCAACTCTGATCTTCTTCCAAAGACCAAGAACATGTCCTTAGTTCTTCTCAAGTACTTAAGACTATTCTTCACAGCTATCCAATGCTTTTTGCCTGGATCTGATTGACATATGCTCGTGACATTCACAGCATGTACTATATCAGGTCATGTACATTGCATGGCATACATGAGGCTCCCTATTGCTGATGTATAGGGGATCTTGCTCATGCGTTGAATCTCTTCAGATGTGTTGGGGCACATCTTCTTGGAGAGATTAATTCCATGCCTTAGGGGTAAGAGACCCCTTTTAGAGTTTTCCATGCTGAACCTTTTCAGTACTTCCTCTATGTACATCTTTTGTGATAGGCCAAGCATCCTTTTAGATCTATCTCTATAGACCTTTATTCCCAAAATATAGGATGCTTCCCCAAGATCTTTCATGGAGAACCTTTTTGACAACCAGACCTTGACCGAGGTTAGCATGGGAATATCATTTCCTATCAGGAGGATGTCGTCCACGTACAGTACGAGAAATACGACAGCGCTCCCACTAACCCTTTTGTAAACACACGGTTCCTCTTCGTTTTTGATGAAATCAAACGTTTTGATTGCGTCATTGAAACGAGTGTTCCAACTCCGAGATGCTTGCTTTAGTCCATAGATGGACCTTTGCAGCTTGCAGACCTTGTGATCTCCATCACTGGAAGTGAAACCCAAAGGCTGTTCCATATAGATGTCTTCATCAAGATATCCATTCAGGAAAGCTGTTTTCACATCCATCTGCCAGATTTCATAATCATGAAGTGCTGCAATGGCAAGCAATGTTCGGATGGATTTTAGCATGGCTACAGGTGAAAAGGTCTCCTGATAGTCAATGCCCTCGTGCTGACTATACCCTTTCGCCACAAGCCTTGCTTTATAGGTCTCTACCTCTCCATTCGAACCTATTTTTCTTTTGTAGATCCATTTGCATCCAATAGGTACAATACCTTCTGGTGGGTCTACTAAGGTCCAGACTTGGTTGGAATGCATGGAGTCTAACTCTGACTTCATGGCTTCCAGCCATTTCTCGGAATCGATATCAGATATCGCCTCGTCGTGGGTTTTGGGATCTTGTGTGTGATCCCTATCTCCCACTAGGAACATTTCCTCGGTATCCTCTTCTAGTATACCTAAGTATCTATCAGGAGGATGGGAGACCCTATTAGATCTGCGAGGTGGTTGAGGGACATCGTATACTGGCTCTGTATGAATGGGTTCGATAGGATCCATGACTCGTTGCTTTTCAGAGACTTTCTCTTCAAGCTCAATTTTCCTCCCACTGCCTCTATCAAGGATAAACTGGTTTTCCAAGAAGATGGCGTGACGGCTCACAAACACATTGTGATCCTCTGAGACGTAAAAATTGTATTCTAATGATTCTTTAGGATATCCTATAACTTGAGCACTTATGGTCCAAGCCTCTAACTTGTCTGCCTGTAGTCTCTTGACGTGGGCCGGACATTCCCAAATCTTGGTTTCTTACCATGTCATATCTCATATGGTGCGGTAGGAATGGACTTTTAGAAGGAACTCTATTCAACAAGTAAATAGCTGAAAATAGGGCTGTTGCCCAGAGATGGTCACCCAAGAGGGGGGGTGAATTGGGTGTTCTAAAACTTTTGTCTAATTAAAAAATAAAACACACAAATGTATGAGCTAAAGCTAAAATAAAGCTATGAAGACAAACAATCGCAAACACAAGCTTTTATAGTGGTTCGGAGCCTCCATTGCTCCTACATCCACTCTCCAAAGCACCTTTGGAAATTTCCACTATAATCCACGATTACAGTACGGTAGTTTTGCGAGTTCACTACCCAACTCGTTGTTTTACACCGGGCTAACAACAAACCCTATAACCCCCAATTTCACTTAGGCTTGGGACGCCTTTTCCTTGTTCCAAGTTCCTTGACTGGAACAAGCACCACAATGAAAAGTTTTACAAAGGATTGAAAAGCTCTAAATAAGCAAATATGACAATGATAAACAATAGAACCCAGAAGAATCCATTTGCCGTTGGAAGCATGGGAAATGATGATTCTTCCGATGTGGATCGCGTAGGCTTGAGTATGAGCTTTGAATCCCAAGCGGAAGAGAGTGGTTGAGCTTGAAATCACTTGGGAAGCTTGAAAGCACTTGATTTCTTCACTTGAATGCACTCACTCCCTTGAACTTCTCTCTCTTGCTTCTCTCTTAAATGATCTAGCTTTGGGTTGGTGAAGAGTTATTGAGAAGCACTTAAGAGGTCCCTTTTATAGCCCAAAAAGCAAATATAGCCGTTAGAGATAAAGTAAAAGAGATTTGAAATTCAAACCAAACCTGCAAAAGCTGTTAGTCGCGTCCCAGGCGCTCCGGAGACGTCTCCGCTTCAACGCGAGACGTCTCGGCTGTATAAATTTACTTTTCACTTTGTTTGGGGTCGACTCGGCACTTTACGGGGACGACTCTGGAATTGTACCGTTTGAATCCTTGTTTTTCTGTTTTTCTGAGAGGGTCGTCTCTGTACTTTACGGGGACGTCTCGGCTTGTTTGCACTTTTTGCATGGGGACGACTCCGCTGTTATAACTCCGAAAAACATGTCTTCTGGAATTCTCTGAGAGAGTCGACTTCGCTCTTTCAGGGGACGTCTCCGCTGCCTTAACTCCGAAAAAGACATCCTCTGGAAAATCCTGAGAGAGCCGACTCCGCTACATCGGGGACGACTCGGAAACTCAGCTTTTTACTTGCGGGGACGACTCCGCGTACTGTGGGGACGTCTCGCGCATATCTCTTGAAAACTGCCTTTCTGCCGCCACTGAGAGAGTCGACTCCGCTACTGAGAGAGTCGACTCCGCTATCGCGGGGACGACTCGGCAGGTGCCGGGGACGTCTCCAGACGTGCCAGTTCTTCTTGTTTGTGCCAGAGACGTCTCTGAGACAACCCGGAGACGTCTCGGCTGTCCCTGAACTTTTTTTTTCATCTCAAAAATTCTTCAATAAGTCCTTAAAAAATCATGAAAACTTGCCTAGACATTTCTTAACAATATTCTTAATAAAATACATGAAATCCTCAATTAAATTGTTAAGATAAATGGAATTATACTCTAGTGTTTTGTATTCATCAAAATCCATTAGGGGGTCAACAATCTCCCCCTTTTTGATGATGACAAAACACTGAGTATATGCAAAATTCGAATTTTAAACATATACACAGTATTTGATCAGATGTACAAGCATAATGTTTTGATTAGAGCTAGATACAGTGTGCATAATTCAAAATAGTCAATTTTTAGTTCTATCATTATGCATAAGATTGATCTTTATAGCTCTTAAGCAATTTTAGCATATCAACTGAATTTGAATTAAGTTAAAATTTGAAAGCTAAGTTCTTTTTGACTCTCCCTTTCTTTTCCAGAAGGGCAATTATCTAAAAGCCAATATTTTTCAATTTTATCTTTTCTAATTCAACTTTGGAGTATGAATTTCGTATTTTGCATTCCAATGTATCCAATATCCATATTGGTTCTACTCTTAGTTCTACTCCCCCTTCTATATATCTACTCCCCCTTTTTGTCATCAACAATGAAGGGGACAAATTATCCTTCTATGAACTACTCAAGGAGATTCAAGTTGTGCTCCCCCTGTCCAAGTTATTTCTATTAAAGAATTTTAGTCATTCATATCACTCCCCCTTTGTTTTGGAATTCATTTCAGACTCCTCTTTTTGTTTAACATAGTTATCACAAGATGTGCTCCCCCTGTGTCATATGCATGGATAAGTTGTGTTGAATTTGAATACTTAAGGTATGTTATGAGATTTTTATGACACATCACAAGAAACACATACACAGTCACAGAATCACATACACAGTAGCACATACACAAGGTTTCAAAAGAAATTGTATTCATGTATCATTGTAAACCTTTGAAGTCAGTACATAGTTAAAAGAAGAGATCATTACAAGTATTGATTTCTACTACAAAAAGTGTTTCAAAATAGCCTAGGGTATACAAAAAGAAGATCCCTAGATGTCTACAAAAAGTCCCTTATCGGCGACGTTGCTCATAAGCCCTACAAGCTGCATCTATAAATGCATTGATTGAATCCATTAGGGTCTTGAACTGATCTCCCTGTGACTTATGGAAGGCTGCCACGAGTGCTTCAAATTCTATGGTTGCCATTTCAATTCTTCCTCTAAGTTGGGCAACCAAGGTGCCCACATTTCCTCCTGGACTTGTCAACTCTTTAAGACTCTTTGAAATGGTCTTCAAGCTGTCCTTTAGCTCAATTGATCTGATTGTTTGGGTGGCACCCACACCAACTATTTCTTGCGTTGTAGCTTCAATTTGAGCTCTAATTTCCTTCAGCTCTTGTAGAAGCCCTTCATGTGAAGCTCTGATGGGGGCCAACTCAGTAGAGATCATGGATCTCATTTCCTCCCTCATCTGCTGGCAAATGACAGATGCTAAGGTACGCATCTGGTCTTCTGATAGGAAGGAGGGCCCACTGACTGGAGGAGGTGGTGGCATGGATGTGGAAGGTCCAGCTGAGCTGGAGGGTATATCAGGGAAATCCATGTGGCTGGGTGGAGGAGAGTGGTGGTCAGACTCCTGATGTGGGATCTCAGGCTCTAGGGTTGAGCTTTTCTTTTTGGTACCTTAACCCAAGACCCATCTACCTTTTGAAACTCCATTCTTCGCATTGTGCCCTCATTATAGTAGTCGGTGTTTCTCAAGGGTTTTGCAGGTTCATTTTCGGGAATGTGAACCTTAAAGTGTTTAAATACTAGGGTAAATATCATGCCATAGGGTATACTAAACCTAGAATACCTATGACATAGAGCAATGTAGTTTAACATGAGTCTAGGGAGGTTTAGAGGAATCCCTAGTAGGATATGGTGCATGATAACTAAATCTCGCTCCGAAATAAAATCGAAGCGACCGGTTTTAGGAAACAAGACCCGGTTGACAATACTTAAAAGTAATCTCATCTCGGCATTTAAGTCTTGTGAGTTCACTACATCAAGAGGGCCGCAGTCCTCTCGTCCTAAAAGTAAGTTTAGGGCTATTTTCCTTTGGGGATGTGAGGTTGGAGCCTCACCGTCCTTAGGGATTTGCAAAACAGTGGATAAGATGTCCTCATTAATTTCTACTAATGTCCCCCGGACATATGCAGTGTACCCTAAGTCCCCTAAAGCCATATTACTAAACATTTCTCGAACAAGGCCGGGGTAGGTCGAGGTATTGAGGGTACAAAGGTGCTCCCACCCTTGGGCTCGGAGTCTCTCTCCAATAGAGAACCCCTCATTATCTAGAAAATGAAAATCTATGTACCTCCCGGTTGTCACTGTGCGATTTGCACAGGAAATGGTTGTGGTCGGCGGAGCAACCGGAGGAGACGGCGCGGAAGGTTCTTCCCTCCGTTCCTCACCGTCGGCCGCTGCCCTAGGACGCCTCCCACCAGTCCTCCTAGCTCTTTTGGGTGCCATTGAATGGAAATCCTAGGGAAATGAGGAGAAAGAGGCTAGGGTTTGTGTTGGAGAAAAATGGAGGCTAGGGTTTTTGTTTTTGTCGGGGATGAAAGGGAAAGCTCGGGTCGGCTCGAGCTGTTTCGACCTATTTTAAAAACCCTCGTTCGGTCCCCGAGACGTCTCCGTGACTAAGGCGAGACGTCTCGCCTGGGGGGACGTCTCTGCGATTTGCCAGAGACGTCTCCGGCACTGAAAAATTTCAGACTGAATTCTATCTTTTCCCAATTTTTTATTTAATCACCCTAATCAACATGATTTCTTTTGATAAACACAGAGTGAATTTGTTTGTGATCCTCCCCCTTAATAATACATCCTATAATAATTTGATAATGATTTTTGAATTATTAATATTGAAATGAGGAATGTTTGACCAAATTTCGAATACCTATGAAATAGGCTCTGAAAATATCTCCATGAAGAGTCCAAGGGAGGGTAACCATCCTCCGGAAAGTCAAGCAGTTCGTCATTTAGCTTAGATGAATTCATGCTTTCACTTATGTTTACCTTGAGGTGGATTACTAGTTTGAGTAGCAAAGCAATACAATACAAGTTCAATTTATTTGCTAGGATCATACAAGCTCAAAGCATTCCTTAAGAAGTTGAATCTATCTTTACAAAGGGGCTTTGTAAAGATATCGGCCAATTGATTTTCAGTACATACATATTCAATCATCACATCATTTTTCAGCACATGATCCCTAATAAAATGATGACTAATCTCTATATGCTTTGACTTAGAGTGTTGGACAGGATTTTTTGTTAAATTAATTGCACTTGTATTATCACATTTAATTGGTATATTATCCATTTTGATACCGAAGTCTTCAAGTTGTTGTTTAATCCAAAGAACTTGGGCACAACAGCTTCCAGCTGCAATGTACTCAGCCTCAGCTGTGGACAAGGCAACTGAATTTTGTTTCTTGCTAAACCAGGAAACCAAATTAGCACCTAAGAATTGACATGTGCCACTTGTGCTTTTTCTGTCGAGTTTGCACCCGGCAAAATCAACATCGGAATAAGCAATTAAATTTATGTCAGATTGTTTAGAATACCATAAGCCTACATTAGATGTCCCTACCAGATATCTAAAAATTCTTTTAACAGCTTGCAAGTGTGATTCCTTAGGACATGCTTGGTATCTGGCACACATACAAACACTGAATAATATATCTGGTCTACTAGCAGTAAGGTAAAGTAATGAGCCTATCATACCTCTGTATAATTTGCAGTCTATATTTTTACCTTTTTCATCTTTGTCAAGCTTGCAACTTGAGCCCATGGGTGTGCTGATTTCCTTTGCATCCTTCATCTTGAATTTTTCCAACATTTCCTTGATGTATTTGTACTGACTGATGAAGATGCCTTCCTCTGATTGTTTTATTTGTAGCCCAAGGAAGAAGTTGAGCTCACCCATCATGCTCATTTCAAATTCTCCCTGCATAAGCTTGGCAAACTCTTGACAAAGACTATCGTTAGTAGCACCAAAAATTATATCATCCACATAAATTTGCACAAGCAATAAGTCATTTCCTTTTCTTTTAATGAAGAGGGTTTTGTCTACATTTCCTCTCTTAAATTTATTTTCAATTAGGAAATTACTTAATCTTTCATACCATGCCCTAGGAGCTTGCTTAAGTCCATACAATGCTTTATGCAATTTATAAACGTAATCTGGATGTAAGTGGTTTTCAAAGCCTGGAGGTTGTCCTACATAAACTTCCTCCATTATATAACCATTTAAAAATGCACTTTTTACATCCATTTGATAGAGTTTAAAATCCATGAAGCATGCATATGCCAAAAGTAGTCTAATAGCTTCTAATCTAGCAACAGGAGCAAAAGTTTCATCAAAGTCTATTCCTTCCTCCTGATTATAACCTTTGGCAACTAGTCTAGCTTTGTTTCTTATGACTATTCCATCTTCATCTAGTTTATTTCTATACACCCACTTGGTGCCTATAATTGTAACATTAGGGGGTCTTTTCATTAGAGTCCAAACTTCATTTCTTTCAAATTGGTTTAATTCCTCTTGCATAGCATTCATCCAATTATCATCTTTTTCGGCTTCTTCTAGTGATTTAGGTTCTATTTGTGAAACGAAAGCAAGATAATTACTGGTATTTCTTAGAGAGGATCTTGTCCTTACCCCTTGCGAAGGATCACCAAGGATTAGATCCCTTGAATGACCATGTGCATACCTCCATTCCTTAGGAAGATCTTGATTTCTTGATGGAAGTTGATCTTCTTCATCTTGCTGAATTGTATCTTCTTTGATCTCATCCTCATGTTGTTTGTCTTGTATGGAGAATTCCTTCATTCGGTCTTCAAGTATACCTGCATCACCATCTTCTTCTTTTCTAGAAGAATCTCCGTTAGCTTCATCAAAAACAACATGAATGGATTCTTCAACAACAAGAGTTCTCTTGTTGAAGACCCTGTATGCTCTACTAGATGAGGAATAACCTAAGAAGATCCCCTCATCTGATTTAGCACTAAATTTGCTTAGATTGTCCTTTCCATTATTTAAAATAAAGCATCGACAACCGAAAACATGAAAATAGCTTATATTTGGTTTCTTACCTTTTATTAACTCATAAGGTGTTTTTTTCAAGATGGATCTAACTAATGCACGGTTTAAAATGTGACATGCAGTATTTATTGCTTCAGCCCAAAAATATTTTGGTAGATCCGATTTGCACAACATGGTACGAGCCATATCTGCTAGTGTGCGATTCTTCCTTTCTACCACCCCATTTTGTTGGGGTGTCCTAGGTGCCGAGAAATTGTGATTGATACCATTTTCGTCACAAAACTTTTCAAAGTACTGATTTTCAAACTCGGTACCATGATCACTCCTAATTGCTTTTAGTTTAAGATTGAGTTCATTCGAAACTCTATTATGAAACTTGATAAAAGCGGAAAAGGACTCATCTTTATGTGCAAGAAATGAAACCCATGTAAAACGTGAAAAATCATCAACAATTACAAGACCAAATTTCTTACCCCCTAGACTAGCAGTTCTAGTGGGTCCAAACAAATCCATGTGGATTAGTTCTAAGGGTTTTGTTGTTGAGACTATGTTTTTAGACTTGAAAGAGCTTCTCGTTTGTTTCCCTAATTGACATGCAGCACAAATTTTGTTCTTTTCAAAATCTATCTTTGGTAGTCCTTTGACTAGATCTTTTGTAATCAATTTAGAAATTAAATCCATGCTAGCATGTCCTAACCTACGATGCCATAACCAACTAGTCTCATTGACTTTGGGACTCATGGCTACAAGACATTGGCCATCCTTCATGGTGAGATCATCAAGATCAACCATGTAAATATTTCCATGCCTATGTCCTGTGAGTATGATCTCATTGTCAATTGAACTACTAATTATGCATAGTGATGATTCAAATGACACTTTAAATCCCTTATCACAAAATTGACTTATACCTAATAGATTATGTTTTAGTCCATTAACTAACAATACATTGTCAATAAAAGAGGAGGGTGAAATGGAGATTTTACCAACACCAATGATTTGACCTTTAGCATTGTCTCCAAATGTGACTACTCCTCCTTCTTTTGATTTCAAAGTGACGAAGAGACTTTTGTCACCGGTCATATGCCTTGAGCAACCACTATCAAGATACCACATTCTCCTTTTATTCCCGGCTGCAAGGCATACCTCGTCGTCTTCGAATGCCATGAAGCACAAATTGGCGGTCTCTTTCTTCTCTTCCTTGGAGGATGATGTGTCACTATCATCCCATGTTGCCTTCAATGCCTTCTTCTTCTTCTTTCCAAAAAACTTCTTTTGTTGAGGGCATTCGGAACGAATGTGTCCCGGTCTCTTGCAATCGTAGCATATGATTGGGTCTCTTTCTTTTTCTTTTTCTTTTTCCCAATCATTTCTCCCTCCAAACTTTTTCCTTGGAAAGGGTTTCTTTTTCCTCATGAATTTTTTAAACTTCCTAACTATCAAACCCAAGTCCCCGTCCTCACTTTCTTCCTCACTCTCACTACTTTCTTCTTCACACATACTCGAAGTAGTCTTGAGTGCAATTGTCTTCTTCTTTGGCAAATCATCTTCATGTTGCTTCATCGTGAGCTCATGCGTCATCAATGAGCCCAAAAGTTGTTCTAGCCCCAAGGTGTTGAGGTCTTTGGCTTCTACGATCGCCGTGACCTTTGCTTCCCATGCTTTCGGCAAAGACCTGAGAATTTTACTTACAAGTTCCGGATTAGTATAAGATTTACCCAAACTCTTTAGACCATTAATTATATCGGTAAAGCGTGTAAACATGCATGTGATGGTTTTATTGGGTTCCATCTTAAACAACTCATATTTGTGAACTAGAATGTTCACTTTGGACTCTTTGACTTGATTTGTACCCTCATGGGTAACTTCAAGCCTATCTCATATTTCCTTAGCGGAACTACATGCGGAGACTCTATTAAACTCATTTACATCTAGAGCACAAAATAATGAGTTCATGGCTCTTGAATTGAGTTGAGCCATCCTATCATCATTCTCATCCCAATCCTCCTCAGGTTTGGGAACTTGAATGCCATTAACCATGTGTGATGGTTCTTGTGGTCCCTTGACTATAACCCTCCACAAGGCATAGTCTTGTGCTTGAATGAAGAGTCTCATTCTAGTCTTCCAATAGGTATAATTTGTCCCATTGAAGAGTGGAGGTCTATTGGTTGCTTGCCCCTCAGTAGGAACATTGTTAAAGGGTGTTGCCATCTAGATCTTTGGCTAAGACGGTTAGGTCTTTCAAGAAATACACAGAGCACCTGCTCTGATACCACTTGTTGCCCAGAGATGGTCACCCAAGAGGGGGGGTGAATTGGATGTTTTAAAACTTTTGTCTAATTAAAAAATAAAACACACAAATGTATGAGCTAAAGCTAAAATAAAGCTATGAAGACAAACAATCGCAAACACAAGCTTTTATAGTGGTTCGGAGCCTCCACTGCTCCTACATCCACTCCCCAAAGCACCTTTGGAAATTTCCACTATAATCCACGATTACAGTACGGTAGTTTTGCGAGTTCACTACCCAACTCGTTGTTTTACACCGGGCTAACAACAAACCCTATAACCCCCAATTTCACTTAGGCTTGGGACGCCTTTCCCTTGTTCCAAGTCCCTTGACTGGAACAAGCACCACAATGAAAAGTTTTACAAAGGATTGAAAAGCTCTAAATAAGCAAATATGACAATGATAAACAATAGAACCCAGAAGAATCCATTTGCCGTTGGAAGCGTGGGAAATGATGATTCTTCCGATGTGGATCGCGTAGGCTTGAGTATGAGCTTTGAATCCCGAGCGGAAGAGAGTGGTTGAGCTTGAAATCATTTGGGAAGCTTGAAAGCACTTGATTTCTTCACTTGAATGCACTCACTCCCTTGAACTTCTCTCTCTTGCTTCTCTCTTAAATGATCTAGCTTTGGGTTGGTGAAGAGTTATTGAGAAGCACTTAAGAGGTCCCTTTTATAGCCCAAAAAGCAAATATAGCCGTTAGAGATAAAGTAAAAGAGATTTGAAATTCAAACCAAACCTGCAAAAGCTGTCAGTCGCGTCCCAGGCGCTCCGGAGACGTCTCTGCTTCAACGCGAGACGTCTCGGCTGTATAAATTTACTTTTCACTTTGTTTGGGGTCGACTCGGCACTTTACGGGGACGACTCTGGAATTGTACCGTTTGAATTCTTGTTTTTCTGTTTTTCTGAGAGGATCGTCTCTGTACTTTACGGGGACGTCTCGGCTTGTTTGCACTTTTTGCATGGGGACGACTCCGCTGCCTTGGGGACGACTCCGCTGTTATAACTCCGAAAAACATGTCTTCTGGAATTCTCTGAGAGAGTCGACTCCGCTCTTTCAGGGGACGTCTCCGCTGCCTTAACTCCGAAAAAGACATCCTCTAGAAAACCCTGAGAGAGCCGACTCCGCTACATCGGGGACGACTCGGAAACTCAGCTTTTTACTTGCGGGGACGACTCCGCGTACTGTGGGGACGTCTCGCGCATATCTCTTGAAAACTGCCTTTCTGCCGCCACTGAGAGAGTCGACTCCGCTACTGAGAGAGTCGACTCCGCTATCGCGGGGACGACTCGGCAGGTGCCGGGGACGTCTCCAGACGTGCCAGTTCTTCCTGTTTGTGCCAGAGACGTCTCTGAGACAACCCGGAGACGTCTCGGCTGTCCCTGAACTTTTTCTTTCATCTCAAAAATTCTTCAATAAGTCCTTAAAAAATCATGGGAACTTGCCTAGACATTTCTTAACAATATTCTTAATAAAATACATGAAATCCTCAATTAAATTGTTAAGATAAATGAAATTATACTCTAGTGTTTTGTATTCATCAAAATCCATTAGGAGGTCAACAAGGGCATCTATCTAAAGAAACAAGGATAAATCAGTGAAGCTCATCATGGACTGGACCATATCAATAGAGTTCGATTCCTCCTCTCTGACACTCCATTGAGCTGAGGTGTACCAGGAGGAGTCCATTATGAAACTATACCATTCTCCTTGAGATAATCACGGAACTCTCCATTAAGGTATTCACTTCCTCGATCTGATCGAAGAACCTTAATGAGTTTTTTGTGCTTATTTTTCTACTTCATATCTAAGCTTTTTGAACCTTTCAAAAGTTTCATATTTGTGTCACATACACATATCCATACCGTGAGTAATCATCGGTAAAATGAAGTAAAAATTACAACCCCTAGCCTGCACATCGAATGGGCCACACACATCAGTATGAACTAGGGTAAGTATTTCAGTGGACCTCCCTGTGTCCTATAAAGGATAATTTGGCCATCTTTCCTTGAAGGCAGAATTCACAAATCAAATATGACTCGGAAGTCAATGAGCCCAAAAGCTCATGTTTCTCCAATTTGTTTATTCTGTCTTCTCCTATATGGCCAAGCCTGAGGTGCCATAAATACTTTAGATTTATCTTATTAGATCCTATGGTATTCACTGTTTGCTCAGATATATTCACAAATACATCCATATGTATGCGATAGAGACTGTTAATCTTAAAACCATGTTGAATCAATTTAATTTTCAAATAAATAAAAATCTTTTTGTGCTAAATAAAATACAGAAATCAAATTTCTGCTAGCAATAGGTAACAGTCCCTAAGTATCCTGAGCATATCTGATAAACCTTCTGAAGGTCTGTCACCCTTCATGTTCTTTA
Organism: Phoenix dactylifera; assembly: GCF_051530095.1. Lineage (NCBI taxonomy): Eukaryota > Viridiplantae > Streptophyta > Magnoliopsida > Arecales > Arecaceae > Phoenix > Phoenix dactylifera. The sequence continues at coordinate 2,413,257 of NC_143207.1, forward strand.
TGCTTCCCATGTATGTAGGACAGTTCCTCTTCCAATGGCCGTCCATGATGCAATGGAAACACTTTTCCTTGCAATTGGCCTTTTTCTTGGAACTTCCTTACTTGGTGTTTTCTTAGTCTTCTGCTTCTTCGCAGGCTTCTTCTTCTTCCAAATAGACTCTCTCTTGAAAGTAGAAACCAACTTGACAGCGAAAACGATGCCCCTTGAACTTCTTCAAGGTCCCTAAGTTAGTTACCAATTTATTTAACAATTCTATTTTAGTGCATACAACCTTGTTCATATGGTAGTTTACTATAAACTATTCATATGAAACTGGAAGGGATTGCGGGATCAAATCCGTTTGCAATTCCTTGTGCATGGTCATGCCAAGCTTCTCAAGCTTCTCTAAGTCCTTTATCATGGTCAAACCATGATCATGGACAGACTGTCCATCGCGCATCTTTTGCCTTGAAGAGCCTCTTGGACACTTCAAAACATGCTGCGCGACTCTGATCGCCATACAACTCTTGCAGGTGATTTAATATGTTCCTGGCAGTCTTCATGTTCTCATGCTGGCAATGTAATTCATTGGATATGGATGCCATTGTGCAGCACCTAACCTTATTGTCATTGTTCGTCCACTTTAGCATGCGTCTTACGCTGATCAGTGATCGGACAGATTGGTAACATGGGGATTTCATGGTCTAGCACATACCCTAATTTCATAATTCAAAATTATTTTTGAAATTTGCTGAGCCAGTCTTTATAATTGGGTTTGGTCAAACGGTTGTTCTATAGGATATCAGTTAAGAGTCTATAAGCTGACTTTATAATCCTCAGAGAGTAAAGATTCTAGTTAGACTTTTGTACTTGATTCTAATCTGTTCTAAGGTCTTTTAGAACAAATGTAACTCCCACTATTTTTTCGAATTCCTCACACTCTCCTAGTAGGAAAACGAAAATCCCACACGACTAGGATTTCTAGTGGGTACTGCGGTCCCACCGATTTACATGTCACCTCACCTAATAGTTATTGGTGACACATAGATTGATGAATGTACAACTCTTGTACAATGCTTCTCAAGCATGTTGCAGTGCAACTTGGTCTCTAAGCCATGAAAACCTCACCTAACAGTTATTGGTCCCATTTCTTAGTTAAGTCAGACCCACCGTATAACCGTAGGAATAAAGTCGTCATTGGGTCCTCACCTAACAGTTATTGGTGCCCAACCCCACCTTTACCCTACAACATCTCATGTCTATAGAGAGGTCCAGCCCCCCGATGCAACTTGACCACTGTATCCAGCCGAGACAAATCAACATCAGAAAGGCTTTAGCAGCTCTACTACAGTGGAAGACCTATTGACTTAATATTGGTTAATCAGGTCTTAGTGTTTGCAACCTTGAACTTTTCATAAGAGGTAATCGAACAATTGGCCAGGTAAGCAGGTGGGAGGCTCCCCTTACTCAGAGAGTAAGGTCCTAATTAAGTAACCACCTTTCATGCTTTCCTAGACACCAATTAGATCAATTAATCTAATATGACTTGCTCATGTTGGTTCACTCTCGACTTGATTGAGGAGGTTTTAATTTAGGTCTCAATTGGGTTTGCTACATCACATGTAAACCTATCTACCCGACTCTCATTCACATCACATGCAAACGGCATATTGCAGGCAGTTATAATCGCAGCAATAATTAAAGCTAAACTTTAAATAGGTGATGATCATGGATTCTAGTTAGGTCGTATTACAAGCACATGCACGTCAATCGATCAACTGGTCTTCAACTCTTGAATTGGTTCCAAGCCTCCTTGATTCGATCCTTGATCAACTCTTGATCCAATCGCCATCAACCGCTTAGACCCCTGTTCATCTCATGCCTTGTCTTCAACTTGATCGTTGACGTACATCACATCACAGAAATACAACCAGATGTAAAATAAAAATAATAATAAATTACATCTTCTTTTAGGAGGCACGCAGGCCTCTTAAAACATCAAATAAGATGCATGCAAGCATCTGAAAAATTACATGACGTTGCAGATCACATCGCAGGTCTTTACATTTAATACCAAAAGGGTTTGAATCCTATGATCATCACCACATGCAGCAATTATAATTTTCAGATTTGAAAACTAACTGATTATCTCATGACATAGGTTGCTGATCATGCTAATCATGATTCCAAACTTTGTAATCTCATTAACAATGCAATTAGAATCATCATCTTATCACATAAAAATCAGCATGCAAAAATCAGCACCCTAGAAAAAATCTGCATGCAGAAAATTTTCAGCATGCATAATCTTTCAATTTTCAGATCTAATAAGCCTATTAATAATTAATCCTTACCTTAATCTACGAAGCCTAGGCTCTGATACCACTGTTAGAAAATCCCGATCATGCCGCTGAAATTCAAAAAAATTCAGATGCAGCGGAAGAGGCATGCGCGGGATCAACCGTTCATCACATGAACGTTGTTCAAAAACCGTTCGTAGATAGATAAGGATTAAAAACTTTTAAAACCTTTAGAAGATCAGATCTTCACCTTGTGCGGGTAGATGATCACCGCAAACTGAAGTTCATGGTTTAGGATGAAGGTTCGCTTGAAGCCGTTCAAGTGCCCGGCCTATACGGGTATCCACACGAAGCAGAGGACCAATCCAAGCTTTCTATCTCCCCGGGATGCTAGCTCCCTTGCAGAGATAACTTTTGATGGCTGATCTCCTCTCTTTCAATCAACCCTTGATTGTGCTTGAGAGAAGGAAGAAGAAGGATGAAGAGAGGAAGAAGATCAAAGCCCCTGCAGCCTTCTTTCTTTTCCTTGCGTTGGAAGGGAGAAAGGAGGAGGAAGAGGCCACCAAACAATCTTCCCTTGCTTTTCTTTGCTTGCGGCTGAAGATGGAGAAGGAGGAGAGGGAGGCCACGGCTGCAAGGAGGAGAGCATCTCATATGAATTAGGTCAGCCCCCAAGCCTCCTCTTAAATAACATCTAGGGCTCCTATTTGGTTTAGTCCAAATCATGAATCAATTGGGTTTAATCTATGCTAGTCCTAATCCAATTAGGACTTGAATGAACCATGACTCAGTTGAACTCTTCAATCCTAATCTAATTAGGAGCCATCTTGATTCATTGAATTGATAATTAATTAGGACTTAAGAAATTCTAATCCAATTAGGATTTGTTTAATTCTAGTCCTAATCTAATTAGGACTCTAATTTGAATTTGAAGTCCTAATCCGATTAGGACTCTAGAAATCCTACTCCAAGTAGGAATCCAAATTTAATTCAAAACTCCTAATCTAATTAAGATTATAGGAATCCTACTCCAAGTAGGAATCCTAGTCCTACTCCTAATAGGATTCCCAGTCCAAGTAGGAATCCCAGTCCAAGTAGGATTCCTGTCCTAATCCAATTAGGACTCTATGAATCCTACTCCAAGTAGGACTCCTAGTCCTACTCCAAATAGGATTCCCAGTCCAAGTAGGAATCCCAGTCCAAGTAGGATTTCTAGTCCTAATCCAATTAGGACTCTATGAATCCTACTCCAAGTAGGACTCTTGTTTTAAGTCCAATTAATCAATTCCCTTTGTTCCTTCTTCAACTTATTATCAATCAAATTGATTACTTGTGATTCCTAATCACGATTCAACCATCGGATCGGTCATTACTTCTAGTGTGTGTGACCCCATAGGTTCTACTCTGACTGGTAGTGAGATATATTATGATCTCTATCACAATATCATTGAAAACTCCTTTCAATGGATTGGAACGATTCCAACTCTACTCATTAGGGTTTATCGATCATCGAGATAATCCCTGTGAGTCGCACCATCCACCAGTGACACCTAGCAGCATGTAGTGGCTACCCAGTAGAATAGAATGATGAACCTCTAGGTGCAGTTATCGTGTGATACAGTCCTACTATCATGGATCCATACAGGACGGAGTCATTGATAACTCGTCAAACCCCTTCGTCTGTCATATGTCAAGATTTATTCGACTCGAGTTCGATAGTGGAAAACTCTTTCTCCACTTTATATTACTGTCCTGGCCAAGGTCTTAGAACTCAGTCTAACAAATCATATAGGATCACTCCTCTTCTATCAAGGTCGATAGATTCCATGTAAGTGCATACCCTACTCCTACAGTGAACTTACTGCAGCCAATCTACACTACAAGGACCCATATGACTAGAGACCATGTATACGTGTACTCAAACTACAATAACCTCACTGTGAGTAGCTGAAGCACCGCAGGTCAAAGGACCAGTCATACTACTGCAACATCAAGCAAGTCACTGACGAGTGGATAGACATCCAAGTGACTTCTTGTCTTGGTCACGCTTAGTACCCTTGTTCTCTAACAAGCACCTGCACTATCACTTCAGTGTCCCTACACTGTGGACTCAAGTCTCGTCCATCCAGAAGAAAAGTGATCTGTGCACTGATCGGATCGTTCACCGTCCTCGTGATGATCCATTGATCAGGAGCATTTAGAAATTAATCACCAATGATATATGGCTCAAATTCTCAACTCTTGAGAATATGCATCATCATCTTATTAATTTTTTGGACGATTCATAGACACATAAATAATATGAATGAAAAGATGCCTTTTATTTATTCTATAATAAATAGTCAAGTACAAAATTATGTCCCTGGAATTAATAATGTGTCAGCCAGATTGGCTTCTAGGGCATACATCTAACAATTGCCTCAAGTCTAGCTACAGGAGCAAAGGTTTCATCAAAATCTATACCTTCTTCTTGATTATACCCCTTTGCTACTAGTCTAGCCTTATTCCTAATTACAATTCCATTTTCATCAAGTTTATTTTTATATATCCATTTGGCACCTATAATTGAATATTCTGAGGGTCGTTCAACTAGGTTCCATACCTTGTTTTTAGTAAATTGGTTTAGTTCTTCTTGCATTGCATTTATCCAATTTACATCTTTTTCAGCTTCTTCTATGTGTTTGGGTTCAAAATGTGAGACAAAAGCTAGATGGTTATTTAAGTTCCTAAGAGATGCTCTAGTCCTAACAGGTTGAGATGGATCATCTAAAATTAATTCCTTAGGATGCCCATGAGCATACCTCCAAGCCTTAGTCAGCCCATGATCCACAATAGCCTCTTGGCTTGATGATGCATTTCCAATTAATTTTTGTTCATCATCTTGTAATGTCATCTCATCAATTTTTTCTTCAAGAATTTCAGCATCATCATCAAGATCAACTCTCTTGCTAGAAGAGATATCACTAGAATCATCAAAAACAACATGTATAGATTCTTCTATAACTAGGGTTCTTTTATTGAAAACTCTATAGGCTTTACTAGTTGTAGAATACCCCAAAAATATACCTTCATCAGATTTAGAGTCAAATTTACCTAGATTGTCTTTTCCATTATTATGAACAAAACACCTACATCCAAAGACATGAAAATAGTTTACTTTTGGTTTTCTGTTTTTCCAAAGTTCATAAGGTGTTTTCTTTATAATGGGTCTCAATAAAACTCTATTTAATATATGACATGAGGTATTAATGGCTTCTCCCCAAAAGTACTTAGGGAGGTTACTTTCACATAGCATGGTTCTAGCCATTTCCTCTAGGGTTCTATTTTTTCTTTCTACAACTCCATTTTGTTGTGGTGTCCTAGGTGCAGAAAAATTATGAGTTATTCCCTTTTTACTACAAAACTTATCAAATAAATGATTTTCAAATTCGGTTCCATGGTCACTTCTAATAGCTATGACTGAAGTATCTCTAGCATTTGTTACTTCCTTATGAAATTTCTTAAAAACTGAAAATGCTTGATCTTTATAAGCTAAGAACATGACCCAAGTATATCTAGAAAAGTCATATACAATAACTAGACCATATTTATTTTCTCCTAGACTTGTGGTTCTAGTTGGTCCGAATAGATCCATGTGTAGTAGTTCTAGAGGTCTAGAGGTAGAGACACAATTTATGGATTTAAAGGAGTTCCTTGATTGTTTGCCATATTGGCAAGCTTCACATATTTTATTCTTTTCAAACTTTAGTTTTGGCAAACCTATCACGAAATCTCTTTTAACTAGTTTTGATATTGTGTCCATACTTGCATGACCTAACTTACGGTGCCATAACCAACTAGCATCATTATCCTTAGTTTCATTAACAACTAAACATGGATTATGTTTGGCAAGATCCTCAAGGTCTACTACATACATATTCCCACGTCTTATTCCTTTAAAAACTAAACTATTGTCATTTGAGTTGGTTATGATGCATAAGGATGGTTTGAACAGAACATCAAAACCTCTATCACACAATTGACTAATGTTAAGTAGATTATGCTTAAGACCATCAACATATCGAACATTATCAATAAAGGTTGAAGGGGTGATTTGTACTTTACCTATACCAATGATGTGACCTTGGTTATTGTCTCCAAAAGTCACAGCACCTTCCTTCTTAGCCTCAAGGGTGAAGAATTGGTCTTTGTCACCCGTCATGTGTCTTGAGCAGCCACTATCCAAGTACCAACAATTTTTGTCGACCTTGGCTGCAAGACACTCCTACACAAGCAAATCATACAATTTTAGGTACCCAAGTTTTCTTGGGTCCTTCATGGTTAGTAATGTTAGTTTCTTTTGGAACCCAAACCCTTTTAATTTTTCTTTTAGTTTTTTCTTTTCTATAATCACACACATTTGCTTTATGTCCTAATGTTCCACAGCAAAAACATGTTATTTTCTTAGATTTACTTTCTCCTGCTTTAACAAAGAAATTACTAAGGAGTTTTTGCTTATTTTTAGGTTTATACCCTAAACCAGCTCTATTGAACACAGCTCGTTGACTATTAAGTATCATTTCTAATTTTTCTGAGCTATATGTAAATTTTTCTACAAAAGACTTGTACTTTTCAAGTTCTAGTGTCAATTTTTGTTTTTCTGTTTTTAGTCCATTTAGGTCTTTTGTGAGACTCTCTTTTAAGATTTGTTTATTATTTTTAAGTTCTAATATTTCTTTGGTCAGCCTTTCGTTATCTTTAATTAAGGTATTAGTCTTTTGAATTAAGATTTGGTTGCTTGTCTTAAGTTCTGAATTTTCTTTAATAATAACATCTTTATCCTTAACTAATGTATCATACTTACGGAGGTGAGTTTGGTTAGTTAGTTTCAATTCTTTGTTTTTAAGGTTTATTGTCTTATACTCGTCCATTAATTCATTGAAGGCATCATATAATTCATCGAAAGTAAAGTCTAAATGTGTTCCGGATGTTACCTCATTGTCGTTAGCCATAAAACATAGGTTAGCCTTTTCTTCTTGTTCCTCATCCGATGATGATGATGATGTGTCAGAGTCCGATAGGGTGGAGACGAGGACTTTCTTTTTCTTGTACTTGCTCCCCTTCTTCAGCAAAGGACACTCAGCTCTGAAGTGCCCTGGCTTCTTACACTCATAACATCCGATCCCCTCATTTTCCCTTTCCTTACCTTTATCCTTGTGATAGGAACTTGAGGGGCCTCTCCTTTGATGTGAGGACTTCTTCCGGTTGATGAATCTACGGAATTTTCTTACAAGGAGAGCCTCATCATCATCTCCCTCATTGTCTTGCTCTTCACTGCTACTGCTGCAAGACAAATCTTTGTTAGTAGAAACAGATTTAAGTGCTATTACCTTTTTCTTGTGAGAGGACTCTTCTTCATTGTGTTGTTTCATCGTTAGCTCATGCGTCATGAGGGATCCAAGTAGCTCCTCTAGTGGCAACTTGTTTAAATCCTTGGCTTCTTGGATTGCCGTCACCTTGGCTTCCCATGACCTTGGTAGAGAACGAAGAATCTTTCTGACAAGCTCACTGTTAGTATAATTTTTGCCAAGGCTTTTTAGGCCATTGACAATGTCAGTAAATCTAGTGAACATGCAAGTGATTGTTTCATTAGAATCCATCTTAAATAATTCATACTTATGAACTAATGTTGCCCAGTAGATACAACCCAAGAGGGGGGGTGAATTGGGTCTTTCAAAACTTTTATGCTACTTCTAAAACTTTTTGATTAACTATGCTAAGTTGTATAGATGCACAGTGAAAGTTAAACTTAGCAAGGGTTTGATGTATAGACTTCGACTTGATTAAATATGCTTGCAACTAAAGGATGTGCAGATAAGAATTAAGCAAGCAATTTATCTAAGTAAGTAAGTGTGTTAGTTAGACAATAACTAGAGGCATTACAAACATAAAGGACATATAGTGGTTCGGTGCACCCCAGCACCTACATCCACTCCCCAAGACCTCTTGGGAATTTCACTATAATCCTACCGATTACAGCCGGTTGTTTTACAAGCTCACAACCCAACTTGTTGTTTTACGAGCGCACAACGAACTCGGTCGGTTTTCCCAGGCTCACCGACTAGAACCACTCCGATTGTTTTCCCGGGATCACAATCGAACCCTACTCGTTGGTTTTACCCTCGGCTCACCAACAAACCTAACACAGTTGGTTTTCCCTTTGGCTCACCAACAAACCTTATACAGTTGGTTTTTCCTTTGGCTCACCAACAAACCTTAACCCCTCGATTCAATCCCTTGATTGAATCAAGTTACAAGATATTAAAACAAAGTATAAAACAAAACAAAGCTTCTTAAACAAGCAAATATGACAATATAAACAAATAGAGTAAAGAGAAGCCCTCAAACGAGTTTTGAAGATGGAGGAGCTCGGCTTCTTCTTTACTTGACCCTCTTCTAATTTGGCACGAGGTAGAGGATCACTGAGGCAGCACACGGATGGAGAGGAAGCTTTCGGATTCACTTGGATGCTCTTCTTCTCTCTATTTCGTTTTGGATGGCCCTTTTGTGCTTATGGGAGATTTCCTTTGTAATCTCTTTGAGATCTCTTTCCTAGATGATCTCTCCCACTTCCATGAGTTCTCCCCTAGCTCTCTTCTTGTTTTTATAGCTTTAGATGGCGTGGAAACAAGAATATAGCCGTTAGAGACAAAAATAGAGCCGTTGGACACAGTCTGCACTTCCTGACAATATTACCGTTGGGATCGGAGTCGACTCGCGCGATCAGGAGTCGACTCGCCTGTTGCAGGAGTCGGCTTGTGCTTTACTGGAGACGACTCGGCCACTGTTCCAAATTTGAATTAAAGTGCATGCCTTGACTGGGAGTCGACTCGACTTAACCCGGAGTCGACTCGCCAACATCTGGAGCTGACTTGGCATTTTCGGAGTCGGCTCATCCACTAAAGTCCGTGGATCCAATTTTGAATTTGATCCACTCGAGTCGACTCGACTGTCCTGGGAGTCGACTCGAATCTCAGAGCCCGAACTCCCGATCCTCTGTCTTTTGGCTCGTCCAGTCTTGGAGTCGACTCGAACTTCCTCGGAGTCGGCTCGGCTCTCAGTTTCCGAAAGTTGGTCTTCTGCCTTTTGACGTGAAGCTGTCTTGGAGTCGACTCGAGCTGTCTGGGAGTCGACTCGAATCTCAGAGGCAGTAACTTGGTTTTCTGTCTATCTTGGGGTCGCGGTGTCTTGGAGTCGACTCGCGTATTGCGGGAGTCGACTCGAATCTCAGAGTCCATAAAAATGCTCTCTGACTTTTTCTTTGTGTTCCGCTTAGAGTCGACTCATGCTTTCTTTGGAGTCGACTTGCCAACCATTGGAGTCGACTCGCGTGCCACTGGAGTCGACTCGAATCTCAGACCCGAAAACTACTCTCTGACTTTTCTGCCTGTGACTCCTAGGAGTCGACTCATACTTCTCCGGAGTCGACTCGAATTTCACTGGAGTCGACTCGAAGACTGTTCTTTTGAATTTTTCCTTTGATTTTACTCCTCCAATTTGAATCCTTTGAACTTTAAACTTTGGACCAATAAATTGTAGCTTTCTTTCAACTTGAGAGCTTTGGAGGCCTTCTTGTGTTCTTCCAACTTGCTATGTTCCTTGCAAAATAAATATCTTTCTCCTTGCAACATAAACATTAGTATCTATACTTCAAGGTTTTGTGATCATCAAAATCAATCTATGAATCAATCTTTGGGTCATCAATCTCCCCCTTTTTGATGATGACAAAACTTGGAGTATATGCAATATAAAAGATATTGATTTCTAGAAGTAATACATAACTAAGTTGCATGAAGTAGAAAACATATATATTTAAAAAACATACTTCATGATAATGCTTTAGATTTAATCAGCTTAACACAATCAACATATTTAAATTTTAAGCTGATTTGTATTCACTTCAAAGTAATAAAGCATTCTGAGTATATAGCATATACTTAGATATTTCTCCCCCTTTTTGACAACATCAAAAAGATAGTGAAACATTAAGTACAAAGATCAGAGCAGAACACATCGAGTGTGAATTCAAGTGGTTTTTTAATTTGATACCACAGATAGTTTTCTAATCAAGTGTAGGTGGAATCTTCCTTAGGTTAATTCAAGAAGTACCACAAATGATATTCAAGAAAAAATATGAGTGGAAATCTAACCTCTCTTCACTAAGTATGAAAGCTTGTTCATTTAAGACCTTTTGCCCAAACTATTAAGTATTTTATCAATATGAGAGCAATTTAATTAATTTTCAGAGTATAAGATCAAAACTTATATACTTGAAAAACATATCATCATGTTGGATCATTAATTCTTAATGACTTCAAAGTTCTTTTATGATAATAAGAGCATTGGGGCACAAATACCAAAACATGCAATTTTTGATACATCTTAGAGCTCATTTAAAGACTTTCTTTTATTTCTTTAGAAAATAAGCACAATTTGATACATAAAAATGGAAATTGGCACAAAATTGAAGTTCTAAGGAGCAAGCCAATTAGGACTCATTAGTGAATTTCAAAATAGATTTTCTAAGAGATACTCAAGAAAATTTAATACATTGTTCTCCCCCTGTTTCATTAAATTAGAGGCTCTCAAGATTTGTAATTTGGTTCATGAGTGATGCATAAGATATACTAATCAAATAACACGCCTCAAGGTGTATCATAAAGATTTTCAGATTTAAGTTTCAGATGATACATATTGGAGAGTATTAGGATTACTTTTCATTTAGTATTCTTTCTCTCTCCTTTAGCTATAGATTTATGCAATTAAGGCCAATAAGACCTCTCCTTCTGAAATTTTCTTTCTCTCCCTCAATTGATCATTCCATTTAAGAGTTTAGAATCCTAAGATAATGTTCAATAAGATTGTCAATCTCAAAAATATATTTCAGCTTATTTTCATAAGACTCAAGGTTTGAGACAAGACAACCTTTATAGAACTCATCTCAAGGTATAAACTTATAATTAAAGCAAGTATTGTAATATAAGGAGGTTCATCAAAATCAATCCATAAAAATCAAGGTATGCATCAAAATAAAGTGTCTTTGGGATAGGATACTGAATATCTAAATCTCCCCCTCAAAAGATGCATTCTTCTTTAATCATTTTAAATTGTTGAATTTCAGATTTTAGTGATAAACGTGAATAACACTGAAATTCTGTAATATCAAGAATGTAGAGTGATCTAAAATTATTCAGAATTTATAGTAATCACTCTTTCTAATCCTTTAAGAACAAGTTATGCTTTCTCCTAATCTTAGAGAAAATGTATAAAAGTATTAATCAGAAAATGATTCAATTGAAGCTCAATTTCTTTCAAAAGCATTTACATTTTCTTTCTTTTAGAGTCATTTGAGTGAACTGAAATATTTCTAGTTTTAAGATCATTCACTCTATTGATATTCTGATGGAAATCTTTAAGAATGTAGGAGAGAAAAACATATAGATGATCATTGAGGTATATATATGTAATAACCCCAAAATTTTTTTTTATATAAAAAGGGATAGAATAGTCCTTTAAAATTGATATAAGGGGTAAAATTGGAAGGAATCAAAAGTTAATGGCATAATAGTAGATGTGTTGAAGTGTTAGGGGCAAAATGGAAAGGAATCAAAAGATAATGGCATAATTGCAAAAATATCGAAGTGGCAAGGGCAAAATGGGGATTTGGTTTTGTTTGATTTGACTTAAATGGGGGTTGTCTGGCGGTGGGTTGGCTGAGAAGAGGAAATTGAGACAGAGAGGGAGAGGAGGTCTCAGGCGTGGAAACAGAGAGAGGGAAAAAGAGAAGAAGAAGAAAAAGAAGAAGAAGAAGAAGAAAGAGGGAGGGGATTCGAGGTGCAAGGAAGCTCCGGTTGCGCTGCCAGCTGAAGGGAAAAGTGTAGATCTCCTTTCCTTCTACGCAAGGACCCAAGTTTTACAAGAAGAAAAAGGTAAATACCCATCCCTACCTAGTATTCTAAAGAATTTATGCTATAGAAAGGGTAGATGATAGTTGTAAAGGATGTTAAAAGGGGAAGAATCGGATTTCGACAAATTTTTCCGGCACTACGGAAAAATCGTGTCAAAGTCCTAACTTTGGCAAATTATTTAGGGGGTCAAACGGCCTCCGATAGTGATGCATGTTACCTTTTTGGAATCTCCTATGAGTGTAGAATGTTAGGTAAAAATTTCATCAAATTTAGAGTCCGGAAAGTGGATCAAACCCGGGATGAAGTTACCGGCTGTCGGTCCGGGTTACTGTTCATCCGGGTGGAAAATAGGGGATTTCATGCTATAATAGGGTATTAAGCCTAGATCAAGCTAAAAGAGACCTTGTACTCGTGCAAGGGAGTCCCTAATACACATAAATGATGAGTTAATTAATAGAAAAAGAAAAAGAGAAAGAAAAGAAAAGATTTAGGGAACGGGGGAGTTGAATCAATTAAAGTTCCCTATATTATAATTGGCACGTAGATTATAGCCCTTGATACAAAACTAAATATATTGTAAATGCATGTCACAGTTGGGCAAGAAGCTAGAGAACAAGAGGAAGAAGTCCCCTGCTGCCTACTGTAAAATTCTAGAGGCGTATCGAGGCCGTGCCGGATTGGCAGGTGAGTGGGAGTCATGTACTTTGCACCATGAGCTTCCATAATTCATTTTCATGAATGTCGCTAAGTGTGAATTGATTCCACTTGAGCATATTGATTGATGTTGTAGTAGATTCCTCTATAATCTTGATTCTCCATGCTTGATTATTCTGTACATGCATTTGAGGAAACATTGAGAGGAATTACGAGGGGTTGATGAGTAATCAAATTGGATCTGAATTGTGAAATGATTTCTTTTGTAAATTGATTTCATTTCCTCTATTTCAAAGACTTGTAAGTGGTGGCCTTGATTATACTCCTTTATGAGTAATTAAATTGGATCTGAATTGTGAAATGATTTCTTTTGTAAATTGATTTCATTTCCTCTATTTCAAAGACTTGTAAGTGGTAGCCTTGATTATACTCCTTTATGAGTAATTAAATTGGATCTGAATTGTGAAATGACTTCTTTTGTAAATTGATTTCATTTCCTCTATTTCAAAGACTTGTAAGTGGTAGCCTTGATTATACTCCTTTATGAGTAATTAAATTGGATTTGAATTGTGAAATGACTTCTTTTATAAATTGATTTCATTTCCTCTATTTCAAAGATTTGTAGAGCCCATTTCAGTGGTATATTGAGTTGCATTGCACACCCTTGACCCCTCACTCCCAAACCTGATGTTAGTTTATGATTGGGTCGGAGTCGAGTGAGTGGTAGTCTTAATTATGCTCCTTTTAGTAGAGTATTGGGAGGGTGCATTATGGCATTCATGCATGGCTTGACAGTATCTGTAGGACACCTATAGTCGATGGGGTTGAACATCGGCCTTTGTGCACATAGTAGCCTTCTGGGTGGGCGGAGCCCAGTCCCTTCCTAGGGGAGACACGGCCCTAGGCGTAGGATTGGCCAGTCCTACGACTTATATTCTGCTTGCCGCCGGGCATAGTAAGACCCCGCGAGGTGCAGTATGGCTTTCCGCGGATGTAGAATTCCCGCGAGGTGCCGTTTAGTATATAGATGTGAGATGGATTTCTGTTCTGGATACTGGCTTGCATTTATATTATCAGTATGGTATCTTATTCTGCATATGCATGTGATACTGGGGAGTTGTTGCTGGTTCGCCTGGGGCGTAAAACCCACCTTCCGATAGCTATCTAGCATTTATATTATTGGTATGGTGTCTTATCCTGCATATGCATGTGACAGTAGGGAGTTGTTGCTGGTTCGCCTGGGGCGTAAAACCCACCTTCCAATAGCTGTCTTGTTGATGATTCAGCATATTGACACCTGATTTGTATATTCCAGCATTATGATCTGTTGAATATATTCATGAGTAGTATATATGTTTACTCGATTATTCCATATATGCTTCAGATGAGTTGATTGTGATTGTGGTGATATTGATGATTTACTCCATATTCTTTATGTTGAGTTCATGTTCATCTTGTTATTGATCTTGAGATTTCATCTCGAGCCATGATTATATTCTGTCTCATGTGCATAGTACTCTCTACTCCACTCACTCCCCAGTTTGGTGTTTTTGATTGCAGGGCAGGTATTGTATAGAGAAGAGCAGGGTTAGAGATTGCCTGTTAACTGTGCCGCTCCATAGTATAGTATAGTATAATGTAGATAGAGGTTTATACCTTTTGGTGTATTATAAACCTTCTATTGTATATGGTGCATAGTTACAGTCATAGATCCTGTTGTGGATATGGGTTTGACCATGGATGGATTGGGAAGCAGGTATATATATATGTGTGCAGATCAGTTGTGTGCCTGTGATAATGTATTGCTATATATTGTCCAGGTTTATTATGTGACAGATTATGTGATTAATGCTCTGACAGGTAGTGTGTTGTATGTATTGAGATAATCCTGACAGGTCACTATAGGAAAAGTGATCATTTTGTGCATGTATCATGCCAAATTTTTTCAAGATCTATTGATGATTGATAGGTAGTAGGGTTCTACGCGGTGGCTGGTGGCCTTATGCCTACCCGCACCCTAGGACCGTCGCGGCGGCCCGCCGGAAATGGGGCGGGGGTCGTGACAAAGAAGTGGTATCAGAGCAAAGGTTAAGAAGAGTCCTGTCAGAGCAATAGGGTGAGTCAGGATTAAGTATAGGATTATACTATGGAGCATAGGGTTTTTCTATATGTTATTTTATGAGTCATATACAATTCTGTAAAATATATTTGGGGATGAGACTTAAGAGTTCTTTTTGGCTCTACTTGAGACAAAATTGTATATCATTCAATTTACAATCAAGATTTATATTTTGACAGAAAGTCAATTAATAAATTCGGAGGATATTGATCAGAGTTGTGTAGCGAAAGTATAGTGGATCGAATCAATTTAAATTGGTCAAAAATATTGACTGTGATGGGAGACTAGATTTTTCAATAATGAAGATTTGTGTTAATAAGAGAAGGTGAATATTGTAGATTCTCAGATTTATTATGATATGACTATGTGATCTCTTTGATGGTTTTTGCTATTTTACTATGTTAAGAGATAATTTATGTAAACTCATCATAAATTCTTGACTGCTAGGTAGCCGTAAGCAATATGGAGGATGAAAGAGAAATAAGGGCACCTTCTCCGGACCCTGATAGCCAATCAATTTCACAAACTACTCCACACTCCATAGCAACCCAGGCAGATTTAGCAGGAGTGTACCAGTTAATAGCACAACTGCTTGAGCAACAGTAGCAGATGCAGTTAGCTGCCCAACCTGTACAGCCGATAGAATCCTATTACGAGAGGTTCCGTAGGCTGAATCCACCGATGTTTAATGGTGGGTCCGATCCCATGATAGCTGAGGCCTGGATCCGGGAACTGGAGAAGATGTATGAGTTACTCCAATTTCTCGAGGAGGTAAAAGTCAAATTAGCTATCTCTATGCTAAGGGGGAGTGCTGACTCTTGGTGGACTGCTATGGAGACAGCATATGAGGTCAACGGAACGGCCTGGGGAGACTTTAAGAGAATATTTTATGCTAAGTACTTTTCGGACTCAGTTAGGCAAATGAAGCAGAATGAGTTTTTATCGCTGACTCAGTCCGAGCATATGACTGTTTCGGATTACGTCAATAGGTTCGATGAGCTGGGTCGATTCTGCCCCCAGTTCATGGAGGATGATATGAGTAGAGCCAACCGGTTCGAACAAGGGCTTAGACATGAGATCAGATCCCGGACATCTTCACAGTTAATTACCAGCTATATGGATATTTTGGACAGAGCCTTGAGAGTAGAGGCTGAATTGAAAAGATCTGATAGAGAAAGGGCTGACCTGATGAGATCCAGATCAGACAGAAGTCAGAGTGGCAGGCCATGGGATTTCAGGGGCACTCCAATTCAAGAGAAGCCCAGGGTCCGCAATTACTCTAGCAGATCCCATAGTGGAATCATCAATATCACCATAGCAGATCCCAAAGCCCGCACTTACTCTAGCAGATCCCATAGTGGGCCCTATATGAGGAGAGCGAGGGCATGTTATAGTTGTGGGCGGACTGGACACCTGGCACGTGATTGCCCATACAAGAGGAGGAATGAGCTCAGACCTCCTGTACCTGGTGAACAGAGGCCAAGAAGTAATGCTCGAGTTTTACACTGACCTACCAAGATGCTAGTGCCAATGACCGGGTGGTAACAGGTATATTACCAGTCAGCTTGATTGATCCCTCTATTTTGTTCGATTCTGGCATTATGCATTCTTTTATTTCAGTTAGTTTATCTAGATAACTACACTGCATACTTGAGGAACTAGAAGAATCACTGTGTGTTCCTACACCCCTATAGAAAACAGTAATTGTTGACATTAGTGCAAGAATTGCATAATTCAAATAGGGGTAGGAGAGTTAGTGACAAATCTTATATAACTTGACATGCAAGATTTTGACATCATTTTGGGAATAGCTTGGAGGTCTCAGTACCACACTCATATTGACTGCTACAGTAAAAGAGTGATATTCTGGATACCTGAAGAACCAGGGTTCTTCTTTCAAAGCGATGCACCCGTGTAATGTAATTCATCATAACATTAATTTCTGCCCTGAAAGCTAGGAAGGCATTAGAAAAGGAGTATAAGACTTATTTAGTCTGTATAATGGATACCTGAAAGGAGACCAAATTAGAGGATATTCCAGTAATGAATGAACACCCTGATGTTTTTTTTTCAGAAGATCTTCCTGGTTTGCCACCAGAGAGAAAGATTGAATTTGCAATTGATTTGATTCCCAATACCATACCAATCTTCAAAAACCCCCTATAGAATGGCTTCAACTGAAATAAAAGAATTAAAGGAAAAGTTGCAAGAATCGCTTGATAAAGGCTTCATTCGACTTAGTGTGTCATCTTAGGGAACTCTAGTATTGTTTGTAAAGAAGAAAGATGGAAGTTTGAGGTTATGTATTGGTTATCAAGGATTGGACAAGGTAACAATACAGAACGAATATCTTCGGCCCTGTATTAATGAATCTTGTAAGGTGTATACTGATCATAAGAGTTTAAAATACCTTCTTACCTAGAAGCTACTCAATATGAGACAGGAAAGATGATTGGAATTGATAAAAATCATGCCTTGTCTATACACTACTCTCCGGAAAAAGCTAATGTTGAGGTAGATACACCGTGTTGAAAAACTTCTGGTAGTATTGCTGCTCTACTCACATCCGAGAAAAGCTAATGTTGTGGTAGATGCACTGATCAGAAAAAGTGTTTGTGATACAAGAAAGGTTGAGGACAGTGTTTAGTAGGCAGAAGAGCTACGCAGATGTCAGAAGGAGAGATGTGCAGTTTGGCACGGAAAATCATGTGTTCCTAAAGATCTCTCCTATGAAAGGGGTAATGAGGTTTGGAAAGAGGGGCAAGCTTAGTCCCAGATACATTGGCCCCTTTGAGATATTAGATAAAGTTGGCAATGTATCTTACAGATTAGCACTGCCTCCAAACCTCAGCCATGTGCATCCAGTATTCCACATATCTATGCTCCGGAAGTATGTGCCGGATCCATCTCATGTGCTATCAGTGCAGGAAGTTACAGTAGAAGAAGATCTTTCTTATGAAGAACTTTCTGTCGCTATTCTTGATACTCAGATCAGGAAGCTGAGAAATAAGGAAATATGTATGGTAAAGGTCTAATGGCACCGGCACAATGTTGAAGAATGCACTTGAGAGTCGGAGCAAAGTATGAAGAGCAAATACCCTCACCTCTTTGAGTAATCAGATAATTTACCCTTTTAAATTCGAGGACGAATTTTATATAAGGGGGGGAGGATGTAATAACCCCAAAAAATTTTTTTTATATAAAAAGGGATAGAATAGTCCTTTAAAATTGATATAAGGGGTAAAATTGGAAGGAATCAAAAGTTAATGGCATAATAGTAGATGTGTTGAAGTATTAGGGGCAAAATGGGAAGGAATCAAAAGATAATGGCATAATTGCAAAAATATCGAAGTGGCAAGGGCAAAATGGGGATTTGATTTTGTTTGATTTGACTTAAATGGGGGTTGTCTGGCGGTGGGTTGGCTGAGAAGAGGAAATTGAGACAGAGAGGGAGAGGAGGTCTCAGGCGTGGAAACAGAGAGAGGGAAAAAGAGAAGAAGAAGAAGAAGAAGAAGAAGAAGAAGAAAGAGGGAGGGGATTCGAGGTGCAAGGAAGCTCCGGTTGCGCTGCCAGCTGAAGGAAAAAGTGTAGATCTCCTTTCCTTCTACGCAAGGACCCAAGTTTTACAAGAAGAAAAAGGTAAATACCCATTCCTACCTAGTATTCTAAAGAATTTATGCTATAGAAAGGGTAGATGATAGTTGTAAAGGGTGTTAAAAGGGGAAGAATCGGATTTCGACAAATTTTTCCGGCACTACGGAAAAATCGTGTCAAAGTCCCAACTTTGGCAAATTATTTAGGGGGTCAAACGGCCTCCGATAGTGATGCATGTTACCTTTTTGGAATCTCCTATGAGTGTAGAATGTTAGGTAAAAATTTCATCAAATTTGGAGTCTGAAAAGTGGATCAAACTCGGGATGAAGTAACCGACTGTCGGTCCGGGTTACTGTTCATCCGGGTGGAAAATAGGGGATTTCATGCTATAATAGGGTATTAAGCCTAGATCAAGCTGAAAGAGACCTTGTACTCGTGCAAGGGAGTCCCTAATACACATAAATGATGAGTTAATTAATAGAAAAAGAAAAAGAGAAAGAAAAGAAAAGATTTAGGGAACGGAGGAGTTGAATCAATTAAAGTTCCCTATATTATAATTGGCACGTAGATTATAGCCCTTGATACAAAACTAAATATATTGTAAATGCATGTCACAATTGGGCAAGAAGCTAGGGAACAAGAGGAAGAAGTCCCCTGCTGCCTACTGTAAAATTCTAGAGGCGTATCGAGGCCGTGCCGGATTGGCAGGTGAGTGGGAGTCATGTACTTTGCACCATGAGCTTCCTTAATTCATTTTCATGAATGTCGCTAAGTGTGAATTGATTCCACTTGAGCATATTGATTGATGTTGTAGTAGATTCCTCTATAATCTTGATTCTCCATGCTTGATTATTCTGTACATGCATTTGAGGAAACATTGAGAGGAATTATGAGGAGTTGATGAGTAATCAAATTGGATCTAAATTGTGAAATGATTTCTTTTGTAAATTGATTTCATTTCCTCTATTTCAAAGACTTGTAAGTGGTGGCCTTGATTATACTCCTTTATGAGTAATTAAATTGGATCTGAATTGTGAAATGACTTCTTTTGTAAATTGATTTCATTTCCTCTATTTCAAAGACTTGTAAGTGGTAGCCTTGATTATACTCCTTTATGAGTAATTAAATTGGATCTGAATTGTGAAATGACTTCTTTTGTAAATTGATTTCATTTCCTCTATTTCAAAGACTTGTAAGTGGTAGCCTTGATTATACTCCTTTATGAGTAATTAAATTGGATTTGAATTGTGAAATGACTTCTTTTGTAAATTGATTTCATTTCCTCTATTTCAAAGATTTGTAGAGCCCAGTTCAGTGGTATATTGAGTTGCATTGCACACCCTTGACCCCTCACTCCCAAACCTGATGTTAGTTTATGATTGGGTCGGAGTCGAGTGAGTGGTAGTCTTAATTATGCTCCTTTTAGTAGAGTATTGGGAGGGTGCATTATGGCATTCATGCATGGCTTGACAGTATCTGCAGGACACCTATAGTCGATGGGGTTGAACATCGGCCTTTGTGCACATAGTAGCCTTCTGGGTGGGCGGAGCCCAGTCCCTTCCTAGGGGAGACACGGCCCTAGGCGTAGGATTGGCCAGTCCTACGACTTATATTCTGCTTGCCGCCGGGCATAGTAAGACCCCGCGAGGTGCAGTATGGCTTTCCGCGGATGTAGAATTCCCGCGAGGTGCCGTTTAGTATATAGATGTGAGATGGATTTCTGTTCTGGATACTGGCTTGCATTTATATTATCAGTATGGTATCTTATTCTGCATATGCATGTGATACTGGGGAGTTGTTGCTAGTTCGCCTGGGGCGTAAAACCCACCTCCCGATAGCTATCTAGCATTTATATTATTGGTATGGTGTCTTATCCTGCATATGCATGTGACAGTAGGGAGTTGTTGCTGGTTCGCCTGGGGCGTAAAACCCACCTTCCAATAGCTGTCTTGTTGATGATTCAGCATATTGACACCTGATTTGTATATTCCAGCATTATGATCTGTTGAATATATTCATGAGTAGTATATATGTTTACTCGATTATTCCATATATGCTTCAGATGAGTTGATTGTGATTGTGGTGATATTGATGATTTACTCCATATTCTTTATGTTGAGTTCATGTTCATCTTGTTATTGATCTTGAGATTTCATCTCGAGCCATGATTATATTCTGTCTCATGTGCATAGTACTCTCTACTCCACTCACTGAGTATTTATATACTCACTCCCAGTTTGGTGTTTTTGATTGCAGGGCAGGTATTGTATAGAGAAGAGCAGGGTTAGAGATTGCCTGTTAGCTGTGCCGCTCCATAGTATAGTATAGTATAATGTAGATAGAGGTTTATACCTTTTGGTGTATTATAAACCTTCTATTGTATATGGTGCATAGTTACAGTCATAGATTCTGTTGTGGATATGGGTTTGACCATGGATGGATTGGGAAGCAGGTATATATATATATGTGTGCAGATCAGTTGTGTGCCTGTGATAATGTATTGCTATATATTGTCCAGGTTTATTATGTGACAGATTATGTGATTAATGCTCTGACAGGTAGTGTGTTGTATGTATTGAGATAATCCTGACAGGTCACTATAGGAAAAGTGATCATTTTGTGCATGTATCATGCCAAATTTTTTCAAGATCTATTGATGATTGATAGGTAGTAGGGTTCTACGCGGTGGCTGGTGGCCTTATGCCTACCCGCACCCTAGGACCGTCGCGGCGGCCCGCCGGGAACGGGGCGGGGGTCGTGACAATATATTTATAGAACTCAATTTCTTAATCACAGTTTTTCACCAATGTATTCATGAAACACAATAAATCTTTTTAATATCAAAATAAGATCATATATTTAGAAATTTTTGTTTGTAATCAAGATCATTGAAAGACACATCATTTGAACCAATATTAGTATACTTTGAAGATAAGAAATGATATGTTTCGGATGCGTATCGGAGCAATCACCAAAGGCATCAAAATTAATTCTGTTTTTCTTAAAGTAAGACTTTATTTAAAAATCACATTTAGTTTAAGCTTTTATACAAAATCAGATTCTGAATTACATAGGATTTTCAATAGAAGCTTTCTAAGTCATAATATGAGATATGGATCTTCCACATTGTAGCTCATCTTAAATCATTATGATTGAAGACACATATTTCACACATATAAGAGGATATTCAGAATATTTGTATTTATGTTTAGCACATTATATACCAAGGTTAAGAAAGTTGAAGGATAGAACAAACTTAATTCATTTTGCCTAAATAGAAATATCCTTCTCTTCTCCTTTTTACAAATTTATTCACCTTTCATATTTTAACGATGATTGTGAATGACAAATCTGAAATTTCTTTTTAATAATACAAAAAAAAATTATATAGTATTCCAAATATTCAATCAAATTATCCAAGCATGAAGCATTGTAAAACATTGAGAACCCATAAATCAAGACATCATACCATATGCAAAATATATTATGTGTTAAGCCATGTATTAAAATAACAAGCATGTCAATGATCAAAATCAATTCTTTTCAAATAAAACTCCCCCTATTTAAATATACTCTTGCATTGATTTCATTCCTAAATTGTGTTTTCAAGTGATTAAAAAAAAATTTGACTTGATTCTTCTTATATACTTTCATTAACTTTGTCTTTCATGTTTACTTTCTTATGCTCTATACTCTATTTGCTCCCTATCCGGTGGAGTTGGGAAGGGGCACGAGGTACTACCACTAGCCTCCCTCTTGTGCCGTCCCTAATATGCCCTACACCGAATAGTTGGGTCAAATAGTGCCGGGTACTACCACTAGCCTCCCCATTGGCACCATCCCTATGATGAGCAATATAGAAAGGTTAAAATGTTTACTTCAAAACCTCCCTGTTTAAGTGTAATTAATTATGGATTTTATTCCTTCCAAAAGAATGCTCACACAAGTCTCACAAATGTGTCGAATATATTAAGTTTGTTTTGTTTTTCCTTAAGGTTGAAGTGTTTTCCTCTACTTGGATTTTACTTCTCTTGAATAATATCCATTTTCTTTTCTTTATCTCTCTCTCTTTTTGTTATTCTCAAGTAATTTTCATGAGAGAGCAGAATAGAGAATTAATCTTACGTATCATATAGATGTATATCATGCAAACAACATTTTCATTATGCTCAAGGATTCATAACTTCTCACAAGTTATTTTACATCAACATTTTAAGCATATACTTGTGTATTTCATGGTTATGACATAGGCAAAGATATATTTTAGTTTGGGCAAACCATGAAATAATTTCTAAAAGTATAAGTCAGTCAATACACATATAGACATGATATCAAAAATTAATAATTAAAGAATTTAATCATGCCATAATAAGATTTAAGTTACTGACTTTGCTCAACTAATTTGTGAGAAAGGTATCTAAATTACCTATTCATTATATGTTCTTCA
Source organism: Phoenix dactylifera (assembly GCF_051530095.1). Lineage (NCBI taxonomy): Eukaryota > Viridiplantae > Streptophyta > Magnoliopsida > Arecales > Arecaceae > Phoenix > Phoenix dactylifera. Next base: position 2,436,297 of record NC_143207.1, read on the forward strand.
AGCCAAACTAGATTTCTTATGTGTGAACTTTTGGCTGAAGAAGATCCTCTCTCTTGTTTGCATGTGAATGTTTAGTGTATCTTACATGAAGATATCCTTCAAGTTGAAATTTCTCATTTTTCTTTCTTGAAGGAAGGTCATTAGTTTCTTTAAGATACAAAGCATTCATCCAACATATATATTTTTTTAACTAGATGACTCAATATAAGATATGACAATAGTGTTGGGAATTATGTCCCAAAGCCAATTTATTAGTTGTAAGAAATTGAATTATGTATATATTTTATTAAAATGAATAAAAATTTATTCTGGCAATTTTCTATTCATCACAAGTGTTGCATCTTTAAATTGAACTCCTGTGTATTGTGATGAAGTCCTTAGGACTAATTTAGTGGATAAAAGAGGTTTTATCATTTAGTCCTTAAACCAGTTCGCGACCAAATGACGAGCTGTCAATTGGACAATAGCTATGTCAAGTATAGGTCGTTGTGTGCCATTTAGTTGGTTGTCCTCTTAAACCAAGGAGTGTGGAGACACTGTATGGCATACAGGTGAGATGTAGGAGTACATCGTCACTGAATAGTGACTCACCTGCGTAGCACTCCACTGTCGAGAGTTAGCTCGTAAAACGTATGGGCATAAGTACCCCTTAGACCTGAGATTGTCACGGTGACTTGCAAGCAACTCACTGTACTTAGGCACTGGATGACCTGAATTTCTAATTCAGGGATCGGAAGGATGCTGGGTGCAGTCAAGTACTCGCGAAGTCTGTGTATGAGTCAAGATGGGATTGACCGCTTCAGATTTTAGGAGTTGATGTCTCACTGTATTTCAATTCAGTAAAACCTTGGCAAGGGTAAACCAAGTGATAAGTCACTTGATTTGATTAATTGAAATATACTATGAATGACCGGACCCAGAGTTCGACAGTCCACTCTGAGGTCATCTTGAGCATCGAAGGTCATAGGGATGAATTATGCAACAACCATACGTCTAGGTTCTTGAATGTTGCTTTGCATATTTGACCTATCCGGACGTCGGGTATCATTGCTAGATGGTCACCTCGATTAGTGCATGGAGTAGTCCATATACTACCGGCTTAGTGTTCGAACCTATCGGAGTCACGCACATTAGTCAAGCTGAGTAGGAAGGTCTTGACCCAATTTAATTAAGAATTAAATTATGGGTCATTTGGAATTTGGCTCTGTCTATGTTCAGCTAGCACTGAACATGAGGTACATGCTAAATTTCATGGATGAACAACTAATTAAGTCTGTATTTCGGGTCAATCAAGTTTTAATTAATATAATTGAACTTGATCAGGACTCAATTGTTGAGATTGGATTTGATTGGGTCTAAATTAGTGTAATTGGGCTCGATCATGATTTAATTGGGATTTAATTTCGTATTTGTTCTGATCTAAGTCGGACTTGGATTGAGCCGAAACTAGACCCAATTGAATCTCCTATGAGTTAGACTCATGTGGAATTTTTTCGGGTCAAAAATTCATTCAAATGGGCTGCAAATTTGGTTTAGAACCAAATAGACTAACTTATGATCAAATGGGCTAACCCATTTGTATCAAGTTGACTTTTCCCATTTTGTGTGGTTGCTGACCGTGAATAAATGCCATGGACCCGTGGACCACTCCCTTCACATGGACCCTTAGCATTTGTTTTGTGAGCCGCGACTCACCTGGGACGCATGAAACAGAGCTTCTCTGTTTCACGCGTCCGCAAGCTTTCCGACCGGCGATTGCGCGGCCAACCGGCCTCCGGCCAGACGGCCGACTGGACCGGAATGTGCGGTTTTGAACCGCCAACATTCCAGTCCAATTTGATTTTTGAAATCCGGCAATAATAGGCATTAATCGCTGGTTTATTCCATGGTTGTTTTTGAAACAACCGTTATCAAATTCATTCATATTTGATAATGAATGAATTCAATAACGCTGGACCATTACGCCTCTTAACTCCTCTCAGCGTTGGCCTATTTGTAGGCCACCGTTTCCTCTCGAATGGAGAGAGAGAAAAAAATTTTCTTGGGAAGAAAACGTCAGACAGAGAAGGAGATTTGATTCTGTGGAGAAGAAGAAGAAGAGAAAGGAAGGAGTCCTTTCTCTCTGGTGGTTTGGAGTTCGGCCCAGATCCGGTGTCCTCTCCTCCCTTCCATTCCCTCTGTGATCGGGATCAAGAGACGGGCATCTGTGGCTTGTGCGTGCTGTGAAGAAACGGGGGAAAAGAAACTGAAGAAAGAAAGAAAGAGAAGAAAGAAAGAAAGAGAAAAGGGAACGTCCTTTTTCTGGATTTCTTTTCTTCCAAGGGTCCTTTTGCAAAAGATTGTTTTGCACGAGTAAAAACATCATCCAACCTTCTTGCGAAGTTTGACGTGCATGCGAAGTAGAGGGCTTGTAGATCCAGGCCTCGCAGAGCTACCTTCAGGGATCTAGATCCAGATCCAGATTCAAATTACCTCGACCAACTTCCGCTACGGCCTTGAGGTAATTTTACACAAAAGTTAAATTTAATATTTATAATTGTTATAAATAAAATAAAAAAAATTAAAACTGATTTTTCATGCCTGGCGTTCGATTTTATCGGACAACTCGGGAAATTTTTCCTTCAACTGGTATCAGAGCCAGGTTGGCCGATGGAATTGGCCTATAATATCTAGAATTATACATGATTTAATTTTTAAATTTAGATTAGATCTAGATTTATTGATAAAATATCAATCTTGTGCTGAATTATAAGGTTGTCCTGCTATAAGGTTAACCCCTTATAGTGAAAAGGTTGTCCTAGCACAAAATTGAGATAAATTTGTATCATAAAATAAATAGTTTATTTTTGTGAAATTATGCATAATTGATGTTTATGAAATTTCAGTTTTAAATTTATTATGGCCACAAAATTTAAATATAAATTGTTTATATTTGGAATAAATTGACACCTTGAATCCATGATCATAATGCATTTAATAAAGAATTAAATGTTGAATTTAAAATTTAAAATTTGAATTTCAAATAAAGATTTAAAATTCAAAATTTGAAATTCGAATTAAAATTTAAATTTGAACGTGGGATTTGGGGATGGGTTAGCACAATCAGATTAGTTGACTAGGTTAGACCTAATCATGAAATCAAATTGAAATGGACTAACTTAAGAAACATGATTTAATCTAATCAATAGTTGAACTAGACTAAATCAAGGTTTATAAAATGATCAAACTCAATAGTTGTAGTTTATCATATCCAAACATTTCAATTGGATCTGATTGTGGCTTAGTGGTCGAGCCCGAGTTCCCAAGGATAACCTAAATCAACTTGATAAACCAATTGGTGTCTAAGGTAAGTCGGCATTTGATCATGGTTTTTTAATTGGGGCTACCTCTTACCTGGCCAATATAGTTGGTGTCTAGGAAAGAGGTTAATGGCGTAACCCTCCCATGATCTCTCTTACCTGGCCAATTTGGTCGATCAAGTTTTGATTAAGGTACCTTGAGACTTGGCACTCACCCATGCCATTAAGAAAAATCAGTGTGACTGATTTAGGTGTCTAATAGACCAATAAGAGCTAGTCCTCTATATAATTTGGTGAAGTCAGTGGGAGGATTTAGAATTATCGGTCAGTGTTACATATCATTTAAAATCCTCTAAATTATTAGGTCCTTAAAATGATTGTTGCCCAGAGATGGTCACCCAAGAGGGGGGTGAATTGGGTGTTTTAAAAACTTTTGACTAATTAAAAAATAAAACACACGAATATATGCACTAACGTAAAGAAGGAAGAATGAGAAAGGTCAATCGCAAACACAAGGTTTTATAGTGGTTCGGAGCTTCCACTGCTCCTACATCCACTCCCCAAATCACCTTTGGGAATTTCCACTATAATCCACGATTACAGTACGGTAGTTTTGCGAGTTCACTACCCAACTCGTTGTTTTACACCGGGCTCACAACAAACCCAAAACCCCCAATTTCACTTAGGCTTGGGACGCCTTTCCCTTGTTCCAAGTCCCTTGACTGGAACAAGCACCACAATGAAAGAGTTTACAAAAGAAAATAAAAGCTCTAAAAAGCAAATATAACAATTATGAACAATTGAACTCGGAAGAATCGTTTTGCCGTTGGAAGCGTGGGAGATATTGATTCTTCCGATGTGGAGCGCGTAGGATTGAGTGTGAGCTTTGAATCCCAAGTGCACGAGAGTGGTTGAGCTTGAAATCACTTGGGAAGCTTGAAAACACTTGATTTCTTCACTTGAATGCACTCGCTCCCTTGAACTTTTCTTTCTTACTTCTCTCTTGAATGATCTAGCTTTGGGTTGGTGAAGAGTTGTTAAGAAGCACTTAAGAGGTCCCTTTTATAGCCCAAAAGGCAAATATAGCCGTTAGAGACAAAGAAAGAAGGATTTGAAATTCAAACCAAACCTGAAAAGCTGTCAGTCGCGTTCCAGTCGCTCCGGGGACGTCTCCGCTTCAACGGGAGACGTCTCGGCTACAAGATTTTACTTTTTCCATTGTCTGGGGTCGACTCGGCACTTTCAGGGGACGTCTCGGCTTGTTTGCACTTTTTGAATGGGGACGACTCCGCTGATCTGGGGACGACTCCGCTTCTTTATCTCCGAAGAACATGTCCTCTGGAATTTCCTGAGAGAGTCGACTCCGCTCCTTCAGGGGACGTCTCGGGTTGTCTGCACTTTATGCATGGGGACGACTCCGCTGTCTCAGGGTCGACTCCGCTTCCTTATTACCAAAAAACTATTCTCTGGAAAACCCTGAGAGAGCCGTCTCCGCTATCTTGGGGACGACTCGGGAAGTCTCCTTTTTACTTGCGGGGACGACTCGGCTTACTGTGGGGACGTCTCGCGCATATCTCTTGAAAACTGCCTTTCTGCCGCCACTGAGAGAGTCGACTCCGCTACTGAGAGAGTCGACTCCGCTAACGCGGGGACGACTCGGCAGGTGTCGGGGACGTCTCCAAGTGTGCCGGTTCTTCCTGTTTGTGCCAGAGACGTCTCTGAAACTATCCGGAGACGTCTCGGCTGTCCCTGATCTGTTTTCTTTAACTCAAAATATTCTTCAATAAATTCATAAAAATTATGGGAACTTGCCTAGACATTTCTTAACAATATTCTTAATAAAACACATGAATTCCTCAATTAAATTGTTAAGATATAATGGAATTTTACTCTAGTGTTTTGTATTCATCAAAATCTATTAGGGGGTCAACAATCTCTCCCTTTTTGATGATGACAAAACACTGAGTATATGCAAAATTTGAGATTTAAACATATACACAGTATTTGATCAGATGTACAAGTATAATGTTTTGATTAGGACTAGATACAATGTGCATCACTCAAAGTATTCAATTTTCAGTTCTTTCCTTGTGCATAAGATTGATCTTTATAGTTCTTAAATGATTTTAGCATATCAACTGAATTTGAATCAAGTTAAAATGAAGTATTGATGCTGAGGATAATTGAAAGCTAGATTCTTTTTGACTCCCCCTTTCTTTTCCAGAAGGGCAATTATCTTAAGGTCAATATTCTTCAATTTTATCTTTTCTAAATCAACTTTGGAGTATGATTATAATAAATTTTGCATTCCATATTCAATATCCATATATATAACTGCTCCCCCCTTTCAATATCTCTACATTCAATATCTACTCCCCCTTTTTGTCATCAACAATGAAGGGGACAAATTATCTCTATATTCAATATATTCAGTGTTCATTTTACTCCCCCTTTGATATTCAGGTTGTGCTCCCCCTGTTTCAGATGCTTTGATACGTTGTGCCAAATCTGAATACTTAATGTATGTTATGAGATTCTTATGACACATCAAGAGGCACATTCACATTCATAGAAACACATACATAGAGTTGGCAATGTACACAGTTTTCAAAAGGGATTGTATTCATGTATCATTGTGAACCTTTGAAGTCAGTACATAGTCAAAAAGAAGAAATCATTACAAGTATTGATTTCTAATACAAAAGTGTTTCAAAATAGCCAAGGATTTACAAAAAGAAGATCCTACAAGATATCCATCATCGGCGACGTTGCTCATGGCCCCTACCAGCTGTATTTTGTTCATAAACTTTACAAGCTGCATCTATGAATGTGTTGATGGAATCCATGAGGGTCTTAAATTGATCTCCCTGTGACTTGTGGAAACCTGCCACAAGTGCCTCAAACTCTATAGTTGCCATTTCAATTCTTCCTCTGAGTTGGGCAACTAAGGTGCTCACATTGCCATCTGGTTTTGTTAGTTCTTTAAGACTCTTGGAAATGCTCTTCAAGCTGTCCTTGAGCTCTAATGATCTGATGGTTTGGGTGGCACCCACACCAATTATTTCTTGTGTTGTAGCTTCAATTTGACTTCTAATATCCTTCATCTCTTGTAGAAGCCCTTCATGTGAAGCTCTGATGGGGGCCAACTCTGTGGAGATCATGGATCTCATCTCCTCCCTCATCTGCTGGCAAATGGCAGATGCTAAGGTGCGCATCTGATCCTCTGACAGAAAGGAGGGCCCACTAACTGGAGGAGGTGGTGGCATGGATGTGGAAGGTCCAGCTGAGCTGGAGGGAATATCAGGGATATCCATGTGGCTAGGTGGAGGAGAGTGATGGTCAGACTCATGATGTGGGATCTCAGGCTCTAGGATTTGGGTTTTTCTCTTTGGTACCTTGACCCACGATCCATCTATCTTATGAAATTCCATTCTTCTCATTGTGCCCTCATTGTAATAGTCGGTGTTTCTCAAGGGCTTTGCAGGTTCATTTGTTGGAATGGGAACCTTGAAGTGTTTAAAGATTAAGGTAAAGATCATGCCATAGGGTATACTAAACCTAGAATACCTATGACATAGGGCAATGTAATTTAGCATGAGTCTAGGGAGGTTTAGAGGGATCCCTAGTAGGATGTGGTGCATTATAACTAAGTCTCGCTCCGAAACAAAATCGAAGCGACCGGTTTTAGGAAATAGGACCCGGTTGACAATACTTAAGAGAAGTCTCATCTCTGCATTTAGGTCCTGGGAATTGACAACATCAAGAGGGCCGCAGTCCTCTCTTCCTAAAAGTAAATTTAGGGCTGACTCCCTTTGGGGATGTGAGGTTGGAGCCTCACCGTCCCTAGGAATTTGTAGGACAGTGGATAGGACATCTTCATTGACTTCTACTAATGTCCCTTGGACATATCCAGTGTACCCTAGGTCCCCTAAGGCCATATTGCTAAAAAGTTCTCTAACTAGGCCGGGGTAGGTCAAGGTATTTAGGGTACAAAGGTGCTCCCACCCTTGGGCTCGGAGTCTCTCTCCAATAGAGAACCCCTCATGATCTAAAAAGGAGAAATCTATGTACCTTCCTGTCGTGACTGTGCGATTTGCACAGAAAATAGTCGTGGTTGGCGGAGCAACCGGAGGAGACGGCGCGGAGGGTTCTTCCCGTCGTTCCTCACCGTCGGCCGCTACCCTAGGTCGCCTTCCACGGGTCATCCTAGCCTTCTCTGGTACCATGGATGCTAGGGTTTGTGATGTAGAGCAAATGGAGGCTAGGATTTGAGGTGGAGAGCAAATGGAGGCTAGGGTTTTTCGTTTTGGTCGGGAATGAAGGAGAAAGCTCGAGTCGGCTTGAGCGATTTCAACCTATTTAAAAAGCCCTCATTCGGTCCCCGAGACGTCTCCGCGACTAAGGCGAGACGTCTCCCCTGGGGGGACGTCTCTGCGATTTGCCAGAGATGTCTCCGGCACTGAAAAATTTCAGACTGTATTCTATCTTCTCCCAATTTCTGTTAAATCATCCTAATCAACATGATCTCTTTTGATAAACTTAGAGTGAATTTGTTTGTGATCCTCCCCCTTATTGATACATCCTATAATAATTTGATAATGATTTTTGAATTATTAATATTGAAATGAGGAGTGTTTGACCAAATTTCGAATACCTGTGAAATAGGCTCTGAAAATATCTCCATGAAGAGTCCAAGGGAGGGTAACCATCCTCCGGAAAGTCAAACAGTTCGTCATTTAGCTTACATGAATTCATGTTTTCACTTATGTTTACCTTGAGGTTGATTACTAGTTTGCGCAGCAAACAATGCAATACAAGTTCAATTCATTTGCTAGGATCATACAAGCTCAAAGCATTCCTTAAGAAATTGAATCTTTCTTTACAAAGGGGCTTTGTAAAGATATCAGCTAATTGATTTTCAGTACATACATATTCAATCATCACATCATTTTTCAGCACATGATCCCTAATAAAATGATGCCTAATCTCTATATGCTTTGACTTAGAGTGTTGGACAGGATTTTTTGTTAAGTTAATTGCACTTGTATTATCACACTTAATTGGTATATTATCCATTTTGATACCGAAGTCTTCAAGTTGTTGCTTAATCCAAAGAACTTGGGCACAACAGCTTCCAGCTGCAATGTACTCAGCCTCAGCTGTGGACAAGGCAACTGAATTTTGTTTCTTGCTAAACCAAGAAACCAAATTAGCACCCAAGAATTGACATGTGCCACTTGTGCTTTTTCTGTCGAGTTTGCACCCGGCAAAATCAGCATCGGAATAAGCAATTAAATTTATGTCAGATTGTTTAGAATACCATAAGCCTACATTAGATGTCCCTACTAGATATCTAAAAATTCTCTTAACAGCTTGCAAGTGTGATTCCTTAGGACATGCTTGGTATCTAGCACACATACAAACACTAAATAATATATCTGGTCTACTAGCAGTAAGGTAAAGTAAAGAGCCTATCATACCTCTGTATAATTTGCAGTCTATACTTTTACCTTTTTCATCTTTGTCAAGCTTGCAACTTGAGCCCATGGGTGTGCTGATTTCTTTTGCATCCTTCATCTTGAATTTCTCCAACATTTCTTTGATATACTTGGTCTGACTGATGAAGATGCCTTCCTCTGATTGTTTTATTTGCAGCCCAAGGAAGAAATTGAGCTCACCCATCATGCTCATTTCAAATTCTCCCTGCATAAGCTTGGCAAACTCTTGACAAAGACTATCATTAGTAGCACCAAAAATTATATCATCCACATAAATTTGTACAAGCAATAAGTCACTTCCTTTTCTTTTAATAAAGAGAGTTTTGTCTACATTTCCTCTCTTAAATTTGTTCTCAATTAGGAAATTACTTAATCTTTCATACCATGCCCTAGGAGCTTGCTTAAGTCCATACAATGCTTTATGCAATTTATACACATAATCTGGATGTAAGTGATTTTCAAAACCTGGAGGTTGTCCTACATAAACTTCCTCCATTATATAGCCATTTAAGAATGCACTTTTTACATCCATTTGATAGAGTTTAAAATCCATGAAGCATGCATATGCTAAAAGCAGTCTAATAGCCTCTAACCTAGCAACAGGAGCAAAAGTTTCATCAAAATCTATTCCTTCCTCCTGATTATATCCTTTGGCCACTAGCCTAGCTTTGTTTCTTATTACTATCCCATCTTCATCTAGTTTATTTCTATATACCCATTTGGTGCCTATAATTGAAACATTAGGGGGTCTTTTCATTAGAGTCCAAACTTCATTTCTTTCGAATTGGTTTAATTCCTCTTGCATAGCATTCATCCAATTATCATCTTTTTCAGCTTCTTCTAGTGATTTAGGCTCTATTTGTGAAACGAAAGCAAGATAATTACTAGTGTTTCTTAAAGAGGATCTAGTTCTTATACCTTGTGACGGATCACCAAGGATTAGATCCTTTGGATGACCATGTGCATACCTCCATTCTTTAGGAAGATCTTGATTTCTTGATGGAGGTTGATCTTCTTCATCTCGCTGATTTGTATCTTCTTTGATCTCATCCTCATGTTGTTTGTCTTGAGTGGAGAGTTCCTTCATTTGGTCTTCAAGTATACCTATATCACCATCTTCTTCTTTTCTAGAAGAATCTCCATTAGTTTCATCAAAGACAACATGAATGGATTCTTCAACAACGAGAGTTCTCTTGTTGAAGACCCTGTATGTTCTACTAGATGAGGAGTAACCTAAGAAGATCCCCTCATCTGATTTAGCACTAAATTTACTGAGATTGTCCTTTCCATTGTTCAAAATAAAGCATCGACAACCGAAAACATGAAAATAACTTATATTTGGTTTCTTACCTTTTATCAACTCATACGGTGTTTTCTTTAAGATGGATCTAACTAAAGCACGATTTAAGATATAACATGAAGTATTTATTGCTTCAGCCCAAAAATACTTTGGTAGATCCGATTTGCACAACATGGTACGAGCCATATCTGCTAGTGTGCGATTCTTCTTTTCTACCACCCCATTTTGTTGGGGTGTCCTAGGTGCCGAGAAGTTGTGATTGATACCATTTTCTTCACAAAATTTTTCAAAATACTGATTTTCAAACTCGGTACCATGATCACTCCTAATTGCTTTTAGTTTAAGATTGAGTTCATTTGAAACCCTATTATGAAACTTGATAAAAGCGGGAAAGGACTCATCTTTGTGTGCAAGAAATGAAACCCATGTAAAACGTGAAAAATCATCAACAATTACAAGACCAAATTTCTTACCCCCTAGACTAGCAGTTCTAGTGGGTCCAAACAAATCCATGTGAATTAGTTCTAAGGGTTTTGATGTTGAAACTATGTTCTTAGACTTGAAAGAACTTCTTGTTTGTTTCCCTAATTGACATGCAGCACAGATTTTATTCTTTTCAAAGTCTATTTTTGGTAGACCTTTGACTAGATCCTTTGTAATTAATTTTGAGATTAAATCCATGCTAGCATGCCCTAACCTACGATGCCATAACCAACTAGTCTCATTGACTTTGGGATTCATGGCTACAAGACATTGGCCATCCTTCATGGTGAGATCATCAAGATCTACCATGTAAACATTTCCATGCCTATGTCCTGTGAGTATGATCTCATTGTCAAATGGACTACTAATTATGCATAGCGATGATTCAAATGATACTTTAAAGCCCTTGTCACAAAATTGACTTATACTTAACAAATTATGTTTTAGTCCATTAACTAACAATACATTATCAATAAATGAGGAGGGTGATATGGAGATTTTACCAACACCAATAATTCGGCCTTTAGCATTGTCTCCAAATGTGACTACTCCTCCTTCTTTTGATTCCAAGGTGACGAAGAGACTCTTGTCACCGGTCATATGCCTTGAGCAACCACTATCAAGATACCACATTCTCTTTTTATTCCCGGCTGCAAGGCATACCTGCAAAATGATCATGTGAAGCTCTTAGGTACCCAAGTTTTCTTGGGTCCTTCGTGGTTAGTGTAGTTGGTTCCCTTAGGCACCCATACTTTAGTTATGCTTTTAGCTTTTACAAATGTATTCTTGTTAGTTTGGATTTTTCTTTGAATACAAGAGTAGGCTTTATGTCCATTCTTTCCACAAAGAAAGCATGTTGGTTTTTCAGTTTTTACGTCTTTTGCTTTTACAAAGAAATTCTTTAGATACTTTTGTTGCTCATTAGTTTTATATCCTAATCCGGCTTTATTAAAAACAGCTCTTTGATTTGAAAGAATAAGATTTAATTTTTCAGAGCTTTGTGTAAATTTTTCAACAATTGGTCTGTATTTATGTACCTCATTCTTAAGATTCAAATTTTCTTTGACTAGTTCTTCCTTATCCTTTTTAAGAGATTCAACATTTTGTGCAAGTGAGGTATTATTATCGAGTAGGGATTTTACTTTTAGATTTAATTCCTTAATTAGTGTTTTTGCCTTTTCATTTTCAATTCTCAGTTTTGAATTTTTGATTTCTAGGTTAGTAGTGTCAATATTTTTAATGCTCTCCTTTTCAATTAATAAGTTTTCAATATTTTTCTTTAGTTTTTGATTGGAGGCTTTTAATTCTTTATTCTTTGCTCCTAACATACTACAATCACCCATAAGTTCTTGAAAAGCCTCATATAATTCTTCTAAAGTAAAATTTATGGTTGGGTTTTGACATACCTCGTCGTCTTCGAACGCCATGAAGCATAGATTGGCGGTCTCTTCCTTCTCTTCCTCGGAGGATGATGTGTCACTATCATCCCATGTTGCCTTCAATGCCTTCTTCTTCTTCTTTACAAAATACTTCTTTTGTTGAGGGCATTCGGAACGAATATGTCCCGGTCTTTTGCAATCATAGCATACGATTGGGTCTCTTTCTTTTTTCCTTTCTTTTTCCCAATCATTTCTCCCTCCAAATTTCTTTCTTGGGAAGGGTTTCTTTCTTCTCATGAATTTTTTAAACTTCCTTACTATTAAACCCAAGTCCTCATCTTGACTTTCTTCTTCACTCTCACTGCTCTCTTCTTCACATACACTTGAGGTAGCCTTGAGTGCGATTGTCTTTTTCTTTGGCAACTCTTCTTCATGCTGCTTCATCGTGAGCTCATGCGTCATCAATGAGCCCAAGAGTTGTTCTAGCCCCAAAGTGTTGAGGTCTTTGGCTTCTACAATCGCCGTGACCTTTGCTTCCCATGCTTTTGGCAGTGACCTGAGAATTTTACTCACAAGTTCGGGGTTAGTGTAAGATTTGCCCAAGCTTTTTAGGCCATTAATAATTTCGGTAAAACGTGTAAACATGCATGTGATGGTTTCATTAGGTTCCATCTTAAACAATTCATATTTGTGAACTAGAATGTTCACTTTGGACTCTTTGACTTGATTTGTACCCTCGTGGGTAACTTCAAGCCTATCCCATATTTTCTTAGCGGAACTACATGTAGAGACTCTATTGAACTCATTTACATCTAAAGAACAAAATAGTGAGTTCATGGCTCTAGAATTGAGTTGAGCCATCCTATCATCATTCTCATCCCAATCCTCCTCAGGTTTGGGAACTCGAATGCCATTAACCACATGTGATGGTTCTTGTGGTCCCTTGACTATAACCCTCCACAAGGCATAGTCTTGTGCTTGAATGAAGATTCTCATTCTAGTCTTCCAATAGGTATAATTTGTCCCATTGAAGAGTGGAGGTCTATTGGTTGCTTGCCCCTCGGCGGGAACATTGTTAAAGGGTGTTGCCATCTAGATCTTTGGCTAAGACGGTTAGGTCTTTCAAGAAATACACAGAGCACCCGCTCTGATACCACTTGTTGCCCAGAGATGGTCACCCAAGAGGGGGGTGAATTGGGTGTTTTAAAAACTTTTGACTAATTAAAAAATAAAACACACGAATATATGCACTAACGTAAAGAAGGAAGAATGAGAAAGGTCAATCGCAAACACAAGGTTTTATAGTGGTTCGGAGCTTCCACTGCTCCTACATCCACTCCCCAAATCACCTTTGGGAATTTCCACTATAATCCACGATTACAGTACGGTAGTTTTGCGAGTTCACTACCCAACTCGTTGTTTTACACCGGGCTCACAACAAACCCAAAACCCCCAATTTCACTTAGGCTTGGGACGCCTTTCCCTTGTTCCAAGTCCCTTGACTGGAACAAGCACCACAATGAAAGAGTTTACAAAAGAAAATAAAAGCTCTAAAAAGCAAATATAACAATTATGAACAATTGAACCCGGAAGAATTGTTTTGCCGTTGGAAGCGTGGGAGATATTGATTCTTCCGATGTGGAGCGCGTAGGATTGAGTGTGAGCTTTGAATCCCAAGTGCACGAGAGTGGTTGAGCTTGAAATCACTTGGGAAGCTTGAAAACACTTGATTTCTTCACTTGAATGCACTCGCTCCCTTGAACTTTTCTTTCTTACTTCTCTCTTGAATGATCTAGCTTTGGGTTGGTGAAGAGTTGTTAAGAAGCACTTAAGAGGTCCCTTTTATAGCCCAAAAAGCAAATATAGCCGTTAGAGACAAAGAAAGAAGGATTTGAAATTCAAACCAAACCTGAAAAGCTGTCAGTCGCGTTCCAGTCGCTCCGGGGACGTCTCCGCTTCAACGGGAGACGTCTCGGCTACAAGATTTTACTTTTTCCATTGTCTGGGGTCGACTCGGCACTTTCAGGGGACGTCTCGGCTTGTTTGCACTTTTTGAATGGGGACGACTCCGCTGATCTGGGGACGACTCCGCTTCTTTATCTCCGAAGAACATGTCCTCTGGAATTTCCTGAGAGAGTCGACTCCGCTCCTTCAGGGGACGTCTCGGGTTGTCTGCACTTTATGCATGGGGACGACTCCGCTGTCTCAGGGTCGACTCCGCTTCCTTATTACCAAAAAACTATTCTCTGGAAAACCCTGAAAGAGCCGTCTCCGCTATCTTGGGGACGACTCGGAAAGTCTCCTTTTTACTTGCGGGGACGACTCGGCTTACTGTGGGGACGTCTCGCGCATATCTCTTGAAAACTGTCTTTCTGCCGCCACTGAGAGAGTCGACTCCGCTACTGAGAGAGTCGACTCCGCTAACGCGGGGACGACTCGGCAGGTGTCGGGGACGTCTCCAAGTGTGCCGGTTCTTCCTGTTTGTGCCAGAGACGTCTCTGAAACTATCCGGAGACGTCTCGGCTGTCCCTGATCTGTTTTCTTTAACTCAAAATATTCTTCAATAAATTCATAAAAATTATGGGAACTTGCCTAGACATTTTTTAACAATATTCTTAATAAAACATATGAATTCCTCAATTAAATTGTTAAGATATAATGGAATTTTACTCTAGTGTTTTGTATTCATCAAAATCTATTAGGGGGTCAACAATGATAAAGTTATATAGATAACTAGATCATAGCCTCCCATTAAGGTGAATGATAATGGGTCCAATATTACAGTTGAACATGCAGGACGCTTCCGTCTGGTGTTCCTCTGAATACTGGAATTATCCTTCGTTATATGATAGCTTTTTGAGCTATCTAATTGTGATTAGGTTGGCCGAGCCTTCCTCGGGCCTGATCATACATTAGGTAGTGTCATCGAGTTAGTTCATTAATGGTTGGACCTAACCAGGATCTTCAGTGGAGGCCTCCGCCTACTGATTACCACCTGGGGCAAAATTGATTACTAGAAATTGGTTAGAGAAACAATTGGTAATAGACCTACCCTTAGATGCAAATGGGTTGGCCGAGCCTTCCTCGAGCCCGTATGCAGTCTATGCGGATTCTAGTACTCACTAGGGAATTAAAGTAATTCCTCGAATTAAAGGTAGAGGCTATTAATTCGATTAAAATAGTGGGAGAAAACTTTTGACTAAAGTCCAAGTCTTTAGGATTAAATAAATCATATACTAATTAGTTGGGTTTTTCCTTTATTTTTCAGATATGGCTAACTCATTGTCCCTCCGAACACTATTAGACAATGATAAGCTTAATGGACCTAACTTCGATAGCTGGTATCGAAAGATGAAAATAGTATTAGAGCATGAGCGGATCCTATATATGATATCGGATCCTACACCTGAGGAACCTGCAGCCAATGCACCACGTGCAATCAGAGACGCTTATCAGAAGTGGCTCAACGATCGCACTACAGTGCGTTGCATCATGAGGGCCTCGATGAATGACGAGTTTAGTCGTAAATTCGAGGAAGCGTAGCCAGTGGAAATCCTTCAAATGTTGAAGGAGTCTTTCGGCACACCTGATGATGTTGAATGACATAAGACCTCCTGCGCTATATTCAATGCCCGCATGAGGGAAGGGGCATCGGTCACCGATCATGTATTGTATATGGTCGAATAAATCGATCGCCTAAGTAAACTTGGCTTTTCTTTGCACGAGCAATTGGGCAAGGACGCCATTTTGAACTCACTTCCCAAGTCCTACCTGACCTTCCTTAGTCATTATAGAATGACTAAACCTGAAGTATCCTATCATGGTTTGCTAGGTTTACTGCAGACCTATGAGAAGGATCACCAACTCAAAAAGGAGTCGGTGAATGTGGTAGGTGGGACTTCTGCAGGACTTTCTTCCTTTAAGAAAGGAAAGAAGAAGAAGGTGCAAAAAGCTCGTGCTGGGGTCTCTAAGCCCAGCCAGACTAAGAAGCGTAAAGCCGATAAGAGCAAGGCAGAGTGCTTCTTCTGTAAGAAGATGGGTCATTGGAAGCGGAACTGTCCGGCTTACATAGCGTCCCTTGATCCAAACAGGCCTAAGAAGAAAAAACAGCAAACAGTTGCTGTACAAGGTAATTATATGATAACACCTTGTAATTTTTCTATTTATGATTCTACTGCTTGGGTATTGGATACCGGAAGTCCAATTAATATTTGCAATTCATTGTAGGGACTTCAAGTTAGTAGAAGATTCAAGAGTGGCGAAAGATTCCTGAACGTTGGAGATGGAAGATCAGTTCCAGTCCTAGCTTTAGGAGTCATTGAGCTTGTTTTTGAATCTAGAGTAGTCATATTAGATGATTGTCATTATTGTCCAACATGTTTAATGAATGTCATCTCTGTAGGCCTTTTGGCCAAAAATGGTTATTGCTTATCAATAAAAGAAAATTTTTGTGATATCATTTTGAATGGTATTAAAATTTTTCGTGGACAATTGAAATATGGCATTTATACTCTATCACTGCCTGTGAATGTAATGTACACCTCTAATAAACGCCCTAAGTTAGATAATGTCAATGAAGCCTATTTATGGCATTGCCGGCTAGGTCACATAAATAAAAACAGGATAAACAGGTTAGCCCAATAGGGCATTTTAGAAATCAATGATTGTGAATCATTGCCAACTTGTGAATCCTGTCTTCTGGGTAAGATGACCAAGTCACCTTTTTCTGGAAAGGGTGAACGAGCTAGCGATGTTCTTGGCCTCATACATACTGATGTATGTGGACCTATGAACGTAAGTGCCAAAGGTGGTTATGCCTACTTCATAACCTTCACAGATGACCTATCCAGGTATGGGTATGTCTATCTGATGAAGCATAAGTCGGAATCATTTGAAATGTTCAAACGATTTCGTAATGAAGTAGAAAAACAGACTGGAAAGAGTATTAAGATCCTTCGGTCAGACCGAGGAGGAGAATACCTTTCCGGTGATTTCTTGACTTATCTAGAGGAGAATGGGATTCTCTCACAATGGACCCCTCCAGGAACACCTCAGCACAATGGTGTATCCGAAAGGAGGAATCGAACTCTGTTAGACATGGTTCGATCCATGATGGGGTTTACTAGTCTGCCTCTATCTTTTTGGGGTTATGCTTTAGAGTCTGCGTGTATAATACTAAATAAGGTTCCAAGTAAGTCTGTTGAGAAGACTCCATATGAGATATGGACTGGGCGTAAGCCGACACTTTCATACCTTAGGGTTTGGGGATGTCCGGCTTATGTTAAACGTTCTCAAACTGACAAACTTGGTCCTAGGTCCGATAAGTATTATTTTGTAGGGCACCCCAAGGAAACTAGGGGTTATTACTTCTACCTTCCTAATGAACAAAAGGTGTTCGTAGGACTTAAGGCAACCTTTTTGGAAAGGGAATTCCTTAGTGAAGGAATTGTTGCCTCTAAGGTTGAACTTAGTGAAGTTCAGCAGGTGGAAGATTTAACACAATCTACTGAACCCACAGAACCGGATTCAATTAGATCAAACCCGGAGCCCAATGTAGAAGCACCATTAAGGCGATCAGGTAGAGTACTGCGTCAAGTGGATAGATACTATGGTTTCTTGGTCCAAGACGCAGATCCCATTGAGCTCGATGAGAACAATGAGGATCCGATCACCTATATGGATGCTATGCAGAGGTCCGACTCTGAGTTATGGCTTAACGCCATGAGATCCGAAATGGAATCCATGGAAATCAATAGTGTATGGACACTAGTTGATCCACCCGAAGGGATAAAACCCATAGGGTGCAAATGGATCTTCAAAAGAAAGAGAGGCGCAGACGGAAAGGTGGAGACCTATAAAGCCCGTCTGGTTGCCAAGGGGTATCGTCAATGTTATGGCATCGACTATAACGAGACTTTTTCCCCGTGGCAATGCTAAAATCTATTCGGATCATGCTTGCTATTGCAGCATATATGGATTATGAAATCTAGCAAATGGATGTGAAAATAGCTTTTCTAAATGGAGAGCTGGGAGAAGAGGTGTATATGATACAACCTGAGGGTTTCACATCCACAGACGAGTCCAAAGTATGCAAGCTACAAAAGTCTATTTATGGACTTAAGCAAGCTTCTCGAAGTTGGAACATACATTTCGATAAAACTATCAAAACGTATGGCTTCGTTAAGAACGAAGAAGAACCTTGTGTCTACAAGTGGACTAACGGTTCAGTGATCACATTCCTTGTCTTGTATGTGGATGACATTCTCTTAATTGGAAATGACATTCCTGCATTACAGAATGTGAAACTCTGGTTGTCATCACAGTTCTCCATGAAGGATTTGGGAGAAGCATCCTACATCCTAGGGATGAAGATCTATAGAGATAGATCTAAGAGGTTGCTTGGATTGTCCCAATCCACGTACATCGACACTATGTTGAAGCGGTTCAACATGGAGAATTCCAAGAAGGGCTATCTTCCGATAGGCCAAGGAATTTCTCTCTCTAAGAAAGATTGTCCGACAACTTCCGAAGAGAGAAAGCGTATGAGTAGAATCCCATATGCTTCTGCAGTAGGTTCTATTATGTACGCCATGACATGTACAAGACCGGATGTTGCTTACTCACTAGCAGTAGCGAGTAGGTATCAGTCTGATCCGGGTGAGAACCATTGGAAGGTGGTGAAAACCATCCTTAAGTATTTAAGAAATACTAAGGACCAATGGTTAATCTATGGAGAATCTGACTTAAAACTTGTGGGGTTTACAGACTCTAGTTTTCAGTCAGACCATGATGACAGTAAGAGTATGTCTGGATTTGTGTTTATCCTGAATGGAGGAGTAGTCTGCTGAAAAAGTTCCAAGTAGCATTCAGTAGCCGATTCTGTATGCGAAGCAGAGTATGTTGTTGCATCAGATGCGGCAAAGGAAGCTGTTTGGATCAAGAAGTTTGTAAATCAACTTGGTGTTGCTCCCTCAATCAATGGTCCAGTTCTTTTGTATTGTGACAATACTAGAGCCATTGCACAAGCAAAGGAGCCAAAGTCTCACCACAGGACCAAGCACATTCTGCGTCGCTACCACCTTGTACGAGAGATCGTGGAATGAGGTGACGTCAATCTTTAGAAGATCGATGGAAAGGAGAACCTAGCTGACCCATTCACTAAAGCCCTTTCTGTAAAGGAGTTCGATTATCACAAATCGAAGATGGGTATAAGATACTGTACAAATTGGTTTTAGTCCAAGTGGGAGTTGTTGGGAATTGTGTCCCAAAGCCAATTTATTAGTTGTAAGAAATTGAATTATGTATATGTTTTATTAAAATGAATAAAAATTTATTCTGGCAATTTTCTATTCATCACAAGTGTTGCATCTTTAAATTGAACTCCTGTGTACTGTGATGAAGTCCTTAGGACTAATTTAGTGGATAAAAGAGGTTTTATCATTTAGTCCTTAAACCAGTTCGCGACCAAATGACGAGCTGTCAATTGGACGATAGCTATGTCAAGTATAGGTCGTTGTGTGCCATTTAGTTGGTTGTCCTCTTAAATCAAGGAGTGTGGAGACACTGTATGGCATACAGGTGAGATGTAAGAGTACATTGTCACTGAATAGTGACTCACCTGCGTAGCACTCCACTGTCGGAAGTTAGCTCGTAAAACGTATGGGCATAAGTACCCCTTAGACCTGAGACTGTCACGGTGACTTGCAAGCAACTCACTGTACTTAGGCACTGGATGACCTGAATTTCTAATTCAGGGATCGGAAGGATGCTGGGTGCAGTCAAGTACTCGCGAAGTCTGTGTATGAGTCAAGATGGGATTGACCGCTTCAGATTTTAGGAGTTGATGTCTCACTGTATTTCAATTCAGTAAAACCTTGGCCAGGGTAAACCAAGTGATAAGTCACTTGATTTGATTAATTGAAATACACTATGAATGACCGGACCCAGAGTTCGACAGTCCACTCTGAGGTCATCTTGAGCATCGAAGGTCATAGGGATGAATTATGCAACAACCATACGTCTAGGTTCTTGAATGTTGCTTTGCATATTTGACCTATCCGGACGTCGGGTATCATTGCTAGATGGTTACCTCGATTAGTGCATGGAGTAGTCCATGTACTACCGGCTTAGTGTTCGAACCTATCGGAGTCACGCACATTAGTCAAGCTGAGTAGGAAGGTCTTGACCCAATTTAATTAAGAATTAAATTATGGGTCATTTGGAATTTGGCTCTGTCTATGTTCAGCTAGCACTGAACATGAGGTACATGCTAAATTTCATGGATGAACAACTAATTAAGTCTGTATTTCGGGTCAATCAAGTTTTAATTAATATAATTGAACTTGATCAGGACTCAATTGTTGAGATTGGATTTGATTGGGTCTAAATTAGTGTAATTGGGCTCGATCATGATTTAATTGGGATTTAATTTCGTATTTGTTCTGATCTAAGTCGGATTTGGATCGAGCCGAAACTAGACCCAATTGAATCTCCTATGAGTCAGACTCATGTGGAATTTTTTCGGGTCAAAAATTCATTCAAATGGGCTGCAAATTTGGTTTAGAACCAAATAGACTAACTTATGATCAAATGGGCTAACCCATTTGTATCAAGTTGACTTTTCCCATTTTGTGTGGTTGCTGACCGTGAATAAATGCCATGGACCCGTGGACCACTCCCTTCACATGGACCCTTAGCATTTGTTTTGTGAGCCGTGACTCACCTGGGACGCATGAAACAGAGCTTCTCTGTTTCACGCGTCCGCAAGCTTTCCGACCGGCGATTGCGCGGCCAACCGGCCTCCGGCCAGACGGCCGACTGGACCGGAATGTGCGGTTTTGAACCGCCAACATTCCAGTCCAATTTGATTTTTGAAATCCGGCAATAATAGGCATTAATCGCTGGTTTATTCCATGGTTGTTTTTGAAACAATCGTTATCAAATTCATTCATATTTGATAATGAATGAATTCAATAACGCTGGACCATTACGCCTCTTAACTCCTCTCAGCGTTGGCCTATTTGTAGGCCACCGTTTCCTCTCGAATGGAGAGAGAGAAAAAAATTTTCTTGGGAAGAAAACGTCAGATAGAGAAGGAGATTTGATTCTGTGGAGAAGAAGAAGAAGAGAAAGGAAGGAGTCCTTTCTCTCTGGTGGTTTGGAGTTCGGCCCAGATCCGGTGTCCTCTCCTCCCTTCCATTCCCTCTGTGATCGGGATCAAGAGACGGGCATCTGTGGCTTGTGCGTGCTGTGAAGAAACGGGAGAAAAGAAACTGAAGAAAGAAAGAAAGAGAAGAAAGAAAGAAAGAGAAAAGGGAACGTCCTTTTTCTGGATTTCTTTTCTTCCAAGGGTCCTTTTGCAAAAGATTGTTTTGCACGAGTAAAAACATCATCCAACCTTCTTGCGAAGTTTGACGTGCGTGCGAAGTAGAGGGCTTGTAGATCCAGGCCTCGCAGAGCTACCTTCAGGGATCTAGATCCAGATCCAGATTCAAATTACCTCGACCAACTTCCGCTACGGCCTTGAGGTAATTTTACACAAAAGTTAAATTTAATATTTATAATTGTTATAAATAAAATAAAAAAAATTAAAACTGATTTTTCATGCCTGGTGTTCGATTTTATCGGACAACTCGGGAAATTTTTCCTTCAAATAGTTGCATGTTGAGTCACTTTACTCAAGAGATTGCCTAAATATAAGCAAGCACATATCATTTGAACTAAAGAGATAGATTCATTAACCAAGATAGTTCAAGTCAATTTAGTTTAGATTCTATTTGCTTAAGATAATTATCAATAAGATATGTTAACTATGTTTTAATCAATTTATCTTAAACATTTGTTTCTATCAAAATTCAGATTATGATTTATTTGTTATCAATAAAATATGATTAATTAAAGTTAGATTGAAGTCTTGCACAAGGTCACATAATGAGCATACAATCTGGTCTACTAGCTGTATGATAAAATAATTATTCTATCATGCTTCAATACAGCTTTAACACAATAGATCTACTTTGCTCATCCTTTTCAAATTCTACAAGATGGGGTCATAGATATACCTTCTGCATGCCAATCTTCTATAAGAGTTTTCTTGTGGACTAACGTTGGTCAATGAAGATCCCCTTTCCTGTTTGTCTTAATTTGGAGTTTGAGAGAAGATGTTAATTCATTCATCATATTTCAAACTCACTTTGCAATATAACTCTTCATTAGTAGAACCAAAAATGATGTCATCAATGCATACTTTGAGCAAATAAGATATCACAAATTCATCTTTTTGATTCATAGATTTATCACTATTACTTTCTATCAAAAAGGTTGCTTAAGCTTTTATATATCATGCTTTTGATGCTTGTTCTAAATCACATATTGCTTTATCATATATGTAATGTGTATTTTTAAATATGGTGGTTATTTTTCATAGATCTCCTTTTTAATGAAGTAACCACATAGGAGTGAATTCTACACATTCATTTGACAGAATATAAAGCTCATGAAGCAAGCACATGATAATGATGATCTTTACTTCTAATCATGCAAGAATCTTTATCAAGATCTATTTCCTCTTTTCTTGATTTAGTCTTTTAGTAGTCATCAATTTTTCTTCATTAAGTGCATATGTAAAAGATTAACCATATAATTTGATTTTAGTATTTTGATAATAAATCATTAGTCTCATAAAGAATAAAATGAATTGATACTTCTACAACTAGAATTTTTCATGAATGTTCTATATGCATTGCTTGATGAATGATATCCAAGGATAGAAGTATCTTTATCAGATTTGGCATTATTTTCATAAGATCATATCAAGCATAACGTGTATGACTGAAAAATATGAAAGATATGCAATGGTTCATTTTCCATTTTTCAGAAGATCAAAAGGAGTTTTCATCAAAAATAGATCTAATAGAAATCATATGTATGACAAGCAGTGATGATAGTTTTTTTTTTTTAAAAAAAAAAATCATTTAAGTAGATGACTATCATACACAATTATCTTTTTCATTTCTTCAAGAATTCTATTAATCCTATTTTACTTAAGGTGTCCTTGGTGCTGAAAATATTATTTTTCTGTGCACAACTTAACACAAAATTGGTTTTCAATCACTATGCCATGATTTCATAGTTTGCAAACCTTTATCATTTGATCGCTTTTTGTGAGTTTGTGCCAATGCAGAAAATATTTTAATTTGAGTGCCAAGAACAAGGCTAATGTAAGCTTTTGTAAAATTAGTGTTGGAAACAACATCTCTAGATTTAGAAATTTTTTTGTTTGTTTCCTTAGTTAGCATGCATAGTAAAACTTTGACCTTTAAGAGGATAATCTAAGTAAGCCAATGGCAAGGTCTTTTGAGATTAAGTACATACTAGCATGAGTTGATTTTATATGCCAAGGATGGTTTCTTGGTATTCATAGTGCATATACACATTTCATATCTATGATCAATAAACAATAATGCCATGGATAATAACTATCAATCAAGCATATAGAGAATTCATAGAGTTATTAAATTGATTAATCATTTAGCAACTTATCCAATAGCAAGTAAAGTATACTATAAATGAAATGATTTGATTATATTTCCAAAAGTATTTTCTATATCACAAAATTGATCACTACTAGCAATTTATATCAAATACTAAGCAAAAATAATGATGAGATGCAAGGATTACTGATTTTTGTTAATAACTTTTCATAAGTATATTTTAAGTTTCTTTTGTTCCATGGGTATCTTGGTACACCTATGTGTTCATCCTCATTTTCTCATTTTGGGTACCCAAGCTTGCTTGGGTCCTTGAGAGTTAGGACATATGGTTCCTTTTGGAACCCATATCTGTTTAATATTAATAACTTTACCATTTGATTTAATTGTGTTAGAACGATAGGTAAAGTTGTTATGCCCATTCTTTTCGTTTTTGAAATAAGTTATCTTATTTAATGGTTTGTTTGGCGAATTAATAACCTTTTTCTCTAGAGATTTATTGTTAAGTAAAGAAGTCAAGCCAAGTTTTGATTTATCATAAGTAACATATTGGCTTTCAAACATCTTTTTTAATTGTTCTGAACTTACGGTGAATTTGTTAATAAAAGATTTTAATTGATTAATTTCTTTACTTAAGTTTTGATTTTCTTTAACTAAGCTATGATTTTTCTGAATCAATTCTTCTGAAAATGACCTTAAGCTTTCATTTTCAGAATTTAGTTTCTTAAGATTTTTATTCTTTACAGTTAATTTTCTACATTCACTATACAACTCATGAAAAGCATTTAATAATTCATCATAAGAGAATTCGTCTTGAAAATCATTTGAGGTAAAAGTAGATTCAGATTTTACCTTGTCTTCCTGTGCCATAAAGCACAAGCCCGTTACCTCTTGTAGTTTCTTGGAGCTAATATCATCATTGTTGCTCCTAACTTTTATTTTCTGGCTTGACTCTTTCTTGGTCAAGGCTTTCTTCCTTTTTATCTCTTTCTTCCTTTCTTCTTGCTTCCTCTTTTTCTTTGTCTTTAGGAAGCTGATTTGCCTCGGAGTCGACTCGGACCTTATTGGAGTCGACTCGGTTATCTTGAGGGTCGACTCTGAAATACTTGGAGTCGACTCGACTGAGGTGAGAGATTCAACACCTTTTTCTGCAGTCTCATTGTTAGAATGTAATTGAAGCACATGAGAGCTAATCTGAGATTTATCATAAATATTTTCTAAAGTATCACAGATCTCCTTAGCAGATAAGCATGCAGAAATTTCATTAAACTTTGTTTCTTGAATAGCACAATATAATATGTTCATAGCATCAGCATTCAATTGTGCTAAGTCCTTTTCATTAAAAGTTTGAGAGAGTATGTGAAGATCATTTATTATGATTTTCCATAAGTAATAGTTTTGTGATTGAATAAAGATGCGCATGCGTATTTTTCAATGTATATAGTTTATGCCATTAAATAGTGGAGGTGTATTAATTGAATGTCCTTCTCCTAGAAAACTATCTATTTGAGTTGTCATGATCTTTGGCTCTTGATTGTGAGATCAATGATTAAACTTAGAGCACCTGCTCTGATACCACTTGTTGCCCAGTAGATACAACCCAAGAGGGGGGGTGAATTGGGTCTTTCAAAACTTTTATGCTACTTCTAAAACTTTTTGATTAACTATGCTAAGTTGTATAGATGCACAGTGAAAGTTAAACTTAGCAAGGGTTTGATGTATAGACTTCGACTTGATTAAATATGCTTGCAACTAAAGGATGTGCGGATAAGAATTAAGCAAGCAATTTATCTAAGTAAGTAAGTGTGTTAGTTAGACAATAACTAGAGGCATTACAAACACAAAGGATATATAGTGGTTCGGTGCACCCCAGCACCTACATCTACTCCCCAAGACCTCTTGGGAATTTCACTATAATCCTACCGATTACAGCCGGTTGTTTTACAAGCTCACAACCCAACTTGTTGTTTTACGAGCGCACAACGAACTCGGTCGGTTTTCCCAGGCTCACCGACTAGAACCACTCCGATTGTTTTCCCGGGATCACAATCGAACCCTACTCGTTGGTTTTACCCTCGGCTCACCAACAAACCTAACACAGTTGGTTTTCTCTTTGGCTCACCAACAAACCTTACACAGTTGGTTTTCCCTTTGGCTCACCAACAAACCTTAACCCCTCGATTCAATCCCTTGATTGAATCAAGTTACAAGATATTAAAACAAAGTATAAAACAAAACAAAGCTTCTTAAACAAGCAAATATGACAATATAAATAAATAGAGTAAAGAGAAGCCCTCAAACGAGTTTTGAAGATGGAGGAGCTCGGCTTCTTCTTTACTTGACCCTCTTCTGATTTGGCACGAGGTAGAGGATCACTGAGGCAGCACACGGATGGAGAGGAAGCTTTCGGATTCACTTGGATGCTCTTCTTCTCTCTATTTCGTTTTGGATGGCCCTTTTGTGCTTATGGGAGATTTCCTTTGTAATCTCTTTGAGATCTCTTTCCTAGATGATCTCTCCCACTTCCATGAGTTCTTCCCTAGCTCTCTTCTTGTTTTTATAGCTTTAGATGGCGTGGAAACAAGAATATAGCCGTTAGAGACAAAAATAGAGCCGTTGGACACAGTCTGCACTTCCTGACAATATTACCGTTGGGATCGGAGTCGACTCGCGCGATCAGGAGTCGACTCGCCTGTTGCAGGAGTCGGCTTGTGCTTTACTGGAGACGACTCGGCCACTGTTCCAAATTTGAATTAAAGTGCATGCCTTGACTGGGAGTCGACTCGACTTAACCCGGAGTCGACTCGCCAACATCTGGAGCTAACTTGGCATTTTCGGAGTCGGCTCATCCACTGAAGTCCGTGGATCCAATTTTGAATTTGATCCACTCGAGTCGACTCGACTGTCCTGGGAGTCGACTCGAATCTCAGAGCCCGAACTCCCGATCCTCTGTCTTTTGGCTCGTCCAGTCTTGGAGTCGACTCGAACTTCCTCGGAGTCGACTCGGCTCTCAGTTTCCGAAAGTTGGTCTTCTGCCTTTTGACGTGAAGCTGTCTTGGAGTCGACTCGAGCTGTCTGGGAGTCGACTCGAATCTCAGAGGCAGTAACTTGGTTTTCTGTCTATCTTGGGGTCGCGGTGTCTTGGAGTCGACTAGCGTATTGCGGGAGTCGACTCGAATCTCAGAGTCCATAAAAATGCTCTCTGACATTTTCTTTGTGTTCCGCTTAGAGTCGACTCATGCTTTCTTTGGAGTCGACTTGCCAACCATTGGAGTCGACTCGCGTGCCACTGGAGTCGACTCGAATCTCAGACCCGAAAACTACTCTCTGACTTTTCTGCCTGTGACTCCTAGGAGTCGACTCATACTTCTCCGGAGTCGACTCATACTTCTCCGGAGTCGACTCGAATTCCACTGGAGTCGACTCGAAGACTGTTCTTTTGAATTTTTCCTTTGATTTTACTCCTCCAATTTGAATCCTTTGAACTTTAAACTTTCGACCAATAAATTGTAGCTTTCTTTCAACTTGAGAGCTTTGGAGGCCTTCTTGTGTTCTTCCAACTTGCTATGTTCCTTACAAAATAAATATCTTTCTCCTTGCAACATAAACATTAGTATCTATACTTCAAGGTTTTGTGATCATCAAAATCAATCTATGAATCAATCTTTGGGTCATCAACTAATATATTTATTTTGGAGTCTTTTACTTGATTTGTGCCCTCGTGGGTCACTTCAAGTCTATCCCAAATCTCTTTTGCAGAAATGCAAGTAGAGACTCTATTGAATTCATTTCTATCTAATGCACAATAAAGCACATTCATTGCTTTGGCATTTAGTTGTGCCTTCCTTATGTCATTGTCATCCCAATCCTTTTCAAGCTTGGGTATAGTGACACCCTCTACAAAAATGGATGGGATGTATGGTCCATTTAGAATGGTGGTCCACATCTCATAGTCTTGGGCTTGGATAAATATTCTCATCCTAGCCTTCCAATGTGAGTAGTCGGATCCATTAAAGAATGGAGGTCTATGTGTGGACTGGCCCTCAATGTGAGAAGATCCAAATGGGGTTGTCATTTTGATCTTTTACTCTTTGGGTAATAGAGTTCCGGCTCTGATACCACTTGTTGCCCAGATAGACAACCCAAGAGGGGGGGTGAATTGGGTTTTAAAATAATTATTGCAATTAAATGGTTTGTGAATAACTAATTAATACTTTTTGCAAGTTGATTAATTAAATGCTATGTGCAGTGAATGAAATGAAAGTAAGAGACAACAAAGCAATCACAAACACAATGATTTTATAGTGGTTCGGAGCTAACCCTTGCTCCTACGTCCACCCCCCAAGCCTCACTTGGGAATTCACTATAACCCCTCGGATTACAGCCGGTTGTTTTACAAGCTCACAACCTAACTTGTTATTTTACGAGATCACAACGAACTCGGTCGGTTTTTCCAGGCTCACCGACTAGAACCACCCGATTGTTTTTCCGGGATCACAATCAACCCTTACACGTTGGTTTCAACCTAGGCTCACCAACAAACCTTTACACCCTTGATTCAATCCCCTGATTGAATCAAGTAAGGACCAAATGGATTGAAAAACAAACAGAAAAATACAGCTTCTAAACAAGCAGATATTCAGCGATATAAATAAGAGAAAAGTTAAGAGCCCTCAAACAAATTTATGAAGATGTAGAGGAGGGCTTCTCGAACTCGGGGTCTCCTCTTGAGTGTCTCGAAGACTTGATGACTGAAGGAGACTTCTTTAATGCTGGGAAGAGTTGGTTGGATGGAGTTTAATGCCCCTCTTCCTTCTTTTCCTTTGAAATCCTTTGGTAGGTGAAGATTTTTTGTTTTCTTTGAATGGAATGTCACTTCTCTACCTTGCTACAGTTTTCTATGGCTATTTAAGCCATTTCCCACGGAAATTAGCCGTTAGACACAATCTCCTAGCCGTTCTGCACATTCTGCACATCCTGACAATGTTTCCGTTGGGATCGGAGTCGACTCGCGCGATCTGGAGTCGACTCGGCTGCTGCAAGAGTCGACTCGTGCTTTTCTGGAGACGGCTCGGCAACTGTTCCGGATTTGAATTAAAGTGCTGTCTCGACTGGGAGTCGACTCGACTTAACCCGGAGTCGACTCCCCAAAGTCTGGAGCTGACCTGGCACTTTTGGAGACGACTCGACGTTAGGAAACCAGGGATGCATTTTTCAAGTTTGCTCACTCGAGTCGACTCGAAAATTCTGGGAGTCGACTCGGCGCTCAGAGTCCGAACTCTCGATCTTCTGTCTTTTGACTCGTGCTGTCCTGGAGTCGACTCGAACTGTTTCAGAGTCGACTCGGCTCTTAGTATCCGAAGAACAGTCTTCTGTCTTTTTGGGGTCGCGCTGTCTTGGAGTCGACTCGGACTTTGCGGGAGTCGACTCGGCTCTCAGTGTCCGAAAGTTGCTCTCTGACTTTTGCCTTGTATCACACTGGGAGTTGACTCTCGCATCCTTTGGAGTCGACCTGCCAACCATCGGAGTCGACTCGAGTTCCTCAGGAGTCGGCTCGGCTCTCAGGGTCCAAAATAACTTCTTTGTCTTTCTGTCTGTAACTCCCTGGAGTCGACTCGTAGTACCCTGAAGTCGACTCGGCAGTATCGGAGTCGACTCGTTGACAGGTTTTGAGTTGGATCTTTCTGTCTGTCTGTTTGTTCTCAATTGGAGTCGACTCGTAATGTACAGGAGTCGACTCGAGCCTGTGCCAGTGCTTCTGATACACTTGGAGTCGACTCGTAATCTTCCGGAGTCGACTCGAGTCTCAGACTTTGGTTCAAATTGAGTTCTTTACTTATCCAAAATGTATTGAACCAAATCTAGAGACACTTAACCATAAATTTACAAGTATTTGACTGAAACACTAGATTGAATTCTGTTGCCCAAGGTGACAATCCAAGAGGGGGGGGGGGGGGTGAATTGATTTCTTCTCAATTTTGGTGTTTTAAAAGCTTTCTTAATTAAGTGCGGTGGTTGCTTTCTTAGATTATTTGAATGAGTTAAACTAGAACAAAGATGGAAGATAATGCAAGAATAAATGTAAACACAAGCACAACACAAACACAACAATATATAGTGGTTCGGTGCTCTCCTTAGCACCTACGTCCACTCCCCAAGCGACCCCTTGGGAATTCACTATAATCTCGCGGATTACAGTTGGATTGTTTTCCGGGCTCACAATCCAAAAACCTTTGTTGGTTTTACGGGCTCACCAACGAACCTATACACTTTGGTTTTCCGGGTTCACCAAAAACCTTTGTTGGTTTTGCGGGCTCACCAACGAACCTATACACTTTGGTTTTTCGGGTTCACCAAAAACCTTTGTTGGTTTTACGGGCTCACCAACGAACCTTTACAAATAGTTTGATAAACAAAAAGGAAAGATTCAAACTCCTAAATGAGCAAATGAAACAATATTAACTACAAAGAAGAGTTAGAAAGTATTTATCGCTTTGAAGTGGCTTTGCTCTTCTTTGTCAAGGATGCTTCACTCTTCAAGGGAGGATGAAGCTCTTGATGACTCTTTGAATCTGCTCAACCCCTTTCTTTGATTCTTGAATGAAGCACTTGAATGAAGAAGATTAGGGCACTTTTGTTTTCTTGTGTACTCTTTGATATCTCTTTCAAAAGTTGTTCTATCTGATGAATAGTGCCCCTTTAAATAGCTTCCCACATTCTTTGGACAAGCCCCAATGGTTAGATTTGAAAAACTAGCCGTTACTGACCTTGGGAAGTGTTGCGGAATTTTCACCCCGGCAACAGCCTTAGTCCCAACCGAGCCGAGCAGAAAGAGACCGCGTCCCCCACGAGGTATTGTCCGCTTTGGGCGCTCCGGTCCGCGCGTCCAGCGCTGACGGAGGGAGACGTTTCCGGCCCGCGCGTCCAGCGCTGACGGGGGGATTGCCCTCACGGTTTTGTCCCACAAAAGGGCCCTCGTGAGGAAAAGGCTTCGCCCTCCTCATTATAAGGCACGGAACCTTTCCGCTCTAGCCGATGTGGGACTAAATTCAAGGCCCCCTCCCCCCCACAACATAGCCCCCCCAGCGGGAAGGTTTCGGCCAGGTTTTACCCCAACGGGCCCCCACAGTCCTGGAGGGTAGTCAATGGAGAGAGGAGGCTGCCCTCCTTCTAGCGCCATCTGTTGCGGGATTTTCACCCCGGCAACAGCCTTAGTCCCAACCGAGCCGAGCAGAAAGAGACCGCGTCCCCCACGAGGTATTGTCCGCTTTGGGCGCTCCGGTCCGCGCGTCCAGCGCTGACGGAGGGAGACGTTTCCGGCCCGCGCGTCCAGCGCTAACGGGGAGATTGCCCTCACGGTTTTGTCCCACAAAAGGGCCCTCGTGAGGAAAAGGCTTCGCCCTCCTCATTATAAGGCACGGAACCTTTCCGCTCTAGCCGATGTGGGACTAAATTCAAGGCCCCCTCCCCCCCCACAACATAGCCCCCCCAGCGGGAAGGTTCCGGCCAGGTTTTACCCCAACGGGCCCCCACAGTCCTGGAGGGTAGTCAATGGAGAGAGGAGGCTGCCCTTCCTCTAGCGCCATCTGTTGCGGGATTTTCACCCCGGCAACAGCCTTAGTCCCAACCGAGCCGAGCAGAAAGAGACCGCGTCCCCCACGAGGTATTGTCCGCTTTGGGCGCTCCGGTCCGCGCGTCCAGCGCTGACGGAGGGAGATGTTTCCGGCCCGCGCGTCCAGCGCTGACGGGGGGATTGCCCTCACGGTTTTGTCCCACAAAAGGGCCCTCGTGAGGAAAAGGCTTCGCCCTCCTCATTATAAGGCACGGAACCTTTCCGCTCTAGCCGATGTGGGACTAAATTCAAGGCCCCCTCCCCCCCACAACATATCACAAATCGGACAATCCTCCAAGGAATCAAAGCGCGAATCGGTCGGACGGGGCAAGCTTGGGTCGAAGAACTCGAGAATGTCCTTTGGGCGTATCGGACCACGCATCGGACCCCTACCGGGGAGACGCCTTTCAGCCTAACCTATGGCATGGAAGCCGTTGTCCCCGTGGAGCTCGGACTCCCCTCACCTCGGGTGGCCGCACACCGACCCGAGGCCAATTCGGAGCAACTCCGAGGGAACCTGGATCTCTTGGAAGAAGCGAGGGAAATGGCGCAGGTTCAGATGGCGATGTATCAGCGGAGGGTGGCCCGATATTACAACTCCAAGGTCCGACCGAAGCTTTTCAGAATCGGAGATCTGGTGCTAAGGCGAGCTAAAGCATCTCAACCTGCGGAAGGTGGGAAGCTAGCGCCAAATTGGGAAGGCCCGTATAGGGTTCGCTGGGTAAACCGACCTGGCTCCTACCAGTTGGAGGCCCTAGATGGTCGAGAAATTCTAAGGAGCTGGAATTCCGCTAACCTGCGGATGTATTACCAGTAGAACGACAATGCCAGAAAGACAGTTCAAAAATGTATAACACTTTTCATTTCAATAATTTCTGGTTACAATGGCGTGCTCGTATGATTACAAGAAATTCCCAGAGGAGAATTAGGGTGTAAAGAAAGTAAAGAAGAGGTGGAGACTCCGAGGAGCTGAAGATCTGGGATCCCGAAACCTCCATCTGAAGCGGCTGCAATCCCGCCGGAAGTGGGTGCTTCCAACCGGAGGCGCCATCGGCGCCTCACGAAAAAGACGAAGAGCCGGCGCGGATGAAGAAGAAGTGGACGAAGGAGAAGTCCACACTGCTTCCAACCGGAGGCGCCATCCACGCCTCACGAAAAAGACGAGGAGCCGCCGCAGACGAAGCTCCCGCTGCCTCCAGGGGAACGCCACCTCCAAGGGATATTCCGGTCCTCCCCAGTGTTAGGGGAGAGAAGGAATACAAGGGAGAAGAGCATATGGAGGCGCGGTCCCGGATCAGGCGCCTGGTGCGGAGCTCAATCGGGAGGCCGAACTTCAAGGAGGGGAGACGTGATCCCGGATGAAACGCCTAGAGCGGAGTTCCGCCGGGGAGAACCTCCTTGTTGATCCCAGATGAAACGGCTAGTTGGCGGAAGTCGCGAAGGGCGCGCCTCCCGTTCCTTCGGTAGGGGTCTCTCAACCATGCGCCGGAGAGGAGGCCCACGATCCATGGCAGCCTGAACAGCTCCGGCTTGGCAGGCTCCATCGCACCTGCACCTATATTTATAGTCAAACTGCGGCCCCCCGGTCGTTCCGATGCGGGTGGCTCCAATAAATGCGGGCGCATTGAATCCGGAGCCGATCCGGCTCTCGAGGCGTATCTTCTCGCGATTTCCTAAACGTCATTCTCCTTAATCGCATTCTTTGTGCAGGACACTCCGGGTGGCCTGTACCCCTAGGTCCACGTATCTCCGCTCGCGCCCCAGGCCGCATCCGCCTCGAAGAACGCGCGTATCGCGGCCGCTTAACTGACACTCCTCGCAAGCAGCAACTGGCGATCCGATTTCCCAGGTAACCCCTAAATTAGCATTTAATGCCCATCTGGTGTTCCCCAGGCGACGCTTGAAGAGGAGGAGAAACACGATCGCAGCTGGCCACGGAGAAATCCCGTCGGGCGGCAAGCGACAGGCGCACGACCAGCGAGCGGAATTTCCCGAGGCTCGGCCCTCGGATGCCAGGCTAACCCGATGATCATCCCGGGAGCAGACTAGCCTGAAGCCCCGACCGGTCGCCTCGGCTTGCGCCAGCCTTGGCCGACCAACGAGCGGAATTTCCCGAGGCTCGGCCCTCGGATGCCAGGCTAACCCGATGATCATCCCGGGAGCAGACTAGCCTGAAGCCCCGACCGGTCGCCTTGGCTTGCGCCAGCCTTGGCCGACCAACGAGCGGAGTTTCCTGAGGCCTCACAACCCTCAGATGCCAGGCTAACCCGATGATCATCCCGGGAGCAGACTAGCCTGAAGCCCCGACCGGTCGCCTCGGCTTGCGCCAGCCTTGGCCGACCAACGAGCGGAATTTTCCGAGGCTCGGCCCTCGGATGCCAGGCTAACCCGATGGTCATCCCGGGAGCAGACTAGCCTGAAGCCCCGACCGGTCGCCTCGGCTTGCGCCAGCCTTGGCCGACCAACGAGCGGAATTTCCCGAGGCTCGGCCCTCGGATGCCAGGCTAACCCGATGGTCATCCCGGGAGCAGACTAGCCTGAAGCCCCGACCGGTCGCCTCGGCTTGCGCCAGCCTTGGCCGACCAACGAGCAGAATTTCCCGAGGCTCGGCCCTCGGATGCCAGGCTAACCCGATGGTCATCCCGGGAGCAGACTAGCCTGAAGCCCCGACCGGTCGCCTCGGCTTGCGCCAGCCTTGGCCGACCAACGAGCGGAACTTCCCGAGGCTCGGCCCTCGGATGCCAGGCTAACCCGATGGTCATCCCGGGAGCAGACTAGCCTGAAGCCCCGACCGGTCGCCTCGGCTTGCGCCAGCCTTGGCCGACCAACGAGCGGAATTTTCCGAGGCTCGGCCCTCGGATGCCAGGCTAACCCGATGATCATCCCGGGAGCAGACTAGCCTGAAGCCCCGACCGGTCGCCTCGGCTTGCGCCAGCCTTGGCCGACCAACGAGCGGAATCTCCCGAGGCTCGGCCCTCGGATGCCAGGCTAACCCGATGATCATTCCGAGAGCAGACTAGCCTGAAGCCCCGACCGGTCGCCTCGGCTTGCGCCAGCCTTGGCCGACCAACGAGCGGAATTTCCTGAGGCCTAACCCTCGGATGCCTGGCTTAGCGCCGGAAGAATTTTCTGAGGCCTAACCCTCGGATGCCTGGCTTAGTGCCGGAAGAATTTCCTGAGGCCTAACTCTCGGATGCCTGGCTTAGCGCTGGAAGAATTTCCTGAGGCCTAACCCTCGGATGCCTGGCTTAGCGCCGGAAGAATTTCCTGAGGCCTAACCCTCGGATGCCTGGCTTAGTGCCGAAGAATTTCCTGAGGCCTAACCCTCGGATGCCTGGCTTAGCGCCGGAAGAATTTCCTGAGGTCTAACCCTCGGATGCCTGGCTTAGTGCCGGAAGAATTTCCTGAGGCCTAACCCTCGGATGCCTGGCTTAGCGCCGGAAGAATTTCCTGAGGCCTAACCCTCGGATGCCTGGCTTAGCGCCGGAAGAATTTCCTGAGGCCTAACCCTCGAATGCCTGGCTTAGTGCCGGAAGGATTTCCTGAGGCCTAACCCTCGGACGCCTGGCTTAGCGCCGGAAGAATTTCCTGAGGCCTAACCCTCGGATGCCTGGCTTAGCGCCGGAAGAATTTCCTGAGGCCTAACCCTCGGATGCCTGGCTTAGTGCCGGAAGAATTTCCTGAGGCCTAACCCTCGGATGCCTGGCTTAGCGCCGGAAGAATTTCCTGAGGCCTAACCCTCGGATGCCTGGCTTAGTGCCGGAAGAATTTCCTGAGGCCTAACCCTCGGATGCCTGGCTTAGCGCCGGAAGAATTTCCTGAGGCCTAACCCTCGGATGCCTGGCTTAGCGCCGGAAGAATTTCCTGAGGCCTAACCCTCGGATGCCTGGCTTAGTGCCGGAAGAATTTCCTGAGGCCTAACCCTCGGATGCCTGGCTTAGCGCCGGAAGAATTTCCTGAGGCCTAACCCTCGGATGCCTGGCTTAGCGCCGGAAGAATTTCCTGAGGCCTAACCCTCGAATGCCTG
The DNA here is from genome assembly GCF_051530095.1 of Phoenix dactylifera. NCBI lineage: Eukaryota > Viridiplantae > Streptophyta > Magnoliopsida > Arecales > Arecaceae > Phoenix > Phoenix dactylifera. Next base: position 2,471,384 of record NC_143207.1, read on the forward strand.
GCTTAGTGCCGGAAGGATTTCCTGAGGCCTAACCCTCGGACGCCTGGCTTAGCGCCGGAAGAATTTCCTGAGGCCTAACCCTCGGATGCCTGGCTTAGCGCCGGAAGGATTTCCGGAGGCCTAGCCCTCGGACGCCTGGCTTAGTACCGGAAGAATTTCCTGAGGCCTAACCCTCAGATACCCGGCCTAGCGCCAGAAAAATTTCAAGAGTCGGGAGTCAGCGAGACGCTACCAAGAGTTAAAAAGAAGGACGAAAGTGAAATGAAGAAACTCTATTTGCATTAACTTTCATTGTTTCAGGGCCGAGACTCATACAACTTGGCAAAACGCCAACACACAAAGAAAAGTACAGAGGGTCAGCTTGGAGGAACCCCCGGGTCGGGAACGCCCGGCACGTCTGCAAGGGGTAGGGAGACGGTTGGAGAATCAGCAGGCAATGGCGCCGGAGGGGAGTCGAGAAGGGAGATCCCACTCAGGTCAATTTCGGGGTACTTAGCCGACACCCTTGCCAGGCCTTCCTCGAAGCCTAAGACAAAGGAGTCGGACCCCGCGTCCGACATGTCACGGACGAACTCGTCAGACTGACGATAGGCCTGTACCGCCCCCGACATGTCACGGGTGAACTCGGCGGACTGACGATAAGCCTGTACCGCCTGACGCCCGATCTCTGCACTCTTCTCGGCCAGCGCCGCCTCTGCTCGCTCCATAATCTGAGCTTTTGCCTCCAAGACCTTCGCCACAATCCGGTCATCCGCCTCGGAGGAGACCCTCAGCAGATCAGCCTGGGCCTCCTTGTGCTTCGCCTCGGCAGCGATGCGAGCAGCCTCAGCCTCCTCCAGGCGCGAATGAAGCTCCTGGTCGCTCGCACGGGACTTCTCCAAGGCCGACTCCAATTCGCCCAGCTTGGCTTCAAGAGACCGGGTCCGGTTGCGGGCGTTGTCGGCTGACCGCTGGGCCTTCTCCCACCTCTCCCGGTAGTCGGCAGCCTTCCGGGACTGCTTCTCGGCCCGCTCCTCCGCCTTCTTGATCTCGCCCTCGAGACCCGAGGCAACCTTGAGTTGCTCCCGAGCCTCCAACAGTTGCTTCTCGAGGGTGGCGAAGCCGAGTGCCCGCTCTTCGGCCACCTGGAGCCTCGTCTCGAGGTCCCTGGTCGTCCTCCCCGCCGCAGCCTGACCTCCCTCCTCTACTGCCTTCAGTTGGCTCTCGGCCCTCGCCAGAAGCCTCGCCTGTTCCTCGTAGCACTCCTCCAGGCGGATCATGTACTGGGCGAGCTAAGAGATAGAAAAAACGAGGGCGTCAGGCGGGGATCAACAGAGCCTATAAATGATGAAAGCGACCGAAAGAACACTCACCGACATGAGACAGACGCAGCTGGCAGCCCCAACGTCAGGGACCCTCATCTCCCGGACCTGCCTGCGGTCCTTCTCCAGCAGTACCGTCTCGATGAGGTTTCGGGCGCCGGCGAAAGTGAAGGCCGACCCCGACTTCTCCCCGGAGTCGGACGGTGGTTCCGCAGCCTTACCCTTACCCATCGCTTGGGGAAGAATCATGCTGACCACGCTCGGGGCGGGGACCGCCCCTGGAATTGACAGGGTCCCGCTCGGCCGGGGCCTCGGCGCGTCCGTCCTCGTATCATCCGGAGCCGACCGAGTCGAAGGCTGGGCTGGGGACCGATCACGTCCGACCCGTCCATCTCGGGCGCGCCCGGGTGATGCCTCCGGAGAAACGGTAGTCTCGGCATCGGAGGGCTGATACAGCGTCAACTCCCGGTCCGCGCCCGCGGCGTCCCCCTGATCGGTGGGTCCGGACCCGTCTGTCGGCGTCGGAGTCGCCTGCCGGCGGGACTTCTTCGCCGGTGGGGCCCCGCTCGGAGGAGCTCGTTTCTTCCTCCGGACTGCTTCCAGTAGGGACGTCCTACCAACAGCCGTTGCCTTGTCCGACCGCATGACGTCGTCGATCTCTGCAAAAAGGACGAGGTGGTCGGAGGTTGAGAAACTGAAGGAAAGAACGAGACGAAAGAGGAGAAAGGAGCTAAAAAAGAAATGGTGGCGGGCTCACGGTCAGCGGGGACCGAGCTCAGACCGACGTTCACCAAGGTATCCTCGGAAATAAGGCGAGCCACCGGGGGGAGCCGACCCTCGGCAACCAACTCCTTTAAGACGGCGACGCCATCGGATTCCTCCCTCGACAACCTCGATAGGCCAATCGGGGACTTCATCGGCGTCTCCCAGGTTGCCCTGATTCCCCAAGAGGGATCTGCGTCAACGAAAAAGAAGCGCCCCTTCCAGCCGTGAATGGAGGTAGGAGTCTCCTTGACGAGGCCGCACCCTCGCCGCGCCGCAAAGCACCACCACCCTTTATCCTGGGGGTGGCCACTCAGGCCGTAGCATTCCCAAAAGACATTCAGGGTGGCGGGAACCTCGTGCATGCGGCAGAGAACCTGAAAGGCCGTCAGGGCGCGCCATGAGTTCGGCACCAGCTGCGTCGGCGCCACTCTTAAACCCCGAAGCACCTGAACGACTAAGTCCGAGGGGGAAAAGCGGAACCCGGCCTGAAGAGTGCCCTCATTGATGGCAACCTTCCCTGGAGGAGGGTGGGACATCCTCTCCTCAGGCCCTGGGAGCGTAACATTGCAGGCCTCGGAAAGGTGGTATCGAGCCACGAACCTATCTAGGTCTTCGGCGACCAACTCCGACTTAATGCGGTCTGCTCTCACTTCGCCCATCCCTAATGGCCAGTGAATCTACGGTCAGGACAGGGTCGAGAAGGGGGAAAGGACCGGAACGACTGGAGTACACTTATACAAAAGGAGAGTATGGAGAGTCCTAAATTAAAGAATGGGGCAACTCACCGGAAGAGAAGGAAGAACGGCTCCGAGAGCGTCAAAGGAGGAGCAAGCGAACAGTCCGACGGCGATGACGGCAGCGCAAAGGAGAAACTCGAAGATGTCTGTAAAGAGAAAGGCGGACGGAGGAGGACCCCCGGTTAAATAGGCGGAAAGGTGGGTGACGCCTCGGTGACGCCAGAGGACGCCTGGCTGCCGAAGGGTCGCTCGCGCCCCAAAGGCGAATCGACGCCATTAAGGAAGGATGTCCGCCGAAATCCTCAGACTGCCAGGTCAGCAACAACCGCCATACGCCATAAAGAAGGCGGGGAGCTCGAAGCGCGCGCGCCTCTCCGAGGGATGGCGACAATCTCGAAGCATCACTTCCTTCACCCGTTCCCCTTCTGGTTCCAGGCTCGGAAGTGGGGGGCTACTGTTACGGGGGAACTCAGCCACCATGCCCCACGTGACCGGCACGCGCGCCCTAGAAGACTACAGCTGCCCCTTGATCCAGTAACCCGACCCCGAGTCGGATATCTTCGGCCTCGCAGCCCGACCCCGAGTCGGCTGCCCCTTGATCCAGTAACCCGACTCCGAGTCGGATATCTTCGGCCTCGCAGCCCGACCCCGAGTCGGCTGCCCCTTGATCCAGCAGTCCGACCCCGAGTCGGATATCTTCGGCTTCGCAGCCCGACCCCGAGTCGGCTGCCCCTTGATCCAGCAATCCGACCCCGAGTCGGCAATCTCTCGACAACGACAGGCTGTTCCCCTGAAGCACGCCGCGACCCTCTGCTCCACTACTCCCTGCAACGGTCGTATCCGGCGCTGCTCCACGATCTCCTGTAACAGCCGTACAAAGCGGAGCTCCACTACGCCCTGTCATGGCCGTACCCAGCGCTACCCCACGACACCCTGTAACGGCCATGTCAGTGGCAACTCCATCATGCCACACGATGACCAACCCCCCAGAAGGACCCCCCAGCCTGGTATATATGCGGCTGGGGGGAGAAGGAGGGAGGTAAGCAAGAACTTCCAGAGCATTCTCCTACTTGCTACTATTATCTCTCCTTCTCCTCCAATCTCCTCTGACTTGATCGTCGGAGGGCCCCCACTACCCCAGTGGTGGTGCGAGGCTTGCTTGCAGGTTTCCCGGTGGAAGGTGGAGCGCAATCAACACCAACCAAGGCAACTCAGACGGAATCCCGTTCACACCGCTGTGCCAATCGTTCTCGGTTTGGACCACCAGCAACAGGAAGGACAAAAAGTAGATCTGCAGAACTAGCCGTTATGCTTCAGCCCGTGTTTGGGTCGGCTCAACCTGTCCTTGGGTCGACCCAACATTCACTTGGGTCGACTCAAACATTCCTTGGGTCGACCCTCTCAGAAAACACAGAAACTTGAAATTTCAGCCTTCCTTCCCATGGGTCGACCCAACCATTCTTTGGGTCGACTCAAAGTTCACTTGGGTCGACTCAACTTCTTCTTGGGTCGACCCTCTCAGTAATTCCAGAGAACCATTTTCTGTCTGCCTTTCTGTCTTGCCTTTGGGTCGACCCTCTCAAGGTTTGGGTCGACTCAAGCTTGGGACGACTCAACCACTGTTTGGGTCGACCCTCTCAGTAAATCCAGAGAACATATTTCTTTCATGTTTTGAGGTTCTTGAAGTTTGGGTCGACTCATGCTTACCTTGGGTCGACCCAACTCACTGTTCATCTGTGCCAATTTTGCAGAAGTGTGCCAAATGACTTCTTGATGTGCCGAGGTCGACCCAACAACCTTTGGGTCGACTCAATCTACACTTTGCTGCATCTCAAGGTTAGATTCATTCAAATGAACAAAGACATGTATCTATATCAATTCATACAAATATACTGAGAGTAATGAACTTATAAATGAAGTATCAATTTAACTTATAATATACTCTAGATAATTGCTTGTTAATCATCAAAATAACACTATCATCCTCAATCTCCCCCTTTTTGATGATTACAAAATAAAGAGTATAAGCCTATTGATACTTGTCTTTAAAAACAGTTTATAAAAGGGTTTAAATTGCTGAATTTCAGCTTTTCATATATAAGAGTGAAATCTCCCCCTATATTATTTAAATGTTGCCAATTTGACTTTTTGAATGCTCCCCCTTTCATTTATAATTCATTAGCGATGAAACTTCAAAAATTTGAGATAAACTATGAGTTTCAGGTTATGTATCGGGGTGCGAGAGGTGCGTGCCAAATTCTGAAATTATATGTGCCAAATTATGAAATTTGATAGAAATTTTTGATTTAATCAATTTCATTGTTACAAATTGCTCCCCCTTAGATGTATAAGCTTTCTTATATGATTTTTAATTTGTTTGCCTAATTATTTCTCTTTTCTTGCATAAATTCTTATTTCTTTTTCTCTACTTCTCCTTTCTTTAACTTTTTTTACTTTTGCTCTTATTATTCTTTCTTTACTTACTCTAAAGATATCTTTACTTCTTCCCTTTTTGTTGCTTTATCTAATCTACACAAAATCTTTACTTCTCACCTAAGATCTTTACTTCTCCTCAAATAAATACTCTTTCTTTACTTCCTAAAATAAATAAATACTCTTTCTTTACTTCTCCCCCTTTTTGTTATCATCAAAAAGATACATGAGAAAGATGCAATAAACAACAAACTTCAAACTTCATTGATCAAAATAGGAACATTTTCATACATTCATGTCCAAAAACAAAAAAACAGATACAATGTTCCTTAATCAAGATTTAAAGATACATGATAAAAGCAAGATACATATGAGAACTAGATATCTAGCCTAGGCTCTAAACATAGATGCTAAGATCAGCCTAGGGAGACTCTAACGGCTGGAATCTAGTCCTCATTCTCCTAGTGTACGTGGCGAGGGGAGGTCGAGCCTGGTGAGACTGTGTCTGGCGTGGAGCACGACGAGCTGGATGACTCTGTGCCGAAATCTCTGACTCAGCAGCCTGTGGCACAGATGGTCCATGGGTCTCTCTCTCTCCGGAGTGCTCCTATCTGCTGCCTCAGATCACTGATCTCAGCAGACATGACATCCAACCGGGCGTCCAATCGGCTCGTCAGCCCTTCAGTGATAGTCCTCGCCTGAGCTGACATGAGCTCAGTCATCCTGCTCCATAACTCATCCGTATCTGTCGGAGGAACGGATGACGATGGTCCAGCCTCTGAGGGTGCAGTAGGATGATCCATATGCTCCTCATTCTCATCCTCTGGTGCATCTCCCTCTGGCACCTCACCCTGAATGCCTGCTCCAGTGTGAATCCACTGCCCGTTCACTTTCTCATATCCCATGCGTATAAGTGTCCGTGCAGTGTATGTATCAGTATGATGCAGACTCTTGGATGCCTCCTCCTCGAGAGGTAAACCGTGCTGACGGAAAATCAAGGTGAGTATCATACCATAAGGTAGTGATACCCTGTTGCTGCACATTACCTTCCTCATCTGTCTCAGTATCATAGCCGGAAGATTTAGGGGAATCCCCCGAATCATACACTCCATCACAGCTAGATCTCGCTCTGTGATGAGATCGAATCTCCCGGTCTTTGGAAATAAAATCCTATTGATCATATTGAGCAGTAATCTCATTTCAGCGGAAAGAGAACTAGCTATTACCTTCGTAGAAAAGTCAAAGTTCTCATTTTCCATGATCAACTGTAGAGCTCTCATTTTGTTTTCTAGCTTTTCCGGAGTGGCTCCTATGCAGGGTAGATGAAGTAGCTCACTCAAGCTCTCCTCGGAAACTCGAATTCGAACCCCTCGAACTTCCGAAACAAGCCCTCCCATACCAGTTTTGAGGAAGGCATAGAACTCTTGTACCAATCCGGGGTAGATAACCACATCTAGGGAGCAAAGATACTCCCAACCTTGCCTTTGGATCCATTCCCAAATCCGAAACCCTTCTTGATTGAAGAACTCGGAATGGATCCTTCTCCCCGTTGTAACCGGCCTCCCCGCAAATCTTGCAAGTATCACTGAGGGGGAAGGAGGAGGAGGGCCCTCCGCACGTGCCTCACGTCGTGGAGACACGGGAGATGGCTCGGTAGGTTGCCTTTCCTCCCGTTGGATCCATGTCACTCTTCCGGATCTCTTGGCTACGGCTCTTTTGGGTCCCATTTCTCTAAGATCTCAAGGAAATCTACTGTTTGGAGATGATTGGAGAAGATTTGAGAGTGGGGAAAAGGTTTTTCGGAAGAAGACAAAGGGCAAACAGTGCCCTAGAAATGCTCTCGGGTCCCCTTTTAACAGTGGGGTCCCGACGTTGGGTCGACTCAAGATTTTTCTTGGGTCGACTCAACGTTGGGTCGACCCTATTCTGGGTTGGGTCGACCCAAGTGCAGACTTTTTCTGGGTTGGGTCGACCCAAGTGCAGACTTTTTCTTTTCTCTTCCTTTTTGCTTCTAAAAAGTTTTCCTTGCTTCCAGTCCTTATAAACTCTTTATGGGACAATGATACATGAGTAAGGAATCTATGGATAACAAATTTGACTCATGTTTCATGGGATTTTTGAAATTAGAGGAGTGTATCATGAGACTTCTAGCTCCCTTTTATATTTCTTCAATAAAAAGGATCACATATGCCTAATTCCCTCCTTAGCATGCAGAATCTATCTTCACTCAATGGTTTCGTAAATATGTCGGCTAATTGTTTTTCCGTGCATATATGCTCAATACATACATTTCCATTTTGCACATGATCCCTAATAAAATGGTACCTTATTTCTATGTGTTTGGCTTTGGAGTGCTGAACTGGATTTTTAGTAAGATTGATAGCACTAGTATTATCACACTTAATAGGAATATTATCTAGTTTAACTCCATAGTCCTCTAGTTGTTGCTTGAGCCATAATACTTGAGCACAACAACTACCAGCAGCTATGTATTCAGCTTCAACTGTGGACAGTGCCACTGAATTCTGCTTTTTACTAAACCATGATACTAAGTTATTTCCTAAGAATTGACATGTGCCACTTGTGCTCTTTCTATCTAATTTGCATCCGGCAAAATCAGCATCTGAATATGCAAGCAAATCTAGATAGAAGTCTCTCGAGTACCATAATCCTATATTGGTAGTTCCTCTTAAATATCTAAGGATTCTCTTAACAGCACTTAAATGTGACTCCTTAGGATCCGATTGGTATCTAGCACATATCCCTACACTAAATACAATGTCGGGTCTACTAGCAGTAAGATAGAGCAAGGATCCAATTAGTCCTCTATAGAGCTTAATATCAACACTCTTTCCTTTTTCATCTTTGTCTAGCTTACTAGTAGGATTCATTGGAGTGCCAATTCCCTTATGATTTTCATTCCCAAACTTCTTTAGTATTTCCTTTGTATACTTAGTTTGATGAATAAAAATGCCTTCTTTAGTTTGTTTGATTTGTAAACCTAGAAAGAAGCTTAGTTCTCCCATTAGACTCATTTCAAATTCTCCATGCATTAAATCAGCAAATTCTTTGCACAGAGTATCATTAGTGGCACCAAAGATTATGTCATCTACATATATTTGTACCACTAATAGATTTTTGTCCTTTCTTTTGAGAAATAGAGTTTTATCTACATTTCCTCTACTAAAGTTATTATCAAGCAGAAATTTACTTAAACGATCATACCAAGCCCTAGGTGCTTGCTTTAATCCATATAATGCCTTATGTAGTTTAAACACATGATTTGGCAATTCATGATTCTCAAATCCTGGAGGTTGTTCTACATATACTTCCTCCTCAATAATACCATTTAAGAATGCACTCTTCACATCCATTTGATATAATTTGAAATCCATGAAACATGCAAATGCTAGAAGTAATCTAATAGCCTCTAATCTAGCTACAGGAGCAAATGTCTCATCAAAATCTATTCCTTCTTCTTGATTGTATCCCTTAGCTACAAGTCTAGCCTTATTTCTTATAACTAATCCATTTTCATCTAATTTATTTCTAAATATCCATTTTGTTCCAATTACTGAATTATGCTTTGGTCTTTCAGTTAATGTCCATACATTACTTCTTTTAAATTGATTTAATTCTTCTTGCATGGCATTTATCCAATTAGTATCTTTTTCAGCTTCTTCATAAGTCTTAGGTTCTAATTGTAAAACAAAAGCAAGATAATCATTTAAATTTCTAAGAGATGATCGAGTTCTTACCCCTTGTGATGGATCACCAATGATTAAGTCTTTAGGGTGTCCATATGCATACCTCCATTCCTTTGGCAAATTTTGGGGTTGTGGTGGCACGCAATCATCTCCCTTATCTTGATTTGGCACGTCATCAATATTCAACTTTTCAAAGTCGATAATTCCTGTATCATCATTAACAATATTTTCTTTCCTAGCAGACTCACTATCAGACTCATCAAATATAATATTGACTAACTCTTCTACTACTAAGGTTCTTTTATTGAATACTCTGTATGCCCTGCTAGATGTGGAGTATCCTAAAAAGATACCTTCATCTGACTTGGCATCAAATTTACTTAGATCCTCCTTGCCATTATTTAAGATGAAACATCTACATCCAAACACTTTAAAATATTTAGCAGTTGGTTTCTTATTCTTCCAGAGTTCATAAGGAGTTTTCTTGGTTATAGGTCGTATTAAAACTCGATTTAGAATATGGCAAGAAGTGTTTATAGCTTCAGCCCAAAAGTACTTTGGAAGATTTGACTCACACAACATTGTGCGTGCCATTTCTGCCAATGTCCTATTTTTCCTTTCAACAACCCCATTTTGTTGATGCGTTCTAGGTGCTGAAAATTGATGTGATATTCCATTTTTAGTGCAAAATTCTTCAAAGTGTTGATTTTCAAATTCCGTACCATGATCACTTCGAATTGCTACTAAGGTGAGTTTCTTTTCATTTATGATATTATTATATAGTTTCAAAAATTCTGAGAATGCTTCATTCTTATGTGCCAAAAATGAAACCCATGTATACCTTGAGAAATCATCAACAATAACTAGTCCATATTTCTTCCCTCCTAGACTTGTAGTTCTAGTAGGTCCAAATAAATCCATGTGTATAAGTTCAAATGGTCTAGTTGTTGATACTACATTCTTCGATTTGAAAGATGATTTAGTTTGTTTTCCCAATGAACATGGTCCACATATTTTGTCCTTTTCAAAGATCAATTTTGGCACGTCTTTTATTAATTCCTTCTTAACTAGTTTTGATATTAATTCCATACTTGCATGTCCTAATCTTCGATGCCAAAGCCAACTAGTTTCATTTTTCTTTTCTTCATTAGTAATTAAGCATAATCCATTTTTCTTGCCTAACTCATGAAGATCTACTAAGTAAATATTTCTTTGCCTTTGTCCTACAAGTACAATGCTATTATCTTTAGGATTAGTGATTATGCATACAGATGCTTCAAATGTAACTTTAAACCCTTTATCACAAAATTGACTTATGCTAAGAAGGTTATGTTTCAAACCCTTAACTAATAAGACATTTTCTACAAAAATAGATGGAGCAATAAAAATTTTACCCTTTCCAATGATATGCCCTTTACCATTGTCTCCATAGGTTACTACTCCACCCTTCTTTGATTCCAAGGTGACAAATTGATCTTCATCACCGGTCATGTGTCTTGAACAGCCGCTATCTAGATACCATCGTTTTTCCATTTTGTCAGCTGCAAGACACACCTGCAATCAAGATCAAGAAGAAACTTTAGGTACCCAAACTAAGTTGGGTCCTTTAGGGTTAGTACTCCATGTTCCTTTTGGAACCCAAACTTTCTTGAATTTAATCTTTTGATTATAACTTAATTTGTTTTGACTGGATTTTCTAAAGTTACATTCATATGCTCTATGTCCTAACTTATTGCAGCAATAACAAGTAATATTTTCACTTTTAGCTTTTACAAAAATGTTCTTTAAGAATTTTTGTTTCCTATTTGTTTTATATCCTAAACCGGCCTTATCATATACAGCTTTTTGGCTATCAAGAATCAAATTTAATTTGGTAGAACTAAGAGTAAATTTATCTACCAAAGTTTTATATTTTTCAGCATCTTCTTTTAGCTTGATATTTTCAGCAATTAGATTCTTGGTTTCATTTGCAAGTTTCCTACTTAATGTTTCATAGTTATGAGACAGTTTTAGCTTATCTTTGACAAGAGATTGATTTTCTTCTTTTAAAACTTTATTTTTATTAATTAGTTTTTTATGTTCTTCCATGAGTTCTAAGAAAGCATCATGTAATTCATCAACAGTAAAATCACACTCAAGTTTAGAATCTACCTCATCGTCATTGGCCATATGACACATTTGGGCCGTCTCTTGATGATCTTCCTCCTCCGAACTTGATTCCTCACTTTCACTCCAATCAGCCATAAAATTCTTCTTTTTCAACTTTCTTGCCATCCACTTCAAATTTGGGCAATCTATCTTATAATGCCCGGGTTTGTTACACTCATAGCAAATGGGAGTTTCTTTTTCCTTTTCTTTGTCCTTACCCTTTTCTTTGCTTGAGTTACCTTTAAGGAAGGGTTTCTTTTTATGGAACCTATTCTTACCTCTCATGAATTTTCTGAATCTTCTCCCAAGCACAGCCATCCCTTCTTCATCGATTTCTTCATCATCATCTGAATCTTCCGATTCAGTTAGTTGTTTAGGGGTGGTAGTCTTTAGGGCAATGGGCTTTCTTCTCTTGACCTCATCTTCTGAATTTTGCCTCATTGTCAACTCATGGGTCATGAGAGATCCTAGAAGCTCCTCTAACTGCAGTGTGTTGAGGTCCTTTGCTTCTTGAATAGCGGTTACCTTGGCCTCCCAATTCCTTGGTAGAGACCTGAGAATTTTTCGCACCAAATCAGAGTTAGAGTAAGATTTTCCTAAACTCTTAAGCCCATTTATAATGTCAGTAAAACGAGTAAACATATCAGTTATGGACTCAGTAGATTCCATTTTAAACAATTCATATTTGTGTACTAATATGTTTATCTTAGACTCCTTAACTTGATTGGTCCCTTCATGTGTGACCTCAAGTCTGTCCCAAATTTCTTTGGCGGTAGTGCAAGTAGATATTCTATTAAATTCATTTACATCTAATGAGCAGTAAAGTACATTTATAGCTTTTGCATTTAATTGTGCTAATATTCTATCACTCTCATTCCAATCCATTTCTGGTTTGGGTATGATAGTGTCCTCTATGTTAAGTGTGGGTGTGTGAGGTCCTCTAGTGATGATTTGCCATAGTTCATAATCTGAAGCTTGAATGAATATCCTCATTCTAGCTTTCCAATATGTGTAGTTTGTGCCATTAAATAGAGGTGGTCTATTTGTGGATTGCCCCTCACTCATTGCACATCCCACTTGGGTTGTCATGATCTTTAACTCTTGATTGTGAGATCAATGAGTACTATTAGAGCACCTTGCTCTGATACCACTTGTTGCCCAAGGTGACAATCCAAGAGGGGGGGGGGGGGTGAATTGATTTCTTCTCAATTTTGGTGTTTTAAAAGCTTTCTCAATTAAGTGCGGTGGTTGCTTTCTTAGATTATTTGAATGAGTTAAACTAGAACAAAGATGGAAGATAATGCAAGAATAAATGTAAACACAAGCACAACACAAACACAACAATATATAGTGGTTCGGTGCTCTCCTTAGCACCTACGTCCACTCCCCAAGTGACCCCTTGGGAATTCACTATAATCTCGCGGATTACAGTTGGATTGTTTTCCGGGCTCACAATCCAAAAATCTTTGTTGGTTTTATGGGCTCACCAACGAACCTATACACTTTGGTTTTCCGGGTTCACCAAAAACCTTTGTTGGTTTTGCGGGCTCACCAACGAACCTATACACTTTGGTTTTCCGGGTTCACCAAAAACCTTTGTTGGTTTTACGGGCTCACCAACGAACCTTTACAAATAGTTTGATAAACAAAAAGGAAAGATTCAAACTCCTAAATGAGCAAATGAAACAATATTAACTACAAAGAAGAGTTAGAAAGTATTTATCGCTTTGAAGTGGCTTTGCTCTTCTTTGTCAAGGATGCTTCACTCTTCAAGGGAGGATGGAGCTCTTGATGACTCTTTGAATCTGCTCAACCCCTTTCTTTGATTCTTGAATGAAGCACTTGAATGAAGAAGATTAGGGCACTTTTGTTTTCTTGTGTACTCTTTGATATCTCTTTCAAAAGTTGTTCTATCTGATGAATAGTGCCCCTTTAAATAGCTTCCCACATCCTTTGGACAAGCCCCAATGGTTAGATTTGAAAAACTAGCCGTTACTGACCTTAGGAAGGACAAAAAGTACATCTGCAGAACTAGCCGTTATGCTTCAGCCCGTGTTTGGGTCGGCTCAACCTGTCCTTGGGTCGACCCAACATTCACTTGGGTCGACTCAAACATTCCTTGGGTCGACCCTCTCAAAAAATACAGAAACTTGAAATTTCAGCCTTCCTTCCCATGGGTCGACCCAACCATTCTTTGGGTCGACTCAAAGTTCACTTGGGTCGACTCAACTTCTTCTTGGGTCGACCCTCTCAGTAATTCCAGAGAACCATTTTCTGTCTGCCTTTCTATCTTGCCTTTGGGTCGACCCTCTCAGGGTTTGGGTCGACTCAAGCTTGGGTCGACTCAACCACTGTTTGGGTCGACCCTCTCAGTAAATCCAGAGAACATATTTCTTTCATGTTTTGAGGTTCTTGAAGTTTGGGTCGACTCATGCTTACCTTGGGTCGACCCAACTCACTGTTCATCTGTGCCAATTTTGCAGAAGTGTGCCAAATGACTTCTTGATGTGCCGAGGTCGACCCAATCAACCTTTGGGTCGACTCAATCTACACTTTGCTGCATCTCAAGGTTAGATTCATTCAAATGAACAAAGACATGTATCTATATCAATTCATACAAATATACTGAGAGTAATGAACTTATAAATGAAGTATCAATTTAACTTATAATATACTCTAGATAATTGCTTGTTAATCATCAAAATAACACTATCATCCTCAAATTCATTAGTACAACATAAGATATACTCAAATGCTTTGAGCTCATCAAAATCAAATAGGGTTATAATCAATCACTCCACAGAGGTCTTCATGACTTAGAGACCAAGTACCACTGCAATTTGCTTAAGAAGCATTGTATAAGAGTTGTACACTCATCCATTTATATGTCACCAATAACTGTTAGGTGAGGCGGCATGTAAATCGGTGAGACCGCAGTACCTACTAGAAATCTTAGTCACGTAGGGTTTTCGTTTCTCCATCAGGAGAGTATGAGGGATTCGAGAAAATAGTGGGAGCATATTTATTTTAAAAGTTCCTAAAACAAATTAAGTTCAAGTACAAAGTCTAACTAGAATCTTTACTCTCTACAGATCACAATGTCAGCTTCAAACCCTTTGACCCGTATTCTTGAGACCAACCGACTGACCGGAACCAATTACAAAGACTGGCTTAGAAACCTGAAAATCGTTTTGAATTGTGAGAAACTAGGGTATGTACTCGAGAATGATATCCCCAGGTTACCAGCACGTCCTACTGATGATCAGCATGAGACGCATCAAAAGTGGATAGATGATGACATTAGGGTCAAGTGCTACATCATGGCATCCATGACCAATGAACTTCAATGGCAGCATGAAAATATGAAGACTGCTAGAAAAATATTGGCACACCTGCAAGAGTTGTATGTGAGCAAAGCTGCACTGCATGCTTTGAAGTGTCCAAGAGGCTTTTCAAGGCAAAAATGCGCGAGGGGCAATCTATCCACGATCACTATTTGACTATGATCAAAGACCTAGAGGAGCTTGAGAAGCTCGGTATGACCATGCATAAGGAATTACAGATAGATTTGATCCTGCAATCCCTTCCTGATTCATTTAGGCAGTTTATAGTAAACTACCACATGAATAAGATTGATTGCACTAAGACCGAATTGTTGAACATGTTGGTAACTACTGAGGGGGCCTTGAAAGGTTCAAGGAGCTTTGTTCTGGCTACTGAGCTGACTTCTAGTTTCTAGAGAAAGTCTACTTGGAAGAAAAAGAAGCCTGTAAAGAAACAGAAGAAAGACAAGAAGCCTAAGAAGGAAGTTCATAAGAAAAAGATTAATGACAAAAGAAAATATTTCCACTACAATGTCGACGGCCACTGGAAAAGAAACTGTCCTTCATACCTCGAGAGCCTGAAGAGCAAAAAGGCAGACACACCTTCTGAAGGTATGCTAGACTTGCTCGTAATTGAAACTAACCTTACGGTTTCTTCTACTTCTAGTTGGGTTATAGATTCTGGTTCTAGTGCTCATTTGTGCACTAGTATGCAGGATCTAAAGGAAAATAGGAGGCTGGCGGAAGGTGCAGTGACCCTTCGGGTAGGCAACGGGGCAAGAGTTGCTGCTGTAGCTGTGGGCACCTATCCTCTACGATTACCGTCTGGATTTAGTTTATTGCTTAGAGACTATTATTATGTCCCTGCTGCTAGCAGAAATTTGATTTCTGTTTCGTGTTTAGCACAGGATGGTCATATTTTGACATTTGACAAAAACTGCTGTTCTATTTATTTCAGAAATAAATTAGTTGCACGTAGTTTCATGATTGACAGTCTCTATCACTTGCATGTTGATGTGTTTGTGAATGTGTCTGAGCAAGTAGTGAGTGCCATAGGATCTAAAAGATCCAGAGATGAGATAAACCAGAAGTATTTGTGGCACCTCAGGCTTGGCCATATTGGAGAGGATAGAATGAACAAAATGGAGAAAGATGGGCTTCTCGGCCCATTGACTTCTGAGTCATATCCAGTTTGTTAGTCCTGTCTTCAGAAAAAAATGGCTACATTACCTTTTGTAGGACATGGGAAGATGACCACTGAAATACTTACCCTGGTACACACTGATGTGTGTGGCCCATTTGATGTATCAGCCAGGGGTCGTTATTCGTACTTCATTACCTTTACCGATGACTATTCACGATATGGATATGTGTATCTTATGAGATATAAATCAGAGTCTTTTGAATAGTTCAAAGAGTTCAGAAATGAAGTAGAAAAACAGATTGGAAAAACCCTTAAGGTTCTTCGATCAGATCAAGAAGAAGAATATCTTAGTGGAGAATTCCGGGATTATCTCAAGGATAATGGCATAGTCTCACAATGGACGCCTCCAGGTACATCTCAACTCAACGGGGTGTCAGAAAGAAGGAATCAGACTCTATTGGATATGGTCCGATCCATGATGAGCTTCACAGATCTGCCTATGTTTCTTTGGGGAGATGCCTTATTATCCGCGATTTATTTACTAAATAGAGTTCCCTCTAAATCCGTTCCTACCACACCGTATGAGATATGGCATGATAGTCTTGGTCATCTCAAGATTTGGGGATATCCGGCCCACGTCAAACGACAACAGGCGGACAAGTTAGAGCCTAAGACCATAAGTGCTCGTTTCATAGGATATCCTAAAGAGTCATTAGGATACAATTTTTACGTCTCAAAGGATCACAATGTGTTTGTGAGCCGACATGCCATCTTCTTGGAAAAACAGTTTATCCTTGATAGAGGCAGTGGGAAGAAAATTGAGTTTGAAGAGAAAGTCTCTGAAAAGCAACGAGTAATGGATCCTATAGAACCTATTCACATAGAGCCAGTACAAGTTGTACCTCCTTCACCTCATAGATCAAGTAGGGTCTCCCATCCTCCTGATAGATACTTAGGTATACTAGTAGAGGATACCGAGGAAATATTCCTCATGGGAGATAGGGAATATGTACAGGATCCCAATACCTACAACGAGGCGATATCAGATATCGATTTCGAGAAATGGCTGGAAGCCATGAAGTCAGAGATAGACTCCATGTATTCCAACCAAGTCTAGACCTTAGTAGATCCACCAGAGGGTATAGTACTTATTGGATGCAAGTGGATCTACAAAAGAAAAATAGGTTCAGATGGAAAGGTAGAGACCTATAAGGCAAGGCTAGTGGCGAAAGGGTATAGTCAGCGCGAAGGCATTGACTATCAGGAGACCTTTTCACCTGTAGCCATGCTGAAATCCATTCGAACATTGCTTACTATTGCAGCATTTCATGATTATGAAATATGGCAGATGGATGTGAAAACTGCTTTTCTGAATGGATATCTTGATGAAGATATTTATATGGAGCAGCCTTTGGGTTTCACCTCCAGTGATGGAGATCACAAGGTCTGCAAGCTGCAAAGGTCCATCTATGGACTAAAGCAAGCATCTCGGAGTTGGAACACTCGTTTCAATGATGCGATCAAATCGTTTGATTTCATCAAAAATGAAGAGAAACCGTGTGTTTACAAGAAGGTTAGTGGGAGTGCTGTCGTGTTCCTCGTACTGTACGTGGATGACATCCTCTTAATAGGGAATGATATTCCTATGCTAACCTCGGTCAAGGTCTGGTTATCAAAAGAGTTCTCCATGAAAGACCTTAGGAAGCATCCAACATTTTGGGGATTAAGGTCTATAGAGATAGATCTAAAAGGATGCTTGGCCTATCATAGAAGATGTACATTGAGAAGGTATCGAAGAGGTTTAGTATGGAAAACTCCAAGAGGGGTCTATTACCCCTTAGGCATGGGATTTATCTCTCCAAGAAGATGTGCCCCAACACATCTGAAGAGATTCAACGCATGAGCAAGATACTTTATGCTTCGGCAATAGGGAGTCTCATGTATGCCATGCTGTGTACACGACCTGATATAGTCCTTGCATTAAGTGTCACTATCAGATATCAGTCGAATCTAGGTGAAGAGCACTGGACAGCTGTGAAGAACATTCTTAAGTACTTGAGAAAAACTAAAGATTTATTCTTGGTTTTTGGAGGATCATCAGAGTTAAAGGTAGAAGGATACACAGATTCAGATTTCATGACTGATATTGATGATAGAAAGTCTACATCTGGATATATGTTCTTGTGCAATAGTGGTACGGTAAATTGAAAGAGTTTCAAACAACCGATCATTGCTGATTCTACCATGGAAGCTGAGTATATTGCCGCCTCTGAAGCTGTAAAGGAAGCCTTCTGGTTCAAGAAATTCATTGCAGAGTTAGATGTAATGCCATCAGATGCCATTACACTCTACTGCGATAATAATGGCGCCATAGCTTTTGCTAAGGAGCCAAGGTCTCATCAGAAGTCCAAGCATATAGAGCGGCGCTTTCACCTCATACGCGACTACCTCGAGAAGAAATATGTCGAGGTGCAGAGAGTAGACTCCGCGGATAACGTGGCAGACCCACTCACTAAGCAGTTAAATCAGCAGAAGACTGAAGCCCACCTTGAGAAGATGGGACTTAGATATATGACTGATTGGCTTTAGTGCAAGTGGGAGATTGTTAGATGTATGCCCTAGAAGCCAATCTGGCGGACACATTATTAATTCTGGGACATAAATTTGTACTTGACTTTATTATTGAATAATAAATGGGCATCTTTTCATTCATATTGTTTATGTGTCTATGAATCGTCCAAAGGAATTAATAAGATGATGATACATATTCTCAAGAGTTGAGAATTTGAGCTATGTATCATTTGTGATTAATTTCTAAATGCTCCTGATCAATGGATCATCACGAGGACGGTGATCGATCCGATCAGTGAACAGATCACTTTCCATATGGATGGACGAGACTCGAGTCTACAGTGTAGGGATACTGAAGTGATAGTGCAGGGGCTTGTTAGAGAACAAGGGTACTGAGCATAACCAAGACAAGAAATCACTTGGATGTCTATCCACTCGTCAGTTCCTTGCTTGATGTTGCAGTAGTGTGACTGGTTCTTTGACCTGCGGTGCTTCGGCTACTCACAGTGAGGTTATTGTAGTTTGACTACACATATACATGGTCTCTAGTCATATGGGTCCTTGTAGTGTAGATTGGCTGCAATAGGTTCACTGTAGGAGTAGAGATGCACTTTCATGGAATCTATCGACCTTGATAGAAGAGGAGTGATCTTATGTGATTTATTAAACTGAGTTCTAAGATCTTGGCCAGAGCAGTAATATACAGTGGAGAAAGAGTTTTCCACTATCGGACTCAAGTCGAATAAATCTAGACATATGACAGACGATGGGGTTTGACGAGTTATCCATGACCTCCGGTCTGTAGGGATCCAGAATAGAAGAACTGTATCATACGATAACTGCACCTAAAGATTCATCATTCTATTCTGCTGGGTAGCCACTACATACTGCTAGGTGTCACTGGTGGATGGTGAGACTCACAGGGATCATCTTGATGGTCGATAATTCCTGGTGAGTTGAGTTGGAATTGTTTCAACCCACTGAAAGAAGTTTTCAATTATATTGTGATAGAGATCGCAATATATCTTACTACCAATCAGAATAAAACCTATGGGATTACATATATTAGAAGTATTGACCGATTCGATGGTTGAATTGTGATTAAGAATCACATATGATCAATTAGATTGATATATGGTTAACCCGCTAAGAGTTAGTGAGTTGAAGAAGGAATAATTGCAATCGGATTGCAATTTAATTTAATTAATTGGATTTAATTAATTGGACTTGATCATGAGTCCTACTTGGAGTAGAATTTTGGGAGTTCTAATTGGATTAGAATTTCAAATTAAATTAGAGTCCTACTTGGAGTAGGATTTCTAAAGTCCTAATTATCTTAGGGCTGAAATTTAAACAAGTCCTGATTAGATTAGGATTTTCTTAAGTCCTAATTAATTTCAATTTTAATCTAATTAATTAAAAGACTCCTAATTGGATTAGAATTGAAGAGTTCAATAGAGTCATGGTTCAATTAAATATTAATTAGATTAGGATAAGGAGGAAATTGAAATGGGTGCAAATAAATCCTATTTTGAATAGGATTGGACTCATGCAATAGATCCAAATTAAATCATCCCATAAATTGGTTAAGTGGCAGATTTAAATGGACTTGAGGGAGGGGCCCACGCCCCTCCCTTTGGGATGTGCGTGGAAGAAAAAGGAGGGGCGTAAGCCCCTCCTTGCTGCCGAAATAAAGAGATAGGGATGAGCTCCTTAAAAATAGGAGCTCATCCTTATCACATATGGAATTAAAAGGAGGAGGGGTTTGGCCCCTCCTCTCATGCTATTTTCTGGTGGTTCATGGCAGCAAGTTCCCCCCCTCTCATTCCTCTCTTCAGCCACAAGCAACAAAGGAAAAAGAAGGCTAGGCGTGGCCTCCTTCCTCTCCTTTCTTGGTTCCAACGTGAAGGGAAATTGAAAGGCTGCGGGTCTTCCATTCTTCTTCCATTGAACCTTTCTTCTTCTACCACCTCTCAAGGCAATCAAAAGTTGATTCAAGGGAGAGGACTTCAGCCATCAATAGCCTTCTCTGCAAGGGAGCTGGCACCCCGGGAAGATCCAAAGGCTTCGATCGAATCATTACTTCGTGTGGATACCCATAGAGGCCGGACGCGTATGCGGCTTCCACTGAACCTTCATCAAATACCACGTGAATTAAATTTGCGGAGACCATCTATCCGCACAAGATGAAGATCTGATCTTCTTAATAATAATTTTAAAATAATTTAATAAGAATTTAATCCTAATCTATCTATAAATGGTTTTAAAATACGTTCATGCGATGAACGGTATATGCACATGTCTTTCCGCTGCATATCTGAAAATTTTTGAATTTTCAGCGGCATGTGATAGATCCTAACACTTGTAGCAATGAAGTTCAAGGAGGATGAACTCTTCAACACCTCGAGAAAGAGGAAGTCTGGCAAGGGCAGTTCCTCCTCAGGTAGAAAGATAAGGGGCGTCGAGGTCGGGTTCTCAGCGGCAGTGAGCCCAACCATGAGGGCCAAGAAGGAGCCCATTAGGAGAGGATCACCAGAAGTGGAGGTGATCAATGTCCCTCACATCTATGTATGGCCTCCTATCATGGGGGCCGGCCAAGAGCCCCCTCTCCCCATCATATCCAAGTTCGCCCGACAGCCGCTCCTACGACCACTCTAGCTTTGGTGATGGCCCCTGAGGCCATCCCTGCTTTGCCATCTACAGTGGATGCAGCCGGTCCTTCTTCAACCCCGACAGAGTAGCCTCATTCTACCGCTATTCTAACTACTATCGTGCCGCAAGCAGGGGCATCCAAACCAGTTTTTGAACCCTCCCTCCCACTAGGGGTGTGCACGCATCAACATCTTTACTTCGGCCTACTCTACAAAGCACAGAGTCAGGGACCTTTTGGTCGAACTGGTTCATGAGGACCTCCGACTCAGTGTTACACCAAGGCGATCCCTAAGTCATGTGGGATATAGTCCAGGGGTTCATGATCCTCAGAGATGAGGAGTTGTGTCAAAGGCTGCTGAAGAGCGTTTTTACTTTGTCCTACCATACTGCCATCGAGGCAACAAGATTGGTTCTTCCTTCTTTCCTTCTTTGAATGACTATCCCTCTTTTTTTTCCATAGAGGATGTACGTCGCCCGCATACTTATTGAGTTCATCCGCTCCTACTAGTGGAGACTGGAGGTCTTTGATCGTCGTCTCTAAGAAACCAAGCGCAGTACGGCCTGCACTGAGGAGGAGTGAGCGGAGGCCGAGAGGAGGGTGGAGGTAGAGTTGTAGGCTTGCCTCCTTTGTTTTAGGGCAGAGAATGCCAAGACAGTGCTAGAGCAAATGGTGAGTCGACTGCAAGGGATGTAGCAGGCCATCAGCGAGAAAGGGGTCCATACTAGGAGGAAGGCTGATGTTGAGATCGCCCGTCTGAAGGATGCGGTCGTTGCGACCGAGCTCCAAGCCTTTCAAGCCGAGGAGAGATTTTCTTCGGTGGAAGATAGGGTTGCCTAATACGAGGAGAGGGCTGACCTCGCTGCTAAGGAGGTTGCCCAAGCAAAGAAGGAAGACTCCCATGTAGAGGATGTTAGAAGTATGCCCTAGAAGCCAATGTGGCTGACGCATATTTGTAATCTGGAGCATAAATTTGTAATTTGACTCTTATTAATAAATAATATTGGATAATTTATTATTCATTCATGTTTGTATGTATCCATGAATCGTCTAAAAAATTAATAACATTATGACACATATTCTCAAGGAGTTGAGAATTTGAGGCATGTGTCATTAAGGATTAATTTCTAAATGCTCCTGATCGATGGATTTATCACGAGGGCGGGGATCGGTCCGCTGAGATTAATGCACAGATCACTTAGTCAGATGGATGAGTCTCGAGTCTACAGTATAGAGACACTGGAGTGATTGTGCAAGTACTTGCTAGAGAACAAGTGTACTGAGCGTGACTAAAAAAAGTAGTCAAATGGATGTCTGTCCACTCGTTAGTTACTACTTATGCTGTAGTTGTATGACTGGTCCTTTGACCTGCGATGCCTCACCTATTCACTGTGACGTTGCTGTAATTTGACGAGCATGTAAACTTGGACCCTAGCCATTTGAGTCCTTGTGATACGAATTGGCTGCAGTAGGTTCATTTTGGAATAGGATTGCATCTAGATGGGATCTATCGATCTTGATAGATTAGAGGTGATTCTATCTGATTTATGAGACTAAGTTCGATAAATTTCTAGCCAGATATTTTGAAAAAAGAGTTTTTCATATATCAAACTGGAAGTCAAATAAATTTGATATATGACGGACGATGGGGGTTTGACGAGTTATCCATAACCTCCGTCATGTCGGATCCATGATAAAGGGACTGTATAATACGCTAACTGCACCTAGAGGTTCAGACATTCGGTTCTTCTGGATTGCCACTACATACTGCTAGGCGTCACTAATAGATTGTGAGACTCGAAGGCATTTATTTGATGATCAGTAAACCCTAAGAGTAGAAGTGAAATTGTTTCAGTCCACTGAAAGAAGTTTCAGTGATATTGAGATAGGGATCTCAATATATCTCACTTGCAGACATAATAGAACCTACGGGATCACACACATAGAGGATTTGATTAGTCAGACTATCATAATTGTGATTTAGAATCACAATTGATGTCAATTATCAATTTGATTGGTGATTGAATTAACCCACTAAGTGTTAGTGAGTTAATGGAAAAAAAATTAAGTGGAATTGATTGCAATTGGATTGCAATTGGGCTGATTTGATGAGCCAAATCAAATTGGATTCGACCCAAATTGAGCTGGGCTCATGATTGGTTTAACCCTGATTAGATCAGTGTATATTCTTGGAATATGCCTTAAGTCGTGTTCATACCATGCGGATTTTAAAGTCCACATGGCATTGTAGGATAAAAATGCATTAAGTCGTGTTCATACCATGCAGACTTTAAAGTCCACATGGCATTGTAGGATGGATGGTACCCCATCTAATTCTCCTAATATAATTAAGAGTTAGCCTAAGTCCTAATGTGATTAGGACCCATCCAAGGTGCCATGAAAGAGGTTCAAGCCCAATGTGATTAGGCTCTAATCTCTTGATCCAAGGACACATGTCATGCATTGATTTGAGGCGCCACCTAAGTGGATTCTAATCCTCTTGATCATGGCGCCATGGACACTTGGCATTGATCCAAGGGTGGGTTGCAAGGAAGAGTTTATCTCTTAGTTCGATAAGCCTTGAAAAAAATCCTAAGCCACCAATTATAAAAGAGAAGCATTGGAAGCGTGTGAGAGTAATTTCATAGGCTTCTCTCCTTCTTCACGTCTCCTCCCTCTCCCTCTCCTTCTCTTCTCCCACGGCAGCAAGGAGCCATCCTTCTTCCTCTTCCAAGGCAGCATTGGAAGCGTGAGAAGAGAACCAAAGAGAGGAGCCAACATGCCAAAGGAAAGAAGGGTTCTTTCCTTCCAACGCCCAAGCCTTCTTCCTCCTTTCTCCACGGTAGCAAGAGGCCCTCTTCATCCTATTCCTCCACAATAGCAAGGCAAGAAAGATCCATAGTGCAAAGCTTCCTCCTTCCTCCTCCTCCATCGCGAGCAAGGTTGAAGAAGAAAGAGTTTTTCTTTAAGAAGGTATATTGCCGATCTTCTTCTAATCATCATTGATAGTCATGAGAGGTCTCTGCAAGGAGCTAGCACTCCGGTGAGTTCTAATCTCAGATAGTTAAGTCCTCATGTGGATACTTGTGGAGGCCGGCCGTTTGTGCGGCCCCAACAGAAACATTCAAAGATCATCAGGCTGCGGTGTTTTTCCACCTGCACAAAGCTTAAAGATGGGATCTTCAAACCTTTGTTTCTAATTTTTGTTTTAGTTTTGTGATATTTAATCAATCTTATTTAGATCCTAATCTTTCCTCCCTCATTAGTTTAAAGGTTTTTTGAATTTGGATCCAGAAAAAATTTTGAACTCTACGATCCGGGGCACGTGAATACGATGAACGACATCCCGTGCAAGATTCTGCTGCGAACGTCGCATCGCATGGGACATAACTCAATAGTGGTATCAGAGCCACGTTTTTGGAAGTATGATTAGGATTTAAGGATCGATTAACATATTTTTAGATCTAATTTTAAAAGATTATGCTTGCTGAACTTTCAGCATGTAGATTCTATTTTCTTTGATCTTGCAACTTGGTTTTAGAATTACAATTGGATTGCAATGTTTAAAATCAAGTAATGCATGATCTGAAATTCAAAGAATAGCATAATAGATTAAAAGTCTCAGATTTGGAAGATTTGCATGAGATGCATATGGTCTTGATCATGTCTATACTTGTTTATGCTCATGTTTAAAATTAATATATGCATGAAATGTATGTATAAGTTAAACAAATTTTTATTTACATGAGATGTGAATAAAATCTGAAATAATAGAATATTTACATAAGATAAAAACTGAAATAATTATGTTATTTATGTAAGATGCAATCACATAATACATGAAAGAGTTTCATATTTACATAGGATGTAAACTTGAATCAATGTGACATTTACATAAGATGTAAATACATAACATATGGCATGGGATAGATTATTATATTAGATGTAAATCTTATTAGACCTAAAACCTCTCTAAATCAGTCGAAAGTGAACAATACATTGAGCTAGCCCGATAATTGATCTAATTGGTGTCTAGGAAAGCTTAAAGGTGGTTACTTAATTAGAACCTTACTCTTGAGTAAGGGGAGCCTCCCACTTACTTATCTGGCCAATTGATTGATTACCTTCTATGGAAAGCTCAAAGTTTGAATTACTAAGACTTGATTATCCAATATTAAGTCAATTGATCATCCACCATGGTAGAGTTGCTAAGGTCTTTCCGGCGTTGATTTGTCTCGGCTGGACATAGTAGACAAGTTGCATCGAGGGATTGGACATCTCTATTGACATGTGATATTGTGGGGTAAAGATGAGGTTGGGTTCTAATAATTATTAGGTGAGGACCCAATCACAGCTTTATTTTCCACAGAATATACAGTGGGTCTGACTTAACCAAGAAACAGGGCCAATAATTGTTAGATGAGGTCCTTATGACTTAGAGACCAGGTTAGCTGTAATTTGCTTAGGAAGCATTGTACAAAAGTTGTACACTCATCATTTATGTATCACCAATAATTGTTAGGTAATGTGGCATGTAGATTGGTGGGACCGCAGCACCCCACTTGAAACCCTAAGTCGCAGGTTTCTGTATCCTTATTAGGGGAGTGTAAGAGATCCGAGAAATAGTGAGAGGATTTGATCCACTTTTGTTTTAAAAGTTTCTAAAACAAATTAATGTCAAGTACAAATTTCTAATTAGGATCTTTACTCTCTGCAGATGATAATGGCTTTCAACCTATTAACTCGAATCCTAGATAACAATAGGTTGACAGGACCAAATTACAAGAATGAGCTTGACAATTTCAAGATTGTCTTGAGTTGTGAAAAGATAGCATATGTTCTAGACCATGAACTTCCAGTGTTACCAGCCCGTCCAACTAATGAGCAGCATGAGACGCATGCGAAATGGTGGGATGACGACGATACGTTTAGGTGCTACATTATGGCATCTATGTCCAACGAATTGCAATGCCAGCATAAGAGCATGAAGACTGCCAAGGATATACTGTTAGAAGTATGCCCTAGAAGATAATTTGGCTGACACATTATTTTGTTCTGGGACATAAAATTGTACTTGACTTAATTATGAATTTATTAAGTTGGGCTTTTTTTCATTCATGTTCTTATTTGCCCATGAATTATCCAAGAAATTAATAAGATGATGACGTATATTCTCAAGAGTTGAGAATTTGAGGTATGTGTCATTGGTGATTATGTTCTGAATTGCTCCTGATCGATGGATCATCATGAGGATGGTGATCGATCTGCTGAGATTAGTGCACAGATCATTTTCTTTGATGGACGAGTCTTAAGTCCACAGTATGGAAAAACTGAAGTGATTGTACAAGTGCTTGTTAGAGAACAAGAGTACTGAGCGTGATTATAGCAAGTAGTCACTAGGATGTCTATGCACTCGTCAGTGACTTACTTGATGCTGCAGTTGTATGACTGGTCCTTTGACCTACGATGCCTCGGCTATTCACAGTAAGGTTGTTGTAGTTTGACGAGCACATAAATATGGGCCCTATCCATTTGGGTCCTTGTGGTTCAGATTGGTTGCAGTAAGTTCATTGTAGGAGTACGGATGCATCTAGATGGAATCTATCGACCATGATAGATTAGGAGAGATCCTATTAATTTATAAAACTGAGTTCGTAAATCCTTGACCAAGGTAGTTTTTGGAAAAAAAAAGTTTTCTAATCTCGAACTAGAGTCGAATAAATTTTACATATTACCGATGATGGGGTTTGACGAGTTATCCATGACCTCCATCCTATCAGGATCCATGATAGAGGGACTGTATCATACGCTAATTGCAGCTAGAGTTCATCTATTCCATTCTACTGGATAGCCACTATATGCTGCTTGGTATCACTGGTGGATTGTGAGACTCAAAGACATTCACTTGATGATTAGTGAACCCGAATGAGAAGAGTTGGAATTGTTCCAACTCATTGAAAGGAGTTTCAATGATATTGTGATAGGGATCACAATATATCTCACTATCAGACAGAATAGAACCTATGGGATCTCATATAATAGAGGATCTGATCGATCTGATGGTTGGATTGTGATTTGGAATCACAATAGTTTGTAATTGTCAATTTGATTGATAATTGGTTTAACCCACTAAGAGTTAGTGAGTTGAAGAAGAGATTAATTGCAATTGAATTACAATTTGATTGAATCAATTGGACTTAATTAATTGGGCTCGATCTTATTTGATAAGGTTCAAGAGTCCTACTTGAAGTAGGACTCCTAGAGTTCTAATTAGATTAGAACTTCAAATTATTAGAGTCCTACTTGGAGTAGGATTCCTAAAGTCCTAATTAGATTAGGACTAAAATTATATGAGTCCTAATTGGATTAGGATTCCTAGAGTTCTAATTAATTTTGGTCCAATAGATAAAGATGACTTCTAATTAGATTAGGATTCATGTGAATTAAATAGGAAGACTAATTAGGTTCTAATTAGATTAGGATTCAATGAACCAAGGGCCACCTAAATCCTAATTTGATTAGGATTAGAAGGAAGGGGCAAAAGCCCCTCCGAACGGCCGGGACGCGCGTCCCGGGTGTTTGGGATGCGAGACCCGGTTGGGGCGTGGCTCCTCCTAGTTTTAGGAAGAGCCACGCCTAAGGCAAGGTTATAAACGGGGGGGGGGGGGGTAGACTTTAATGATGGGTTCTTTTCTTGATGCTTGGCAACCTCCTCCCTTCTCCTCTTCTTCTTCCATTCACAAGGCAAAAAGAGGGACAACAAGAATGGAGTCTTCTTCCTCTTCATCAGCCGTATGGAAGAAAAATAGAGAGGAAGGTGTTCCTCTCTTCCCCGCATCTTCTTCCTTCTTCCAAAAAAAGGAGAAAACATTTCTCCTTCTCTCTCTTCCTCCTCTTGGAAGCAATCGGGAGTTGATTGCTTAGAAGAGTTCCAACCATCAAAAAAGATCTCTACAAGGGAGCTAGTACCCCGGTGAGATCGCAACCTTGATCGAAAAAGATCTTCGTATGGATATCCGTAGAGGCCGAACGTGTGTGCGGCTTCAAGCGAACCTTGCAATAAATCTTCGATCATCAGTTTGCGGTGATCATCTATCCATACAAGATAAAGATATGATCTTTACAATCCTTATTGTAGATCTAAAAATTAATCAAGGAATTAATTTTAATCTTTCTTTTAGATTTCATAAATCTGAGTTAGAGAACTTTAGAAATTTTTGAAATCTACGTTCCCTAAGACGTTAATGAGATGAACGACCCCGTGTGTGTCTTGCCGCTGCGATCGTCGCAATGCATGCGGAGGTAACCCGACAGTGGTATCAAAGCCGCATTTTTTAAATTTAGATTAAGATTAATATGCTGATTAGGATTAATTTAGATCTGAAATTTTTATATGCTTGCTGAAATTTCTGCATTCTGAAATTTTAGATTTTAGTATGCTGATTTTTATTTTAAAATCCCGTCTTGCATGATTGTTTTTAATTACAATATGATTGCAATAATTAAAATCAAATCTTGTATGATTAGAATTTCAGTTGGTAGCATGATTAAATTAAAACTTTCAGATCTGAAATTAAATACATGAGATGCATGTGATAAGACTCAATCATGGATTCATGATCATAAAAAGTTAATTTTCTATTTATGCCTATGCTTAAAAGGAAAATGATATATGCATGAGATGCATAAGGTATGATCAAATCATGGATTCATGATCATTAAAGGATAATTTTGTTTAGGCTTATGCTTAAAAAAAATTGATATATGCATGAGATGTATATATATGTTAAGCAATCTTTACATGAGATGTAAATAAAAACCTAAATAGGTTAGGTTATTTATATAAGATGTAAACCTAAACTAATATATCATTTACATTAAATGTAAATATATAATATATGAAAGGATTTTATATTTACATAGGGTATAAACCTAAACAAATATGTTATTTACATAAGATGTAAATGCATAACAAATGAAAGGAGTTTCATATTTACATAAGATGTAAACCCTAATCGAGACCTAAAACCTCCCCATTCAGTCGAGAGTAAACGATACATTGAGCTAGCCATATTTGATTAATTGATCTAATTGGTGTCTAGGAAAGCATTAAAGATGTTTACTTAATTAGGATCTTATTCTCTGAGTAAGGGGAGCCTCCCACCTACTTACCTAGCTAATTGATCGATTACCTCCTATGAAAAGCTCAAAGTTAGAATCACTAAGACTAGATTACCCAATATTAAGTCTAGAGGTCCTCCACCGTAGTAAAGCTTCTAAGGTCTTTCCGGCGTTAATTTGTCTCGACTGGATACAGTGGGCAAGTTGCATCAGGGGACTGGATCCTCTATTAACATGAGATATAGTTGGGGGTAAAGATGGAGTTGGGCACCAAAAACTGTTAGATGAGGATCCAATGACGACTTTACTTCTACGGGATATATGGTGGGTCTGACTTAACCAAAAAATGGGACCAATAACTGTTAGGTGAGGTCCTTATGACTTGAAGACCGAGTTGGCTACAACTTGCTTGAGAAGCATTGTACAAAAGA
This sequence comes from Phoenix dactylifera, assembly GCF_051530095.1. NCBI lineage: Eukaryota > Viridiplantae > Streptophyta > Magnoliopsida > Arecales > Arecaceae > Phoenix > Phoenix dactylifera. Next base: position 2,500,715 of record NC_143207.1, read on the forward strand.
GTTGTACACTTATTGTTTATGTGTCGCCAATAACTATTAGGTGAGGTGGCATATAGATTGGTGGGACCGTAGCATCCTACTTGAAACCTAGAGTCCCAAGTTTCCGATTCTCTACCGGAGGAGTGTAAGAGATTCGAGAAGATAGTGAGAGATGTTTGTTTTAAAAGGCCCTAAAACAAATAGAGTTCAAGTACAAATTCTAATTAGAATCTTTACTCTTTGAGGATTATAAAATCAGCTTTTAAACTCTTAACTCATATCCTAGAGAACAATCGTTTGACCAAACCCAATTATAAAGACTGGCTCTGCAATTTCAAAAATGGTTTTGAAGTGCGAGAAATTAGGGTATGTGTTAGACCATGACATCCCTGTGTTATCAGCTTGTCCGATTGTTGATCAGCGTGAGATGCATAACAAGTGGACGAATGATGACAAAAAAGTTAGGTGCTACATAATAGCATTCATATGAGAATATGAGGACTGCCAGAAAAATATTAAATCACCTGCAAGAGTTGTACGGTGATCAGAGTCGCGCAGCACGATTTGAAGTGTCCAAAAGACTCTTCAAGGCCAAAATGCGCAAAGGGCAGTCTGTCCATGATCATGGTCTGACCATGACAAAGAATTTAGAGGAGCTTGAGAAGCTCGGAATGATCATGAACAAGGAAATGCAAATGGATTTGATCCTACAATTCCTTTTAGTTTCGTATGAACAGTTTATAGTAAACTATCATATGAACAAGATTGTATGCACCAAAATAGAATTGTTAAATAAATTGGTAACTACTTTAGGGACCTTGAAGAGTTCAAGGGATTTCATTCTGAGTCATATCCAATTTGTGAATCTTGCCTTCAAGAAAAGATGACCAAATTACCCTTTGTAGGATATGGGGGAGGTCCACTGAGATACTTATCCTAGTACACTCTAAAGTGTGTGGCCCATTCGATGTGCAGTCTAAGGGTTGTAATTTTTACTTCATTTATCGATGATTACTCATGATATGGATGTTGGGAATCCGCCCATGCTGCAGAAAATTAAAAAAATTTAGATGGCAGCGGAAGAGGCATGCGCGGGATCGACGTCATCTCATGAACGTTGTTCAAAAACCGTTCGTAGATAGATTAGGATTAAAAACTTTTTAAACCATTAGGAAGATTAGATTTTCACCTTGTGCGGGTAGATGATCACCACAAACTGAAGTTCGTGGTTTAGGATGAAGGTTCGCTTGAAGCCGTTCACGTGTCTGGCCTCTATGGGTATCCACACGAAGTAGAGATCCGATCAAAGCTTTTTTGTCTCCCCGGGGTGCTAGCTCCCTTGCAGAGATAACTTTGGATGGCTGATTTCCTCCCTTTGAATCAACCCTTGATTGTGCTTGGGAGGAGGAAGAAGAAGGATGAAAACTTGAAGAAGAATCAAAGCACCTTGCAGCCTTTTTCTTTCCCTTGCGTTGAATGAAGCAAAGGAGGAGGGAGGAGGCCGCCAAGCTTTCTTTTCTTCTCACCTTGCTTGCGGCTGAAACCAAGAGGAAAGAGGAGGGGTACAACCACAAGGAGGAGGGTTTCAATCATACCCTAGGTGCCGCCCACAACTCCTTTTATAAGCATGTGGAGCTCCTAACATTTAGGAGCTCCTGACTACTTTCCTAAGAGGAGCGCCGACCCCTCTCTTCATGCCGCACCAAGGAGAGAAAGGGGGAGGGGCGCCCCTCCCTCATGGTTAACCCTAATCCTCCTCTAAGGAGGATTGGAAGTCCCTAATGTGGCTAAGCCCTAATCTAATTAGGCTTAGTTCAAGGGTGAACCAATTTCGGATTTAATCCATACTAGTTCTAATCCAATTAGAACTTGAATGAACCATGACTCAATTGAACTCTTCAATCCTAACTCAATTAGGAGTCATCTTGATTCATTAGATTAATAATTAATTAGGACTTAAGAAATCTTAATCCAATTAGAATTTAATTAATTTTAGTCCTAATCCAATTAGAACTCTTATTTGAATCCGAAGTCCTAATCTAATTAGGACTTCTAGGAATCCTACTCTAAGTAGGAATCCAAATTGAATTCAAAATCCTAATCTAATTAGGATTATAGGAATCCTACTCTAAGTAGGACTCCCAGTCCTAGTCCAAGTAGGAATCCCAGTCCTAATCCAACTAGGACTGTAGGAATCCTACTCCAGGTAGGATTCTTGTTTTAAGTCCAATTAATCAATTTCTATTGTTCCTTCTTCAACTGATTATCAATCGAATTGATTACTCGTGATTCATAATCATATTTCAACTATCGGATCGGTCAATATCTCTAGTGTGTGTGATCCTATAGGTTCTATTCTGACTGGTAGGGAGATATATTGCGATCTCTATCACAATATCATTGAAAACTCCTTTCAATGGGTTGGAACAGTTCCAACTCAACTCATTAGGGTTTATTGATCATCAAGATATTCCCTGTGAGTCTCACCATCCACCAGTGACACCTAGCAGCATGTAGTGGCTACCCAGCAGAATGGAATGATGAACCTCTAGGTGCAGTTATCGTATGATACAGTCCTACTATCGTGGACCCCTACAGGATGGAGGTCATGGATAACTCGTCAAACCCCATCGTCTGTCATATGTCAAGATTTATTCGACTTAGGTTTGAGAGTGGAAAACTCTTTCTCCATTTTTTTTACTGCCCCAGCCGAGGTCTTACGAACTTAGTCTTATAAATCACATAGGATCTCTCCTTATCTACCAAGGTCGATAGATTCCATATAGGTGCATACCTTACTCCTACAGTGAACCTATTGCAGCCAATCTACACTACATGGACCCGTATGTCTAGAGACTATGTATACGTGCAGTCAAACTACAATAACCTCACTGTGAGTAGCCGAAGCACCGCAGGTCAAAGGACCAGTCACACTACTGCAACATCAAGCAAGTCACTGACGAGTGGATAGACATCCAAGTGACTTCTTATCTTGGTCGCGCTCAGTATCCTTATTTTTTTAACAAGCATCTGTACTACTACTTCAGTGTCCCCACACCGTGGATTCGAGTCTCATCCATCCTCAAGGAAAGTAGTGTGTGCACTGATCTCATTGGATCGATCACCGTCCTCGCGATGATCTATCGATCAGGAGCATTTAGAAATTAATCACCAATGATACATGGCTCATTTTGAGTTGATGCTTCTGCGGTTTTTTGATAGAAAAAATAGAAGTGACACGATTCTTTCTGGAAAAAGCTCAATAAGATGCATGCCAAAATTATCAAATTCTCAACTCTTGAGAATATGCATCATCATCTTATTAATTCCTTAGACGATTCATAGACACATAAACAATATAAATGAAAAAGATGCCTTTTATTTATTCAATAATAAATAGTCAAGTACAAAATTATATCCTAGAATTAACAATGTGTCAGCCAGATTGGCTTCTAGGGCATACATCTAACAATGGATATGTGTATGAGACAAATCTGAAACTTTCGAAAAATTCAAAGAGTTCAGATATGAAGTAAAAAAACAAACAGAAAAACTCATTAAGATTTTTCGATCGAATCAAGAAGGTGAACACCTTAATGGAGAGTTTCATGATTATCTCAAAGAGAATGGTATAATTTCATAATGGATCCCTCCTGAAACATCTCAGCTCAACGGGGTGTCGAACAGGAGGAATCAGACCTTATTGGATATGGTTAGGTCGATGATGAGCTTCACTGATTTTTCTTTCTTTCTTTAGAGAGATACCCTATTTTCAGCAATTTACATATTGAATATAGTTCCCTCTAAGTTCGTTCCTACCACACCATATGAGATATGGCATGGTAAGAAATCAAGTCTTGGTCATCTCAGGATTTGGAAATATCCGACCCAAGTCAAGTGACAACAGGCGGACAAGTTAGAGGCTAGGACAATTAGCACTCGTTTTATAGGATATCCTAAAGAGTCATTAGGAAACGATTTTTGCGTCCCAAAGGATCACAAAGTGTTTGTGAGCCGACATACAATCTTCATGAAAAATTGTTTATCCTTGATAGAGGCAGTGGGAGGAAAATTGAACTTGAAGAGAAAGTCTCTGAAGAGCAAAGAGCCATTATGCCTATAGAACCTATTCATTTTTAGCCAGTACATGTAGTACCTCCTCTATCTCGTAAATCTAGTAAGATCTTCCGTCCTCCCAAAAGGTACTTAGGTATGCTTATAGAGAATGTAGAGGAAGTGTTCCTTATGGAAGATAGGGATCAAGGTAAGAATCCCAATACCTACAACAAGGCGATGTTAGACATTGATTCCGAGAGATGGTTGGAAGCGATGAAGTCAGAGATGGAGTTCATACATTCCAACCAAGTCTGGACCTTAGTAGATCCACCAGAAGGTATAGTACCTATTGGGTGAAAATGGATCTACAAGAGGAAATTAAGTTTGGATGACTAGGTAGAGACCTATAAGGCAAGGCTAGTGGCGAAAAGTTATAGTCAGCGGAAAGACACTGATTATTATAATGCTTTTTCACCTGTAGCCATGTTGAAGTCCATTCGAATATTGCTTGCTATTGCAGCATATCATGATTATAAGATATTGTGATGGTGATCACAAGGCCTATAAGCTGCAAAGGTCCATCTATGGACTAATGCAAGCATCTCGGAGTTGGAACACTCGTTTCAACGATGTAATCAAATCATTTAATTTCATCAAGAATGAAGAGCAACCATGTGTTTATAAGAAAGTTAGTAGGAGGACTATTGTATTTCTCGTATTGTACGTGAATGATATCCTTCTAATTGAGAATGATATTCCCATACTAGTTTAGGTCAAGGTATAGTTGTCTAAGGAATTCTCCATGAAAGACCATAGAAAAGCATCCTATACTTTGGAAATTAAGGTCTATAGAGATAGATCTAAGAGGATGCTTGTTGTTAACCCCCTAATGGATTTTGATGAATACAAAACACTAGAGTATAATTTCCTTT